>NC_059197.1:52078378-52395878 GCF_020615455.1 Coregonus clupeaformis | reverse complement strand
TTGACGTTTATTGGGATGAATCTTGTCCTGGAGGCAGAGCTGAGCGATTTCCGCTAGATGGGCCAGTTGCAAAGTCAAAATTGGCTATATTGTAAAAATTCATGAAAACAAAAATTATATTTTTTGGACTTCATGTATAGGGTTAGGCATAAGGTTAGCAGTGTGGTATATATTTTTGTTGTTGTTGTGTTTTTTTTTTTTGGGGGGGGTAGGTTTAAAATCAGATTTCATGACTTTGTTGCTGTGCCAGCTGGTGACTTCGCTGCAGAGCTGCCTCCAATACATGAGTCATCCCAATAAGGGATTTCATTAATGAGGGTGGCAGGTAGCCTAATGGTTAGAGCAACAAAGTGAAAAATCTGTAGATTTGCCCATGAGCAAGGTACTTAACCCTAATTGCTCCAGGATCGCCGTTGACAATGGCTGACCCTGGACGTGACCCCACTCTCCGAGGGGTGTCTCAGAGGGAGTTGGGATATGCAAGAAAACACATGGAATAGGACAAATATAAGCACCCACCAAATTATATTATAATGAAATGCCAACCTGCGAGTACTGGGTCCGTACAGGCACAGTCTGATCAAATATTTTTATAACTAACCCAAGATACACCACAGGTGTTGTTTCCAGTGGGAGCAAATGAAGCATAGTGGGTAGAACAAGCAAGGAGGTGGGCAGAGCCAAGCACGAGCTAGTGCGTTCCTATTGGTGTATTTTAGCATGTATTTGCATAATTCCGTTAGGGAACGCCTACTCTGTGAAGTGCTAGTGTGCAATAACTCAATTCGCCCTTGCACTCCTTCTAAACAACGCAATTTTGGGAAACGTTGGCAAAGGGTAAAGTTCACAAAACAGTCCACTCTGTCCGTAAACAGATTCTTGTTTTGGGAACAGAATACTGTATTGAGCTCAAATGTTTCTTTGATGAGGAATTCGACAGAATGTAGGCCCAGTTCCATCTCACGCCATACTCTCCTACTGCCGGCCACCAAGCTTCCTCTCCTCACTATATTTGGTGTGGAGTGGAAATTCCAATGGGATGCTTCAGATTTATACATCCAGTGTAACATCTGGCTCCTTGCTCTGTCTGTTGTGGGATGTTAGTCCACTCATACTAACTACAGTATTATGCTTGTTGTTCACATGGGCCAAATAACTAGTGCTACTTCTGTGGCCCCATGGCCCTTGTGTCTCTAAACTGCTCCCAGTCCACTTTGATATTATCATGCAGTTGGTTATTCAAAGTTTCCACTGGTTCTAGAATGTATTTCACATTGCACATGGCTAAGACTGATCAGATAGCATCTAAGTCATTAACCAGAAAGAGAGAGAGGGAAGAGAGTGAAATAGAGAGAGGAAAGGAAATATTGAAAGTTTATTGCTTCCTGTTATTGTTCCACACTGCCTCAAACGTTTCCTGTTTGTGTTCCACTGATGGGTTATCAGTGAGAATTGTGGTTTAGAGTAACCTAGAAACCAAGCTCATGTCAAGGCCCAGTCTGAACTTCAGTTAACTTATGACAAATGTTAACCATTGTTTTTTGTTTTGATGTTTCTCAGCAACTCTACCGGAAAAGGCCTGGATTGACAATGTCATGTGCGAAATTACCTCAGAACATTTCCAAAAATCGATATCGAGACATTTCACCATGTGAGTATACTGAACCATCAGAACTGACGTCTTCTGTCGCATATGCTGTACTTCCTCATACAATGATGTACGTAAATGCCCTCTGTCTCACCTGCCACCCCTTTCACTCTCTTCCTGTATCTGCTGTCTCACAGATGATGCAACCAGGGTTATTCTGAAGGGCGAGGATGGGGACTATATCAATGCAAATTACATCAATGTGAGGGCCTTCTCCCTTCTTCTTTTCTTGATACTCAACACTCTTTGATATATACGCCACAATATTTGATTTTATTACCAAGACCGCACACCTTCCTTCGACTAGGTAATGAATATCTCACACAGACACAAACACCCCCGGAAAGAGACATTGACTAACTTTGCTTGATAGATACTCAACACTGTCAATGCCTAAATCACATCAGAAGACCATTTTTAGACTGAAACATGGATTATGCTTACGTATATGAATTTGCCAATATGCAGCTATACATATGTGTATATTTGCCAACCCATGCCATTCTCCTGGCCCATAGATGGTGATCCCAGCGTCCAGTGCTGTAAACCGCTACATCGCGTGCCAGGGCCCTCTGCCAGCCACCTGCTCTGACTTCTGGAGGATGACTTGGGAACAGGGCTCCAACATGGTGGTCATGCTCACCACGCAGGTGGAGAGAGGACGGGTATGTCACGTCCCCAACCAGGGTTTCAGGGTTTGCTCTCTACATTTCAGCCCCTTCCCAATGCTTTTGGTCTTGTTTTGGAATTTCTAGTGGTAACATATGAGGTGGAAATTAAAGACATTTCCATTCCCCACAAAGAAAATAGACAAACTATACTTCCTCTTATATCCAATTATCCTTTTGTTTCATTCCCAGGTGAAGTGTCATCAGTATTGGCCCAACCCTGGTGCCATCGCTACCCATGGGGACTTCCAGGTGTCCTGTGTGACAGAAGAAGGGAAATCAGCATTTCTGGTCAGAGAGATAACTCTCACACACCTGGAGGTAAGGACCATTTCTTGTATAATCTCTTATGGACAGACTACGTAAACATCGAGCATCTGACCAAAATTACTTGAGATTTTATTTCTGGGTTAACCGACATTACTTTTTGCACTTAGTGAAAACTGTATGAAAAAAGTATAAAAACATAATAATACATTTGAATGATTGATTGATTCTATTCAGAGTGAGGAGAGCAGGCCGCTGACTCAGATCCAGTACATGGCCTGGCCTGACCACGGTGTCCCAGACGACTACACTGACTTCCTGGACTTTGTCAGTCTGGTCCGAGGCAAGAGGGAGGGCAAGGAGGAGCCGGTGATAGTACACTGCAGGTAAGTTCTCACACAAACACTGCACTCACTAACAAGTAAGCTCTTATCCCCTCAACTAACATCTGTAAGCCATCTCACTGTTGATACAGCTTTGAAGTAGGTCTAAGGCCTTTTACACAACATCTTTAAAGAATATAAGCCTTTGTACATCTGCCTCATAACCTGACTTAAAGAAAAGCATTTTCCCTTTTACTTCGAATCAGACGATAAGACACTTTGCATGTTGTTGTAGCAACAGTGATTGATTACAGTGTAATTGGGGATTGAGGATTTGAATCCTCTTCTATCATTGCTGCCATCTTCAGCCTCATCTCACTCTCCTCGTCCTCTGTGCAGCGCTGGGATTGGTCGGACGGGGGTGCTCATCACCATGGAAACAGCCATGTGTTTGATTGAGTGGAATCAGCCCGTGTATCCGTTGGATATCGTGAGGACAATGAGAGACCAGAGGGCCATGATGATCCAGACCCCGGTAATCTAATCTGTGATGCATAGATGCATAGCAATGAGACTATAAGAGAACAGCAGAGGCTCTATCCTCAATAGACGGGTTGGTTGTTTAGCAACAAAGCCGACGCGTGTGCAACTATGGGGCAAGATGGGGTTGGCTTAGATCAGGGGCCTCCAAACTTTTCTAGCATGAGAGCTACTTTTAAAAAATTAATCATGTCGCGAGCTACATATATTTTTTTAGCTTTCAAATCAGTATTTTATTGTCCTCTACCCTGCAACTCTTCCCCGGGTCCTTGGTGTACAATATATTTATTTTCTGTCAATAAACCTAGTAAAGTAATGCTTAATAAACAATTCTAATTTGTATTTTCCCGAATTCCGTTATCTCCGTAAAAGTTGTGTCTGGTTTAGCTTCTTGACACAAATAATCATGATATACAGTACCAGTCAAAAGTTTGGACACACCTACTCATTCCAGGCTTTTTCTTAATTTTTACTATTTTCTACATTGTAGAATAATAGTGAAGACATCAAAACTATGAAATAACACATATGGAATCATGTAGTAACCAAAAAAAGTGTTAAACAAATCAAAATATATTTTATATTTGAGATTCTTCAAAGTAGCCACCCTTTGCCTTGATGACAGCTTTGCACACTCTTGGTCAAATAAGACTGTAAAATCACCAGGAATTCAGCAAAAAATTTGTTTAATTTAGGAAATCTGTTCCCAAGCATTCCCACGAATAAAAAGAGATGTGAACATGTCGCAATGTAATCAAGGTATGAAATTATTGTTATTTTTAATTACAGTCTCTTATTGGGCTTAGTTGTGGTCAATTTGTAGTCCCCTGTAGCTCAGTTGGTAGAGCATGGCGCTTGCAACGCCAGGGTTGTGGGTTCGTTTCCCACAGGGGGACAGTATGAAAAATGTATGCACTGTAAGTCGCTCTGGATAAGACCGTCTGCTAAATGACTAAAATGTAAATGTAAATTTGCAGTGTACATATTATTATAATTATGTTCTGGCCCCCCGACCATCCGCTCCGACAAAAATCGTCCCGCGGCTGAATCTAGTTACTCTATGACCTTGGTGTCAAATGCTACAGTTATCACTGTGTAACTACTGTACACACTCCCGACTGTGCCATGAATACAGGAAGTGATCATTTTCATCAGTACTGGTCACTCTCATTTAACCTCAGTCTCTTTGCTCTGTTTTCTTCCAGAGCCAGTACAGGTTTGTCTGTGAGGCGATCCTCAAGGTGTATGAGGAGGAACTGGTCAAACCCCTGACGCCCACAAAGCCCCTGACATCCATAGAGTCTCTGACGCCCACAAAGCCCCTGACATCCATAGAGTCTCTGACACCTACAAAGCCCCTGACATCCATAGAGTCTCTGACACCTACAAAGCCCCTGACATCCATAGAGTCTCTGACACCTACAAAGCCCCTGACATCCATAGAGTCTCTGACACCTACAAAGCCCTTGACACCCATAGAGTCTCTGACACCCACAAAGCCAGAGGTAGAGACAGACAGAGTCGGCTTTAGCCCTGCTGGGACTGACTGACTGATTGACTGACTGACACAGGGCTGCATTTGCCTAAGCACCACCCTCTTCTTCCACAGCCTGTCTGTCTATCTGTCTGTCTGGAGCCTGTCTGTCTGACTCCCTCAGTCTCAGTCACAATAGTCTCTTCCCACATCCGCCACCTTGAGTCTGGCAAGAGAGACTACAGTCACAACCATGGAGACGACTACCGACAACCACTCGAACTGGCCTGTGAGGGGAAACAAAGCACTGTTGCACTTTATGACGACAAAACGTGATACTTTGGAGAATTATTTGAAGAAGGTTCAATGATCAACTGGAATTGGGGATATTAGCAAGGGTCCAGGATCAAGAAAGAAGTGAGAAACAGAACAGTAGATGGATTGGATAATATTGCTAATAGTGTCATTACTTTGACAAACTTTAATAATGAACATGGCAACTCAAAGGAAAGTGGACTGACGTTTGTTTTCAACCCATCAGTGCATCATCACAATGTTGTCATATCAGTGGCTTCTTTACAGACTAGTCTTTCTGTCTTTCATTACTCCATAGACTTAATAAGAGAGTCAATTTCTTTTCAATCAAAACTATTCGTCATTAAACTCCATTCTATGTAAGGTCCTAGTAAAGCGCTCTGACTTCTACACTATGCTACTACTCATCTTATCATCTCCTGCTTTCTCTCATTGAGGCTATAGGTTGTCTGATTGTTTCAATCAGATGGGTACTTTTGGGCTTTTTATATGTATTTGTCTACAGATTAGAGTCATCTCCAGTGCAAGTTCTTACAACTCAAAGTCCTTTGAAGGTGTTCCAAACCAGGGTAAGGGCAGGGTAGGTTAGGAGCAGTGGAGGCTGCTGAGGGGAGGACGGCTCATAATAATGGCTGGAATGGAGTCATTGGAATGGTACCAACAACATGGAAACCACGTCTTTGATGTGTTTGATACCATTCCATTGACTCCATTCCAGCCATTATTATGAGCCGTCCTCCCCTCAGCAGCCTCCACTGCCTCCCTCCTTCTTTACCATCATCTCATTAGCTGATGACCTGTCATTGAGCTCGGCACTTGGTGGCGGTGTTGTTGTTATTTTTGAGGCAGCTATTCAACTTTGATTCAGATGGTACATCAGTCTCTCGAAGATGCTAAACCACTATCCCAAAAAGGGTAGTATTTTTATGCAGGTTTTGTTATCGCTAGTCACATAAAATGACCTTGTCATGCAGGATTTTGTTGGTACAGTACATAGTGGTTGATCAAGTGTCATTGCACCAGATTTTGAAATTGAATATGAGGTATTCAGATCTCTCTGAATAAGAGCATCTGGGTTTTTGGCAAATGGTGCATAAACAGTACCATGGTACTGTACATTAGGATTTTAGGCAGTTGGTATACGGTACATACTAAAATAATACCTTGATACGGTACATACATTACATAAAAAGACTGAGCTTTCAGGACCAATAGGTTTTTAGCCTTGTGAGTAAAACAAAATGTTTTCAAATTAACCAAGTGTTGAAAAGCTATAAGGCTCAAGCTATAGATTTGCTTAAGATATTTTTATAAGAGACCCTTTTTGCTTCTTGGGAATGGACAGCACTTTTCAGCTGAACATGTAGCCTATTCGCTGCTATGTATGATTCGACCCCCTATAGACACCACTATGGGAAATTTAAGCTATATGGTGTCATCTAGATTTGTGTAATTTAACTAGTGTACATTTACTATGTCGTAAATTAAGGTTTAATGAAATTTAAATAAGTTATTTTTATAAGAGCAGAAAAGTTCAAGAAAACGTTTCCCCTTGTGTAAAGTCCTGCTGGAATTTGAAATTATTGTTATGGGAAAGCATTGCAATAGATATATGCTGTATAAAAGTGCTCTCCATAAGTCCAGTGGCAATGCAAATAATTGGGACGAGCAACATGAAGCTCTGTACACTGACAAATAGATTAATTAATCACCATCAATACTGTTCTTTTTTTACAATTGAAACCCACATAGTGATTTTATTCCCATGATTTCAGGTTGAATCAATAGATGTGATTGTTCTTTTGAAATCAGAAAGCTGGCTTGGTTGGCTTGGTCAAACTTGATTTTGCTGAGACTTCTGCTGTGGGTTTATGCAGTACTATGCTGACAATGTTTACAATGTTTCATGAGTTAGTTTTGTGATTTTAAAGGATGTGTATCTACTGAAAGTCGGTGTGTTTACAAAAGCTGTTATGCAATGGGGAACTTTGGTCCAATCAGATCACTCACTGCTGTGTCCCAAATGGCACCCTATTCCTTATATAGTGCACTACCTTTGACCAGGCTCTGGCCAAAAGTAGTGCACTAAATAGGGAGCGATTTGGGACTTAGACAGTATATAACTTCACCATGAAATAGACTGAAAACGCTGGAATTTTTATTTTATTTTACCAGGTTATCCCTTTAAGGTCAAACACCTATTTTTCAAGGGAGACCTGGATTGTGTGTTTTTTGTTTTTATTGCACAGTGCATTTCTACCTTATCATCATCATCACTTAGTAATAGTATCAGACATTCTCCACAACTGTGATGTAAATATATGCTTCATCTGTGAACTAGTAAAATATGTTTAAAGTTCAATCAGATGATGTACAAATGTAAAGTTTGTTGATGTGAAGCTGTACAGAAATTGAATGTATCGATCTCAATCTTTTAGTTGTTCGAAAAACTTAAGGGATGTACCATTTGACTTTTGAGGGGAAATATTTTTCATACTACTGTACTTGTAAATGCAGGTAAATATCAGATTCTCAATTGTCTCAATGGGCTCTGCCTGGTCTGTGACATGCTGTGTTTGTTGTAAATAGGAGCAATATCATGTCATTAAAGTGCCAATGTTCTGTAAGTAAAGTCTAATTTCTGCTGAAACATTTGATTTAATGTGGTATGATTTTGTTGACATGGTCCTTTTTTTCTATGCCTTGACTGTGAATATGAACACAGCAACAACACTGAGCCTAATTTGCCTTTCCACATTCACCATTCTAGAATCAACAGCCATTGAATCAGAATTCTAGTCATTTTAATTTCTACAACCACCATAGAATCAGAATTCTAGCCATTCTATTTCTACTGTATACACAGTATTTTCTATGACATGACTGTGAATACAGTATGTATACAGTAACACTAATAACCAGGTCAGGTAAGGGCAGTCAGCTGGAAGGAGTGGAGTCAGGCTGTATAAGTCACACGCTCAGCACCTCCCTCTACTGCTGACAAAGACAGGCCTAGTTGTACATGTTCAGCAGAAGGAAACTAAATAATTCTCTCTTACCTTTCAAGATTCTCTGCCTCCACCTAGTGTTCAATTTCAGACTGCTGTGGCTGATGAACCCGAGGCAAACAACTCAACTATGTTACAGCAAAGCTGTTGTATTATATTCTGACTGCAGGAGGACATGATATTGCAAAATCCTGCCGTCTACAGAGGCTATAGGTCAGATGGTGGCAGGTAGCTTAGTGGTTAAGAGCGTTGTGCCAGTAACCGAAAGGTTGCTGGTTCTAATCCCCGATCCGACTAGGTGAAAAATCTGTCGATGTGCCCTTGAGCAAGGCACTTAACCCTAATTGCTCCTGTAAGTCGCTCTGGATAAGAGCGTCTGCTAAATGACTAAAATGTAAAAATTGATGAAGCTGTGGCTAGTCTCTTATTCTGTGTTTAGTGACTGAACGACTTGAGCCAGTAGAGGGCTGTCTTGCCAAGCTAAAAGGGTCTTCAGAACTTGAAGTTTCTCAGGCCATAGGTGTTGTAGTGTCAGTGAGATAGGATGTACTTGGGCGTGGGAAGAGGTTAACCAGCTGCCAATGGGACATGCCATCTGTGTGCTACTGGATCTAAGGCTGACCTGGATCGTATTCATTAAGCAGCAAATGGAAGAAAACAGGCTAAAACAGGGAGGAACTACCTGGATTTGTCCAATAAGAAACACTTTAGTTTGGTTTAGTTTTATGCAGCAAAAATGTTTTGCTACAATGTGCCCTAATGAATATGACCCTGTCCTGCCGCTTTACACCAGAGTGTTAACAGACTGAAGGCCACATAAGGCCTCTTTCGTCCATTCATTCAAAGTCAAGTTGAACAGCACCAGAATGGTGTTTTATGACACTCATAAACATAAAACCTTTTGGTGCTCTGCTGCCCTCAAACACATCAAAGGCACTAGTCAAACCACACCAGCAACAAATAGTCCAGCACATCCGACAAGGCCGCAATTCTTTAACGCACTTTCATGCAAATTTTGAACAGCACCTTTGACCTTGAATGACTGGCAACTGATAGACAGACTCTCAGGAGTTGACAGACCCAGAAGCTGGACAGCAGGGTTGGGGTCAATTCCATTTCAATTAAGGATGTACGGGGGCGTCTTTTAAATACTGAGACACTGCAAATTCATTACAAAGAGGAGAATAAGTTTATTTGGCAACACAGAAACAGTTTGTATATAACCCGTAATAAGTGTACATACAAACAGTAATTTAGTTTAATGCTTCAGTTTCAAGTTTAGAATTAGAAAGACAACACTGAAACGTTGACATTTTTGCGGAGAAAAAGTGCTGTCAGCCAAATTTGTAAAAAAAAAAAAAAAACATGATATGGATATAGTACATGTTGGATTGTACATGTGGATAATGTTGGATTATGAATAAAGTGACTTAATTATGACAGATTTTCATGCAGTGCACCATAAATAAAAAAGTAAAAATAGTGTAGTGGAAGTAGGAATATAAAATTGATTGCAGTGCAAACAGTAAGACATCAAACAGCATAGGATACTTATTCCTACAAGTAACAAACCAAGGCCATATTTAAGTAGTGTGCGAGTGAGTGATTGTCTGCGATCATAATCTATATATTCATGATCAATGTTCAGGCACTTCATCTAAAGAGTACCCTCTGGACCTGTCCCCAACAGTGGCATAAAGGATGGTTTGCATAACTAAGATCGGTTAGTGATAAGGTCACCCCTCTGACTGCCACAATGTGAGAGTTACTGTATATGGATAAGATATGCGTGTTAAAGGCTAAAGTCTCAGTTCAGTGGGAAGGAGCTGTAGATCTAGGTTGTGTTCAGTAGGCAAGAAACTGAAGAAAATTCTCCAAAGGAAGAAATAATATATTGTCCAATAAGAAACGCTCATTTTTGTTTTCCGTTGCAAAAGGTTTCGAAATATTTTGCTACAGTATGTCCTAATGAACATGTCCCGGTCTAATTCCACTGTGCTGTGGAGGCTCTTGTCTGGTTTGGCTCGTGTGTCTGACTGAAAGGTCTGGTCTAGTTCAAAGCAGACAGCATTTGAAAGCCTTCTTGATCTTGCCTTCTTTTCCACCCTTATCCTTGCTCTCTGACATTTTCTTTTTTCGCACCTCCCTCATGAGATCAAAGAATACCTGAAAAGAAAGGACGGTTATTATTTCAACCCTTTAGTTACATTGACAATGGAAGTTGATTTACTGTAAAGGTTGTTTTTAAATCATGCTTGCTTGTTGCTTCTGATATCTCATGTCTTAAAACATATTTCTATAACCTAATCCCCCATCTAAATGTAGAAATCATAAGTAAGAAATTACATGAAGGTGTGTTGTTCCTAGTCCTACTGTAGCAAAATGCACAGTATGTTTAGGTTTGGTAACATACCTTGTCAACGTTGGCTCGTGTCTTGGCTGAGGTCTCCACGTACTGCACCCCCCACTCCTCTGCCTTGGCCCTGACCTCGTCCAGCGACACCTGCCTGCGGTCCTCCAGATCCGATTTGTTCCCCACCACCAACAGAGGGATGGTATCGTTTTCTGCTTTCACCCGCATAATCTGCTCCCTGGGAAGACAATACATTAGTCCTGATGAAGACCCAGTTGGATCTAAACACTGTCCTAATAAACTTAGCACTGGGGTGTGCAGATGTATTTTTTGTTCTGGGCATTTCCATTGAAAAAAGGACCCATGAGCACCAACATGAAGTTCATAGGAGCACATCAAATGAGGTGTCAAATGAAAGCTAAGGTCTATATTTTTTGGAAATGAAGGCATATATACATATTTTTTAAACAATTTTCCTTTTTTTATGGCATAAGTAAAGGCTTTGATTTCTGGATAAACAGATGGAAAAAGTATTTTAAAAAGTTTCAGAAATACATCAAAACACAATGTTGACGTAAAGACCCTTGCCAATTAATATCAATACATTTATTGCCTTGTGAATACGTTACCAAAAACGTATCTTTAAGGTATTTTCTAATTTCCCTCCCTCATAAGGAGGGAGGAGAATGAACGTTCACAGAAGTAACAAGTAACCAATTAGTTAGTGATTTTACTGATATACATTTTGTTTAAATTATTAAGTGATTAAAACTCATAAGTTCGTTACCAAATTGTTAACAGAATTACCACAAAAAACATTATCAGTAACTGAACTACTGCAATTGGCTACAATGGGAAATCATAATAGTCACCAACCACAGTTGGGTAACCTGCTACTATCCTCCACTACACTGGCATACTGTTACAGAATGTTCAGCTCATAACTGTTTTCTATGTTGTCTGGTGGTCAAACCAAGAGTCTAAAACAGTCATTCTGGACAATCCCTCCCTGCCTCTCTCTCACTCTCCAGTTAAAGTAACCTCTCCCAGCTCTTACTGACACCTACCCTTGAGCCACCTCTCTTTCCATTTAATCTAATCAGCATCCTCACCCACTGAGAACCGACTGACACAGGATGTCCATGGACGTTGAAAGTAGTTTAAATTTAGTTAGTCCACACTGGCCTTTACAGTGACTTCAGAAAGTATTCACACCCCTTGATTTACAGCCTGAATTGAACATTTATTAAATTGAGATTTAATGTCACTGGCCTACACACAATACCCCATAAATGTGAAAGTGGAATTATATTTTTCAAAATTTTAACTAATTAATTAAAAATGAAAAGCTGAAATGTCTTGAGTCAAGAAGTATTCAACCCCTTTGTTATGGCGAGCATAAATAAAGTGTGTGGGGGAGCAGACATTGACTACCCCTTTGAGCATGGTGAAGTTATTAATTATACTTTGGATGGTGTATCAATACACCCAGTCACTAAAGATACAGGCGTCCTTCCTAACTCAGTTGCCAGAGAGGAAGGAAACTGCTTAAGGATTTCACCATGAGGCCAATAGTGACGTTAATGGCTGTGATAGGAGAAAACTGAGGATGGATCAACAACATTGTAGTTACTCCACAATACTAACCTAATTGGCAGAGTGAAAAGGAGGAAGCCTGTACAAAATACAAATGCTTGTTTGCAACAAGGCACTAAAGTAATACTGAAAAATTTTTGGCAAAGCAATTCACTTTTTGTCCTGAATATAGTGGCTTGTGAAAGTATTCACCCCCCTTGGCATTTTTCCTATTTTGTTGCCTTACAACCAGGAAATAAAATGGATTTTGGGGGGGGTTGTATCATTTGATTTACACAACATGCCTACCACTTTGAAGATGCAAAATATTTTTTCTTGTGAAAGAAACAAGAGCAAGAACTTGAGCGTGCATAACTATTCACCCCCCCATGCTTCACTGTGGGGATGGTGTTCTCAGGGTGATGAGAGGTGTTGGGTTTGCGCCAGACATAGCATTTTCCTTGATGGCCAAAAAGCTCAATTTTAGTCTCATCTGACCAGAGTACCTTCTTCCATATGTTTGGGGAGTCTCCCACATGCCTTTTGGCGAACACCAAACGTGTTTGCTTATTTTTTTCTTTAAGCAATGGCTTTTTTCTGGCCACTCTTCCGTAAAGCCCAGCTCTGTGGAGTGTACGGCTTAAAGTGGTCCTATGGACAGATACTCCAATCTCCGCTGTGGAGCTTTGCAGCTCCTTCAGGGTTATCTTTGGTGTCTTTGTTGCCTCTCTGATTAATGTCCTCCTTGCCTGGTTTGTGAGTTTTGGTGGGCGGCCCTCTCTTGGCAGGTTTGTTGTGGTGCCATATTCTTTCAATTTTTTAATAATGGATTTAATGGTGCTCCGTGGGATGTTCAAAATGTCGTATATTTTTTTATAACCCAACCCTGATCTGTACCTCTCCACAACTTTGTCCCTGACCTGTTTGGAGAGCTCCTTGGTCTTCATGGTGCTGCCCCTTGCTTAGTGGTGTTGCAGACTCTGGGGCCTTTCAAAACAGGTGTATATATACTGAGATCATGTGACAGATCATGTGACACTTAGATTGCACACAAGTGGACTTTATTTAACTAATTATGTGACTTCTGAAGGTAATTGGTTGCTCCAGATCTTATTTAGGGGCTTCATAGCAAAGGGGGTGAATACATATACACGCACCACTTTTCCGTTATTTATATTTTAGACTTTTTTGTTTTGAAACACGTTATTTTTTTCATTCCACTTCACCAATTTTTACTATTTTGTGTATGTCCATTACATGAAATCCAAATAAAAATCAATTTAAATTACAGGTTGTAATGCAACAAAATAGGAAAAATGCCAAGGGGGATGAATACTTTTGCAAGGCACTGTATTTGGGGAAAATCCAATACAACACATTACTGAGTACCACTCTCCATATTTTCAAGCATAGTGGTGGCTGCATCATGTTATGGGTTTGCTTGTAACGTTAAGGACTGGGGAGTTGTTCAGGACTTTTAAAAAACGGAATGGAGCTAAGCACAGGCAAAATCCTAGAGGAAAACCGGTCTCAGTCTGCTTTCCACCAGACACTGGGAGATTAATTCACCTTTCAGCAGGACAATAACCTCAAACACAAGGTCAAAGCTACACTGGAGTTGCTCATCAAGAAGACAGTGGATGTTCCTGAGTGGCTGAGTTACAGTTGACTTAAATGGTTGAACTGAAAATGGTTGTCTAGCAATGATCAGCAACCAATTTGACAGAACTTGAAGAATTTTGGGCACAATCCAGCTGTGGAAAGCTCTTAGACTTACCCAGAAAGACTCACAGCTGTAATCACTGCCAAATGTGCTTCTACAAAGTATTGACTCAGGGGTGTGAATAAATTTGATATTTCAAATTATAAAAACATATTTTCACTTTGTCATTATGGGTATTGTGTGTAGATGGGTGAGAAAAAAATATATTTAATCAATTTTGAATTCAGGCAGTAACACAACAAAAAGTGGAATAAGTCAAGGGGTATTAATACTTTTTGAAGGCACTGTATGTTCACGTCCACAGACGAACCGGACCAAATCTGAACCTATCATAGTTGTATGTTTCACAAGTTTGGATAGCATAGTACAGTGAGTAAAGTACAATGAGTAGAGCGTACAGTACAGTGACTAGAGTACAGAAGAGTACAGTTGTAGTACAATACCAGGGGTCACATTAGCTTTCAGAAATCAGCATTTTCAAAACACAGACCATCAAAATAAATCTGTGTTTTAAACCATTTCACCTGCATTTCATATTGAAAGTCAATGTTCTTTTGCTTCAATAGAGTGATAAGGGGCTTGCAACTCTATTTTTTATTCACACAAAATACATTAGTGCAACACATTCGCCAGAAAATCTTTTTCCTCAGATGACAACAGAATTGCAACGCTATTTGGCTAGCAGCCACACAAGTAAATCAATCAGTAAATCAGCTTTTTTGCATAAACGTTTCTAATGTTTATCATAGAAAGAATGTAGCCAGCTACATTTCCTAATATTTTGCTTGAAGTTAATCTTGCATTTTAACTTGGTACCATAGAAAAACTACCCCGTAGGAAAGTACTGTAGAAAAGTAGCCTACACATCAGTCAGAGCGCTGTCTGGTGATCCAATGACGAGAGCAATATTCATCAGAGTGGAGAAGTGCAACTGAAGCACAGAATTTGTCATTTTACATTCATGATTTGGAGAGAACCCTGACTGAAGCCGAGCAGAATTTACAATAAAAAGCAGATCTGCATTTACAAAACGCAGCAAGATATTTTTCCTGCGTTTTAGATTTCCTTTTCTGTGTGAAAAATGCAGAATCCTGCGTTAACGCGACCCCTGCAGTACAGTACAATACAGTAAAGAAAAGTAGAGTACAGTGCAGTAGAGTATATTGTACTGTTACTGAACTCTACTGTAATGTACTCTACTGCACTCTACCCTACTGTATTATACTGCACTGTACTATACTCTACTGTCCTCTACTGTGCTGCACTGTGATGTCCAAACTTGTAAAACATGAGGAGAATGACATTAATTATGCATTTCTGTGTAGTACAGATCAAGGACCCATGATGTAATTCCTTTACCGTAAATCCGGTACCGGGTGTAAATCCACTTCACTTACTGTAGTTTAATAACAAAAAGAGATTTATTGAAACGCAAGGTGCCATGTCATAGCTGACCCCACATTCTTTCTGCAGACTTCTTTGAATCTTAATTCGGAGCAGATATTCAACTGTTTTTGGAAAACGTGGTCGCATAAAAACCTGAGGGAGATTTTACCATAATTCCATTACCAAAGTTTGCATCTGCACAGTTCTTCCACTCGTTTTTGTACATGTTTCAGTGGAAATTGTTCAAAATAGTCCTTCTGCATAGAGTTCTATGGTTTCTTAAACTTTTTAATGTTTTTTGTTTGGCATACATTTTTAAGTGAAAAAACTTAGTCAAAGCCTAATTCCGTTACCATGGAATTGCCCTTCTACATACAATACACACATCTCTTGTGAAATGTGGATCACTCACTGCTAACATATATAAAGCACTAAATGTTCTAACTAAATACATGTATATAGCCAGAATATTTCCTGGTCAGGTCATGTGGTCCTGGCCATATACTGTACATGGGTAAGGCATAGCCTGTCATTGGTCAGTTGATCATGTGTTTGATGTACTATAATCGGCCAACAGTGGACATACCTGAACTCTGAGGTGGCGGTGAACGACTCGTGTTCGGTGATGGAGAAGACTAGCAGGAAGCCCTCTCCGCTCCTGAAGTAGTTGTCTCTGATGGCAGCATAGTCCTCCTGTCCAGCTGTGTCCAGGATGTCGATCTGGACCTCCTCTCCATCCAGCACCACCTTCTTCCTGTAGCTGTCTGCCTTGGTGGGCTCGTAATCCTCCACAAACTAGGAGGAGGGAGGGAGTGAAGGAGGGAATTATTTTATTTACAGAATCTTAAACTCTTTTCATTGGTAAAGCAGTAATGGAGGTTTGAGTGGCAGCTTGCCCAAGTCTCTCTTTAGCCTGGGTGTCCAGACCACATGCTACAAAGGGAGAAATGTACGGAGTCTGGTAAGGACCAAACTTTTCGCTCTTACCTCGTCATACATGAACTGCAAAGTGAGAGCTGACTTCCCAACACCTCCACTTCCCACCATGATCACCTTGTGCAGCACCAGAGAGCTCTGGTTCTTACTCTTTCCAGTAGCCATCTTTGGATTTGGACACTGTCCGCAGCTACTACACTAACGGAAACCGCCTCCACCAACACCAGAACTTCCTACAGTTGGACCCAACAAACATGTAAATTAGCCTACAAAACTAACACACTCAAACATGACAGAAAAGTGTTCAGAGAAAGAAGGCAGGTTTTTGTATACGTATGTACGTCTAATGTTAAAACAGATCCACATGGACCTAAAAGATTTGCTGTTTTGTCAATCTCAAAATGGCAGCTGTCTGAAACATAGGCTGTGGAAATATCCTATTCGACTGACCCTTATAATTTAATTCATGAGGGCAGCAGTGCTGTGGCAGCCTTCAAGGACAAAATGATGTGGGTTACAATGATAAAACAGGAATGTTGTAGGCCTAGCCTACTGCACTTTCAGTACACACCTTCACAGCCAATAGGTTGGGAAACAAAGCAAACCTGTGCCTAGCCAAGTACATCCTCCACGGAGTTGAGTGCGGACAACAGTTTTTTTTTTTTTTATGAACCTCCGACTAGCTATGCAGTCGATACGTATAAAATGTAAATTCTTAAACCCGTACCGTGTACCTATGTCCTCTGTTGAAGCGTGCCTTTCTTTGTTTGCTGAAATCCATACAAATACAACTACCGACTGTTTCCTCATTGAGATCCAATTGGCATTCTTGTTGAGTTGTCATCTTAGAGAAACAGCAATGAGCAAACAGGCGGTGGTTGTATTTGATTCACATTTTATTTAAAAAACAATGGATTTCAGCAAACAAAGAAAGGCACACAACAACAGAGGACAAACATAGGTACATGGTAAGGGTTTAAGAATTTACATTTTTTAAGTATCGACTGCATATCGACTCGAAGGAGTCAGACGTTCATTTCAAAAACTCTAGTGTGCGCTCAACTCCATGGAGGAGTTGAGGTACTTGGCTAACCTGAGCCTAGTTAAAAGATCCGGGATCCTTGAGAGGTCCCTAACCCCTAACCTTAACAATAACCCTTACCTAATCCTAACCTTAACCATTTTACATTTCAATGGAGTAGAGACGTCCCAAGGATACCGTATAGCAATGATCCTAGTTAAAATAATCTGAAGGAATGATATCAGTAGATCATGCAATTAAATTATAATAATGAGGCATACAACAAGAAAAGGAGAAAGCAGAAGAAGAAAGTATGAGAGAACCTCTTGTAAGTGTCATCAACTGAATGTAGACATCATGTCTAGTGTAGCTGCTGCTTCTGCAAAAGCTAATGGGAATCCCAAAAAAACAACAACAAAAAAACATAACGTATTGCAACATGGTATGATAGCAAGACTCGAGAAACATTCCCACAATGTAATAGGCCTTATTGTCGGTTCCAAAACAGGAACTAAAACCATAACAAACACTGTTCTCAGGAACTAAGACCATAACTTCCCCATAGCTTTTGGCTATTTTAAAAACTATGCAGCTAAACGTGTATGTCCCTTTTAAGTGCCCTAACTACTTCCCCAAAATCAAAACAGATCGCAAAAAATATATTTGAGACTTCTGATACTTTCTTCCTGCTACTTTTCTAGACCCGCCACGTTCTTTCAAGGAGCAGCTCTCGATTGGATAGATACAAATTAGAAAGCTGTCGACAGCCGACTATTGGCTGATAATCTGTCAATCAACAGACGTGCGCGCAAACAGCGGTATGTTTGACCAAGATAAAAGATCAATCAAAACCCGCTTCTGATATCGATTTCCACTTGTACATACTTCTACAAAAGTGCATAGAGATAGCAAACGTCTCACCTCGTAATGAGTTTGGTGTCTTTCTTGGCTGTTATCCGGTATACAGCATGGGAACGCTAAAATAGAGGGCAAGTTCCACTTATCAGCCGCAAAGACGATATTTTGACCACTCCCGGACGTCGTGTGAAAAAAAAAAATATTAACAGGATGTGATGTCATATGGAATTGTGCCACCAAAGATAGTACAATAAGAACAAGATAGGCTGAGACTGCTTCTCCCCGATCACACACACACTTGTAGGCGATGTCATGGTGACGTTGGATAATAGGTTGAGGGCATGAGGTAGGAATAAATAGATTTAGGTTGGTGTTAATAATTCATATATACAGTGGGGAGAACAAGTATTTGATACACTGCCGATTTTGCAGGTTTTCCTACTTACAAAGCATGTAGAGGTCTGTAATTTTGTAATTCATAGGTACACTTCAACTGTGAGAGACGGAATCTAAAACAAAAAATCCAGAAAATCACATTGTATGATTTTTAAGTAATTAATTTGCATTTTATTGCATGACATAAGTATTTGATCACCTACCAACCAGTAAGAATTCCGTCTCTCACTGTTTTTCTTTAAGAAGCCCTCCTGTTCTCCACTCATTACCTGTGTTAACTGCACCTGTTTGAACTCGTTACCTGTATAAAAGACACCTGTCCACACACTCAATCAAGCAGACTCCAACCTCTCCACAATGGCCAAGACCAGAGAGCTGTGTAAGGACATCAGGGATAACATTGTAGACCTGCACAAGGCTGGGATGGGCTACAGGACAATAGGCAAGCAGATTTTCTGGATTTTTTGTTTTAGATTCCGTCTCTCACAGTTGAAGTGTACCTATGATAAAAATTACAGACCTCTACATGCTTTGTAAGTAGGAAAACCTGCAAAATCGGCAGTGTATCAAATACTTGTTCTCCCCACTGTATATATATATATATATATATATATATATATATATATATATATATATTATTATTTTTTTTTTTTTTTTTTAATTGTGAGTGTAGTGTTAGATGGTAGGGTATTTATTTATTTATTTTTTCAAGCAAAATATAAGGGAGTTGTACTCCAGTCTAGTAGGTGGCGGTAATGTAACATATTGGATGCCAACCGCCGTTAAACCTCATCGAAGAAGAAGAAGAAGAAGAAGAAGAAGAAGGATAACTAATACAACTGGGAAGTTGAGAAAATATGCGGTCAAATCGTGATGTCAGTGATCTTCAGGTCTGAAAGTCAGAGCTCTAGAAAGAGGCCTAAATTCCAGAGTTGGAATTCCGAGTTGGATGACCATTCAAATGTACAAAAATATTGAGATTTAGAAACTTGGTGCATGCTATACATTTGCATGTTTCCCTTTATAAATCAGACCGGCCCTGAAACTGTGCCAATGTACTTTGGATGTATAGAGTACCACAGTATAAGTCATAATACCCATAAAACCTAGCGGTCAAACAGGGAAATGGTTCCAACAGTTTAACTGCTAATGTGGCTATCATAAAGAACTACAAATGCCATGATGATCTGGACGAGCGTGCCGAATCGAGGCAAATGAAATAATCTCTGGATTAACTATCTAATGTAGTTAGCTAAATGTAGTAATTAATAAATTGGCTAAATCTCTTTAAATTGACAATTCTGTGAACTGTCTTGTGCACGTTTTAAATTGACACAATACCTGTTATCAAAGGTGTCAGCTAGAAATGACGTGCAGGACCTTGCAGGGATTTGTAGTCTTGCATGTCTACGTTGATACTAATTAGCATTTTCAAATCTGAGAGTAAATAGAGCCGAATATATTGATAAAAGTCACCTTGTCCAAGAGAGATTTACATGGTTATCAAAACGTCACACCAGGGTAAGCCTACACGAAACACAGCCCTTATGTTAAGTGTTTCTAAAATCCGCTATGGGAAAAATAAATGGTGGAAAAACGATTGGAACCATTTCCCCGTTGACCACTTGGTTTTATGGGCAGTATGACACCTCCACTATAGAGCTTGCCAGCTTGTAGTCCTAAAACCCAGAAATGAGTTAGCTCTGGTTCGTTCAGCCATCCCTGGGGAAAGATGAATAGGGAAAGATGTAAATGTAAATGAATAGGGTTTTAGAATAAATTATGAAAATAAGGTCTGATGTTAACACAGGCTTAGGAGATCTTATACGTTTTGTTCTATGAGATCATAGCAATCAGTTATCATGACCTTTGTGAATTATGAAGCCTTTATGTGCTTTTTTTATAACATCAATTCTTAAAAATTCACAAAAAGTGAAGTTATCTGATAAAGATTATCTCATAGAACAAAATGTATAAGATCTCATAAGCCTGTGTTTACCACATACCTTATTTTCGGGGTTTATCCAAAAACCCTCCTAAAACACCATTCATTTTCCTCATAGGTTATGTCCAACGAACCATGGCGGAGTTAGTGCCTACAAAAAGACTCCATTAGGCTACTATTTCTCTCTGTTGCAATTATGCCAGGCAGTTTCTAAAGGAAATAGCAATGGCGAACTTCATCAAATGTCTCTGGAGGTGTTGGCAGAATGTTTAAAACGTTTACAGTGACATTTGCTGTATCTGACAGTTTCAGAAAGAAAAAAACTATTGCAAATTGTTGTGGACCTGTAAACAGATCGTTTGAATTCAATAATGTTTTTCATTTACTTTTTCCCAAACTTAAACATGCTGCACTGCACGCAAATTCTGGCACGTTGTCTAGTATGCTTGACAAAATGTAAAACCTAGTAGGCCTACTTACAGTGGTAGCCTACACACTTCAAAGCAAAATATCAACTGTCTGTTCATCTGTTAAATTCTACTGTAGGCTTTATTATAAACCGCTCTCCCTTTTGGATGCATAGAGCAAAATACTTGAAATAATAGCTTATCTAATAGGCCCTATTAAATGAGAGATGTGCATGGTAATTTGTTGTAGGTTAAAGCTTCTTCTGTAATATGAACCTATCATGGCCAGAAAAGGTGGTGAGGAATTTATTCTACAATGGCTATGAAAATATGTATTACTGTATTTATTATGTTTATAAATGAAATATTGTTTACTTGAGACATTTGAAATTACAGTACATACAGTAGCCTAGCCTAAAAAAACGTAAATGGAAAAGGTGAACCGCCTGTTCTACCATTAAACTGCGCTCCGGATCAGATCGCATGGAGCAAAATTGGCTACTTGAAATCTATTTACTACTGTAAAGTGGGTCCAATTAAATGAGATATGGAACGTTGTAGACCAAATAGGCCTATGGGATACTTCGCGAGCATGAAACCATCACAGTCAGAAAAGGTGAGGAATTTATTCTGAAATGATCATAGGAAATCAAATCAAATCAAATTTTATTGGCCACATGCGCCGAATACAACAGGTGCAGACATGACAGTGAAATGCTTAGTTACAGCCCTTAACCAACAGTGCATTAATTTTTAATAAAAAAGTACAATAAAACAACAAAAAAGTGTTGAGAAAAAAAGAGCAGAAGTAAAATAAAATAACAATAGGGAGGCTATATACAGTGAGGGAAAAAAGTATTTGATCCCCTGCTGATTTGGACGTTTGCCCACTGACAAAGAAATGATCAGTCTATAATTTTAATGGTAGGTTTATTTGAACAGTGAGAGACAGAATAACAACAAAAAAATCCAGAAAAACGCATGTCAAAAATGTTATACATTGATTTGCATTTTAATGAGGGAAATAAGTATTTGACCCCCTCTCAATCAGAAAGATTTCTGGCTCCCAGGTGTCTTTTATACAGGTAACGAGCTGAGATTAGGAGCACACTCTTAAAGGGAGTGCTCCTAATCTCAGTTTGTTACCTGTATAAAAGACACCTGTCCAAAGAAGCAATAAATAAATCCGATTCCAAACTCTCCACCATGGCCAAGACCAAAGAGCTCTACAAGGATGTCAGGGACAAGATTGTAGACCTACACAAGGCTGGAATGGGCTACATGACCATCGCCAAGCAGCTTGGTGAGAAGGTGACAACAGGTGGTGCGATTATTCGCAAATGGAAGAAACACAAAAGAACTGTCAATCTCCCTCGGCCCGAGGCTCCATGCAAGATCTCACCTCGTGGAGTTGCAATGATCATGAGAACGGTGAGGAATCAGCTCAGAACTACACGGGAGGATCGTGTCAATGATCTCAAGGCAGCCGGGACCATAGTCACCAAGAAAACAATTGGTAACACACTATGCCGTGAAGGACTGAAATCCTGCAGCCCCCGCAAGGTCCCCCTGCTCAAGAAAGCACATATACAAGCCCGTCTGAAGTTTGCCAATGAACATCTGAATGATTCAAGAGGAGAACTGGGTGAAAGTGTTGTGGTCAGATGAGACCAAAATCGAGCTCTTTGGCATCAACTCAACTTGACGTGTTTGGAGGAGGAGGAATGCTGCCTATGACCCCAAGAACACCATCCCCACCGTCAAACATGGAGGTGGAAACATTATGCTTTGGGGGTGTTTTTCTGCTAAGGGGACAGGACAACTTCACCGCATCAAAGGGACGATGGACGGGGCCATGTACCGTCAAATCTTGGGTGAGAACCTCCTTCCCTCAGCCAGGGCATTGAAAATGTGTCGTGGATGGGTATTCCAGCATGACAATGACCCAAAACACACGGCCAAGGCAACAAAGGAGTGGCTCAAGAAGAAGCACATTAAGGTCCTGGAGTGGCCTAGCCAGTCTCCAGACCTTAATCCCATAGAAAATCTGTGGTGGGAGCTGAAGGTTCGAGTTGCCAAACGTCAGTGTGGGACAAAATCCCTCCTGAGATGTGTGCAAACCTGGTGGCCAACTACAAGAAACGTATGACCTCTGTGATTGCCAACAAGGGTTTTGCCACCAAGTACTAAGTCATGTTTTGCAGAGGGGTCAAATACTTATTTCCCTCATTAAAATGCAAATCAATTTATAACATTTTTGACATGCGTTTTTCTGGATTTTTTGTTGTTGTTATTCTGTCTATCACTGTTCAAATAAACCTACCATTAAAATTATAGACTGATCATGTCTTTGTCAGTAGGCAAACGTCCAAATCAGCAGGGGATCAAATACTTTTTTCCCTCACTGTATACAGGGGGGTACCGGTGCAGAGTCAATGTGCGGGGGCACCGGCTAGTTGAGGTAGTTGAAATAATGTGGGTAGAGTTAAAGTTAAAGTGACTATGCATAAATCATTAACAGAGTAGCAGCAGCGTAAAAAGATGGGGTGGGGGGGCAGTGCAAATAGTCTGGGTAGCCATGATTAGCTGTTCAGGAGTCTTATGGCTTGGGGGTAGAAGCTGTTGAGAAGTCTTTTGGACCTAGACTTGGCACTCCGGTACCGCTTGCCGTGCGGTAGCAGAGAGAACAGTCTATGACTAGGGTGGCTGGAGTCTTTGACAATTTTGAGGGCCTTCCTCTGACACCGCCTGGTATAGAGGTCCTGGATGGCAGGAAGCTTGGCCCCAGTGATGTACTGGGCCATACGCACTACCCTCTGTAGTGCCTTGCGGTCGGAGGCCAAGCAGTTGCCATACCAGGCGGTGATGCAACCAGTCAGGATGCTCTCGATGGTGCAGCTGTAGAATTTTTTGAGGATCTGAGGACCCATGCCAAATCTTTTCAGTCTCCTGAGGGGGAATAGGCTTTGTCGTGCCCTGTTCACGACTGTCTTGGTGTGTTTGGACCATGATAGTTTGTTGGTGATGTGGACACCAAGGAACTTGAAGCTCTCAACCTGTTCCACTACAGCCCCGTCGATGAGAATGGGGGCGTGCTCAGTCCTCTTTTTTTTCCTGTAGTCCACAATCATCTCCTTTGTCTTGGTCACGTTGAAGGAGAGGTTGTTATCCTGGCACCACACGGCCAGGTCTCTGACCTCCTCCCTATAGGCTCTCATCGTTGTCGGTGATCAGGCCTACCACTGTTGTGTCGTCAGCAAACTTAATGATGGTGTTGGAGTCGTGCCTGGCCATGCAGTCATGGGTGAACAGGGAGTACAGGAGGGAACTGAGCACGCACCCCTGAGGGGCCCCCGTGTTGAGGATCAGTGTGGCAGATGTGTTGTTACCTACCCTTACCACCTGGGGTCGGCCCGTCAGGAAGTCCAGGATCCAGTTGCAGAGGGAGGTGTTTAGTCCCAGGGTCCTTAGCTTAGTGATGAGCCTATTTCTAACTATTATTTCTAACTATTTTAGAATGCAAAGATGCAAATTCCTCTTCTCACTAACAGCAAATAATTTAATCATATATATTATATATATTTTTTTATATATTTTTTTTTAGAAATAAGCGTGTCATTATATGCGCCATTTGAACAAAATACTAGGCTGCTTGCCTGCTTGCAATGTAATACTTCAACCACTAGAAACGGAGCTAAGCACATTCTCATGTCAAGTTCAATTTTTATAAATGCCAAACTGGTGCAAGCGTGTTTTTGCGTAGCCTATATTTTGTATGTAGGCCTACGCAACGTTTATAAATGAGGCCCAATGGGTGATTGCAATTAACTAAAGGTAGAAACCAAATCTAGAATTGTTTCTGCCCTCCAGGACAGGAATTGAACAGCCCTGCGTTTGACAAATACATCGGCTATAGTAACAGTGCAAAAGTTTTAATTTATCACATCTAATTATCTATAGTAGCCTACACAGTCATTGTATGTGCCATGTTATCCCTCAATATTTCCCAGCATATTTCATGATTTATGCTGTAAATAAAACATTTATTTTTCAACTGTTAGATATATATGCCTTTATAGGCTATATGGCTACGACCTATCGGTTTATTGCCTGGCTGCAGATTGTAAAAAATGTGTGCGGTTCATGCAATGTGTAGTTGCAATATTTAGAAGAAGGGTGGCAGCATTTAACAACTTTCAACGTGATCTGATCTGTTACAGTATTGGGAGAGCGCACATTAAAAACATAGCATTACAATATGTTGGGCATTCACCTAGTACTGTTTTGCCAATGTTAGGTCAAATGTATTATGTGATATTTTTTAGGCTTATATTTCACTCATATTTGAGTGACGACAAAACAGAGCTCTGACTTGAATTGGTCACTGTTTTTGTGTCACTTCAAATATAAAAAGTGGTGCACGCACCTACAGTGTCACCTTTGGCGCTTAAATCTGTATTACCTTGGTGTTGTTTCCAGTACATCCAGTCTGGTTTAGGAGATGCTTATGATCACCATGCAGTCATGGTTGAGCCGCAATAAGAAAGGCCTGTCAAGAATCTGTCGGTACCATTTATTTTCTATTTTATTCATTTTTCTTTGGAGCATCTATATGGGACACGTTTTCTGTTTGTTTGAAGCATGAAAATGCAACAACAACAAAAAACATTTGGATAGCACGTGTTGATGAAAATGTTTTATATTAAAACATGGCCAGGCCTTGTCTAGGCTATTAGACCTACAGGCTTTATACGGAACATATTAAATGTTAATTAATTATATAATGGAAGTTTATTGATGTAATCCTCGTTCTTATTTCTAAAGTAGATAGTTTCCACTGTAAAGATAGTCTATGCTAATGATGCTCTATATTGTGCGCAAATCAACGCATTATGCACAAGTCACCAGTCAGTCTGGTAAATAATTGGTTACTCGAATTCTTAAGTCATTTTTTATCTCTCCTAATTCGTTTTCCATAGGTTATAAGTATTTTCTCTGGACAGGACAGCTAAGGAGGATAGTTTACCTTAAGCCTATGCATAATCTCCTACCAAATACTAGGAGTCTGTTTAGTTGGTGGGACGTCCCACGTGGTTTCCTTGTATAAAAACTTTCAGTCTATGGAGGACTCCTAAATCGACATAGCAAGGGAAAGGTTCGTCCGATCATTAGACCTCTTTGTGCTCAAGTACATCAGGGCAATTTCATATCGGGAATTCAAATCCAATTAAGGTGCATTTCAATAAGGATATACAGGAACAAAAACTGAAGGAGTAAGTCAAAGCAAATGAAAAACTGGATGCTACAATATGCGATAAGTTATTATTTGACCGACCCTTCAGCTTTTTCCCTTCTATGGAATATCCTGACTTGTGTTTATCAACCAATGGGTGATTTTCTATTCGTTTAGTTTGTCCTCTTCTATTAGTTTCTAAATAATGATTATTGCGGATTGCAGATCAATTAAACCATGGCATGATACGTCAGGCATTGAACTGAAACTCAATTGACGGATAAATGGTAGCCTACTGGTTTTTAAATTGTGTTACCTTGAAATGGTGAAGCAAAGTCTTTGAGACAGGCAGAACGGACTTGACTCCCACTGTGCCCCTGAAGTGAAGTCAGCTGAGTGACAGACATCGGGAATGAACACAGACACGAAATAAGGGGAATATTTCAAGTTACGGTGAATTGAATATTTAATCAAAATGCGTCTGAATTGAGTGGAATATTTCTTCTTGCATGGACTCCTTGCAACTTTATACGGACTAACGGGATTTTACAACTTTATCTTTCTTTTCATTCGAAATCGTATTTTCTTAATAACGCCAAGTGAATAGCCTACATTTGACAGCAATATTCTGCATACCTTTTTATAGTAGAAAACGAATTATAGGCATATGGCACTTCAAATATCACGACTTTTTTTCTTCATAAAGAAAATGATTAACTGTATAATCAAAGTGGCATTATTTATGGCTTGCGTGCAGTCTGTCCTCTGCAAAGAAGCGGCGCCGGGATCCTTGAACCCTTTGCCGGGAACGGAGACGCACACCGTAGCTCAGGAAACTTGCACTTCGTGTGGCATCGGTCAGCCCGAGGAATCGGGACGGGTGGACATTGACTTTCTGGAGGTGGTGAAAAGGCATATCCTGAGCAGGTTACAGATGAGGGTAAGACCCAACATCACCCATTCTATCCCGAAGGCGGCGATGGTGACTGCGCTTCGGAAACTCCACGCCGGTAAAGTGCGCGAGGATGGGAGAGTAGAAATCCCGAATCTGGATGGACACGCGACCAGCAATGCCAACGAAGTGCTGGAGGAGAGCTCGGAGATAATCAGTTTCGCAGAGACAGGTGTGTAATTATTGTATCTTATAGGCAGGCTACCGTTTACTCTATTGTATTAGAAAAAAACAAAAATAAAACCACTTTTACGCACAGACCAAGCTGGGTCCGGTGCGTAACGTTTGGACTACACAGTTGATCAAGGTGATGCAGCGCGTCATCCCCCGCCCCGCTAAGAGCAGAAAGTGTCTGTGATTTCAAAACAATACATTCACAAATTCCTTAAAGTAGGCACAGTTTTTTTTTTATATTGTGTATTTGTATTTAAAGGGTAGGGAGCATGAACCCAGAAATCAACTGATGCGGGTTCAATGCATACAGGAAAAGTCATTCAAATAGCTTGAAATATAATAATTATTATTATTATTTGAAATATAAAACTAAACAAAACCAAATGTTGCTTGTGTTTATCATTTATAGATGTTTTACATGATTATTTCCCCCAACTGTTCTGCAAACACTTTTGGTTATTTGGTAACCCATTGCTGGTTAACTAGTGGACAGAACACATGTTGGGTTGTTTTGACCCAGCCAGTTGGTTTGGGTGAATAACCCAACATGTTGGTTTGTTGGGATTACACAAACATGGGTTAATTTAACAATCAGTTGGGTATTTTTTACACTCATGCTGAGTGGACCTAGCAGCTGGGCCATTTTTTATGTAATCCTCAGGTTATTTTCAGGAGGCCTGTTTTATTAGGGGCGTGGCTTTCAGCTAGATCTTATTGGCCACCCATGAGTTTAGTTTATTAGGATCCCCATTAGCTATAGTCATGGCTAGAAGGGATCAAGGTTTTGTCAAATTAACAGTTGCCTTTTTTGGCGTTTTAGCTAACCATAACCCTTTTCCTAACCTTAACCTAATTGTCTTAATCTGCTACATAAATTCTCCTAACCAGCTGCGTAAATTCTCCTAACTTCCTACGAAAAGTCAAATCTGACTTTAATCAGACAAAAGCTGGATCCCTTCTAGCCATGACCATTAGCTACTGCACATGCAGCAGCTACTCTTCCTGGGGTCCACATCAGTGGAGGCTGCTGAGGGGAGGACGGCTCACATAATGGCTGGAACAGAGTAAATGGAATGGCATCAAGCACATGGAAACCATGTGTTTGTTGTATTTGATACCATCCCACCAATACCGCTCCAGCCATTACCACGAGCCCATCCTCCCCAATTATGGTGCCACCAACCTCATGTGGTCCACATAAAACCTACAAATACATGACAAAGTACAGAACAGTTATAGACAAGAACAACATAAAATATTATATTACATTCAAAATAAAAATAGTTGTATATATAGGAAAGACACCAAGATTCAACAAAAATACTATTTACACACTATTCACATATACATATTCATTTTCTTGTATACAGTACAGTTAAATTAGATCTTTAGAAATAGGAGAGGTGCTGTGATACAATATATTTTTTTAAATCTGTGTTTTAAAGCTAGACTTGCATTTTGCCTGAGTAACCTCTGGTGGAAGAGCATTCCACGATGACATGGCTCTATACATAACTGAGCGACGCATTCAATCTGTTTTTGGTTTGGGTACCGTGAAGAGACTTATAGTGGCATGTCCGGTGCGGTATGTCTGTTTGAAGTGTATGCAAATAGATTATACAAGTGGTTAGGCATTTCCAACACACAAATGTTTCTTAAAAAGACTAGAAGAGAAGTAGTCAATTTCTCCTCAACCTTCAACCATTGAAAGACTATCATGCATGTTGTTGATGTTAGTTCTGTGTGTGCAGTTAAGGGCAAGGTGTGCTGCTTTGTTTAGAGCCAGCTGCAGTTTTTCTAGGTCTTTCTTTGCTGCACCTGACCATATTACCGGACAATAATCAAGATGGGACAAGATCAAAGCCTGAACAACTAGTACAGTTGATCTTTGTTTAAAAAACACAGAACATATTTTTATAACAGACATACCTCTCCCCAACAACAACTTTGTCAATAGGACTTGACCATGATAACTGACCATCCAATGTTACTCCTAGGAGTTCAGCTTCTTCAACTTGTTCAATGGTCACACCCTTCATGCACAACTCCAGTTGAGGTTTAGATCTAAGATAATACTTTGAACCCAATACAATGCTTTTGGTTTTAGATTTATTTAAGACCAGTTTGTTGTTAATTACCCATTCTAGCACTGACTGTAACTCCTTGCTAAGAGTCTCAGTGACCTCCCTGGCTGTAGGTGCTGATGTGTAGAGTGTGCAATCATCAGCATACATAGTCATTTTAGTTTCTTGTAAGACAAGTGGCAAATCATTTGTAAAAATAGAGAAGAGTAACAACCCAAGGCAACTGCCCTGAGGGATACCACACTGTACATATCTGATGTTAGAGAAGCTTCCATTGAAGAATCCTCTCTGAGTTCTATTGAATAAGTAACTCTCCAACCATGTGATGGCAGGTGATGTAAAGCCATAACAATTGAGTTTTTTCAATAACAATTTATGATCAATAACATCAAAGGCTGCACTGAAATCTAATAATACAGCTCCAACTATCATATTATTATCCATTTATTTTAGCCAATCATCAGTCATCTGAGTCAGTCCAGCACAAGTTGAGTGCCCCTTCTCTATATGCATTCTGAAAGTCAGTAGTTAACTTGTGCTTTAGAAAAGAGCTTTGTATTTGTTCAAACACAATTCTCTCCATCAGTTTACTAAGAACAGGCAGCAAACTGATTGGGCGGCTGTTAGAACCAGCAAAGGGATCTTTACTATTTTTAGGTAGTGGAATTACTTTAGCTTCCTTCAACGCCTGTGGACACACTCCTTTAGGCTTTGGTTAAAGACATGGCAAATAGGGGCGGCAATACAGTCTGCTACCATTCTCAATAGTTTCCCATCTAGGTTGTCTGTACCTGGTGGCTTATCATTATTGATGGATAACAATCGTTTTTCAATCTCTTCCACACACATTTGACCAAATTTAACATTGCAATCCTTCTTTTTCATTATTAGATCTTCAATACACAAATATGATGGTTCACTGTTCAAAATGTCTCAATTTACAGTATGTCGACCAATCAGCTGAGCTGCCTGACTTGTTTGCCACTTTATTTGCATAATTTCTTTGAACCATACAATTCTTCAATTCATCATCGATCCAGGGGGCTCTAACAGTTCTCACAGTTAGTTTCTTAACAGGTGCATGTTTGGCAAAAATTGACAAGAATAATCCTCCAGGTGTTGCATCTGCGTTCTCCTCCTTATACACATCAGACCAACATACATTTTTTACATCTTCAACAAAAGAGTCCTCAGAAAACATTTTGTATGATCTCTTATAAATAACTTTAGGCCCTGCCTTTGGTACTTTGGCTTTCCTTGTTATTGCCACAATGTTATGGTCACTACAGCCAATGGGAACTGATATTGCTTTGGAGCAAAGCTCTGTAGCATTAGTGAAGATATGATCAATACAAGTGGATGTCACAGATCCAACACTATTGGTAAACACTCTAGTTGGTTGAGTGATAACCCGAGTCATGCTACAGGTATTATTCACATGAAGAAGCTTCATCTTGAGAGGACAACTGTTAGTATCAGAGACCTTATCTAACATCATAAATGTCATTCCTGTTCATCATGTTAAGTTTACATACTACAAATAACATTTGTCCTTTTTTTTCTCTTCACATTCCTCTATAATATTAAGATTATTTATTACATATTATAATAAGGTATACCACCTTATTCTATCCCAACAATGGGATTTACAGAGGCTTTTAGGGAACTCATACACTTCTATAAGCATCATTCAAGCTACAAAGAGGTAAATGTTTAACCATAGCATGTTAAAACTATTCAACAGAACAGATGAACAGGAATGACATTTACTCAGGTGGCTAAAAATAACTATCTGAATGTCACGCCCCGACTAAACTATGCCTCCAGTCTTCTGATCTGACCTGCTAGGTCATATCTCAGTAACCCAGCATCAATAACCAGCAGTTTTTAAAGAAAACAACCCAACTAAGTGACCCAACACCTGCAACCCAGCAGTTGGGTCAACCAAACAACCAAGCATTTGTTAGTGTGAGCATAGAACAAGTGTGTCCTCAGGCTGAGGTTCACACCCCCAGAGACTCATAAATAATGTCACTATAACAGCCTCATAGCATTCATCTTCAAAACAACACACAAAATCCATAGTTTGCATAGAAAAGATTAAGGGTATGTATAATATCACATTCACATTCAAAAGAATGATATGGCCAATCCAAAAAAGATTTGAAAAGCCGATAATATTTTCACATTATTCTCAAAAAGCTCTGTAACTTTGTACTGTACATTTGTGTAGATTCAGTTGGGTTGCCTTCCTTGTGCCTCATTGCCCTCCTTGCCAGTTGGCAGTATTACCCAGGGTGGTAGCTGCAGCCAGCTGGTCGTGGCACTGAGAAGAGCTCACACAACAATTTGCTTAGAGATGCTTAAAGGGGGACTGGAAATGATCAATGATGCCACCTGCTTAGGCCCACATGTATTCAGATCAAACCTCTTATTGCCTCTTATTCTTATAGCAGTTGAAGTCACCCCAGATTTTCTCTAACCGGCTGTGCATCTCTCCAACACAATTAGTGTCAGTGATTCGGTTAGCTGATCAGAGAAATGTTCAAAACCAACCCTGTTCTGCTTCTCAAATACACTTAGAAAAAAAGGTGCTATCTAGAACCTAAAGGGGTTATTCGGCTGTTCCCATAGGAGAACCCTTTTTGGATCCAGGTAGAACCCTTTTGGTTCCATGTAGAACCCTTTTGGGTTCCGCTAGTCCCCTGTAGCTCAGTTGGTAGAGCGTGGCACTTGCAACACCAGGGTTGTAGGTTCGTTTCCCACGGGGGGCCAGTATGAAAAATGTATGCACTCACTAACTGTAAGTCGCTCTGGATAAGAGCGTCTGCTAAATGACTAAAATGTAAATGTAGAACTCCTTTCACAGAGGGTTCTATATGGAACCCAAAAGGGTTCTTCTACCTGAAACCAAAAAGGGTTCTACCTGGAACCAAAAAGGGTTCTCCTATGGGGACAGCTGAAGAACCCTTTGGAACCCTTTTTTCTAAGAGTGTACAGTCAATCTAAGACACCTGATGAAAATCTAATGTTCACCCATGCTGAGTATTTCATCTGAATGCCACCCATATACAATGATTCTACTGTGATCTTCTGTTGAGAATCCTGGTACCAGCTATAAGATGACCTGAAAGCAGGGCTGCTTTAGAATGGCTCTACATCTACATAAGGTCAGCGCTTTGTGTCAGGACCATGCATGCTGAATGTAGAGTGAACTGGAATGGTGAACTCACTGCCACTCACTGTTCCGTATTAGAATGCATGGTGTGAGGGACCATCTCCCTTATATAGTCCTAGAGTGGGACTTGGTTGCTGCCTGCACAGTACTTATGGACTTCATCATGCTTGTATGTTAGACCTTGTATTTGCCGTTGTTGTGTACGGTTACTAAAGCAGTTGCCTGACAAAGATGCCACGTCAGCGATAGTGATATCATCTAAAGACACTTTCTCTGCAACTCTATTTCTGTTCCTGAGAATGATTTTTAAAAAAGACTCCTGCACACTGCATTGGTGCTCTCATAAGTTCACCTGACAAATCACTTTCTAATTGGATGTGTCTTTTTGGGGAGTATTCTGTTGTTGAGTATCCTGTTCCATCTGAGACAATTTCCCTCTTTACTCACAGAGTGAAAAATGGCTCCCTTAGGTTTGTTTCACAAAGCCCCCCCCTCTTCCCCTGTCCCCTGTTGAAAGAATAAATAACTGATACAGTAATATATCAAAGTCATCCATCCATAAACAGAAGATAGAATAGAACATCCATTTCAACCAGGAGACATTAGGTCTTAGCTTTTTGCTTATTGTTGGTCATAGGGATGTAGCTCAGTTGGTAGAGCGTGGCGTTTGCAACGCCAGGGTTGTGGGTTCGATTCCCACGGGGGGTATGAAAAAAGAAAAAAAGAATGTATGCACTCACTAACTGTAAGTCGCTCTGGATAAGAGCGTCTGCTAAATGACTAAAATGTAAATGTAATGTCTTGACAGCTGTGCTGCCACCCATGGCCTAGTGCTAGGACAGTCAGAGTGTGGTCTATAGCTGTCTGTTGACTAAGTCTTTGAGTTGAGAAGTAACATGGAGATTACCTGTCTTGTGTTGTGTGAGGCAGTGCAGATGGAGACTGGCTGGGCAGGCCAGGGCGGCCTCCATTGTAGCTGATCCATGATGATGGGGCCCAGGCCCGCCCAGGTAGGGTCCCATCGCTTTGGGCGGCAGACAAGCAAACAGGCAGGCAGATAGGCAGGCAGCACAGCTCAGTGTTCAGGTTGGAGAGGTGACCCTTGACGTGTGTGTTTTCCCACTTTCCTTCACCTGACAGCTGCATGTTGCTCAGTCAGTCACAGAGTATTCATGTAGAGTGTTGCTGATGGGCTCTCAGGTTAGACGTTTTTACTCTCACTGGAGGACTGGGAAGAAACCATATATTTCAGTTACTGCCTTAGCTACTGAAGATGTTACTGTCTCTTAGGTTTCTTTAGGTAGTTCAAGGTTCAGGTCTTGTCTTGATCAACAAACTGCATAGTGGTGCAGGGAGCCTGACCAGGCAAAGTCAGTGAGTGTGTAAGAGTAGGAGTTGTTTTGGTCATGTCATGTTTTGGGCACTGACAAGTGCAAGTTCAATTTGAATTTGACTTTTGACCCTGACTCTACGCTACCCTACCCTAACCCGAACCTGAACCTACCCACACATGACAACAATATGGCACAAACCAAAAATAAGTAAACATTGGCACGCACTGTACAGCCAGACACAGTTTCTGTGGTGATAGTTGGGTTGTTGGAAAGGCCAGCTAGTTTCATGTAAATTGCTTTTTTTGCTTGATCATTAATCCACTGTGAAGCTGTGCTCCTCTTCACTCAATGTGCCTGGCTTTACTGTGCATTTTCTTCCTTTACATCACATTACTGTGCATTGTGTAAGCAGTTAGGCTCAGTAAGCTCTTGTTTTTCTGCAGTATTCACAGCAAAGCCTTTGAGCCTTTGTACTTGGCTCTGATAAGCCCTCTTCCCCATACCCAGCCTGACTCAGGGCCAGAGGCAACTTCAAGTGGGCCTGATCCCAGATCTGTACTGTCATTGTCACTGTCGAGGCTCTCTATAGGCAAGGGCCAGATGGAACTGATTCCAGACCTGCTGATGCTGCACTGTCATTGCAGTCCCCATGTAGGCCTACGTGACAAGACCAGGGCCTGTATTCATAAAGCGTCTCAGAGTAGGAGTGCTGATCTAGGATCAGGTCCCCCCTCTTATTCATTATGATCTAAAATACAAAACCGATCCTGGATCAGCACCGTGAGACGCTTTGTGAATACGGGCCCTGGATCAAGAGGAGGCTGGTGTCTCTGTTAGAGCTGTCTACCAGTGTACACCCATCCACCAAATCCCTTTAGTACCAGTCCAAACTCTGTTTACATCCCAGGCCAGATAGAGATGACAGTAAGACAGGCCATAACAAGGGAAGCCATAGTAACCGTCTATCTCAATTTAATCCCAAATTGTTGAACTGTTCCCTATGTGCCCAGTTCTTGTCCAGCTATTCATCCAACAGTCCAAGCTTGGGACCACCCAGTGTGGTAGTATCTTCTTGAAGCTTTGTCCAATATCAGTAAGGTTTTTGAAAGATGGGTATTTTTGTTAATTAATAGCCAATTAATCTGTGTGTTTGTCTCCTCTTTTAGCATTGCCACACTGACCTTTTAAAGGTTTAAAATTACTATTAAACTGACCTTTCCCTATTCTGTTCCTGTCTTTCCCAGATGAGCTGGTATCATCCAAATCCAGCCTGTTCTTCCTGATCTCCAATGAGGGAAACCAGCACCTGTACGTGACCCAGGCCACCCTGTGGCTGTACTTCAGGCTGCTTCCTAACACCCTGGACAAGGGTCCGCGGAGGAAGGTCACAGTCAAGGTGTACTACCAAGAGCCTGGCCTGGGCAGCAAGTGGAACCTGGTGGAGAAGCGTGTGGAGCTGAAGAGGAGCGGCTGGCACACCTTCCCCCTGACCAATGCTATCCAGATGGGGTTCGAGAAGGGCGACCGGCGGCAAAACCTGGACGTGCGCTGCGAGGGCTGCGAGGACCTGGCGGTCTTACCGATCCTCATGAACCAGAACGACGAGTCCCACAGGCCGTTTCTAGTCGTACAGGCCCGGCAAGCGGACAACAAGCACCGCATCAGGAAGAGGGGGCTGGAGTGTGACGGGAGTAGTAGTCTGTGCTGCAGACAGCAGTTCTACATAGACTTCCGCCTCATCGGCTGGAACGACTGGATCATCGCGCCGTCGGGGTACTTTGGGAACTACTGCGAGGGGAACTGTCCGGCGTACATGGCGGGAGTGCCAGGGTCGGCGTCGTCCTTCCACACGGCAGTGGTCAATCAGTATCGGATGAGAGGCATGAGCCCTGGCTCCATGAACTCCTGTTGCATCCCCACCAAGCTCAGCACCATGTCAATGCTCTACTTCGACGATGAATACAACATCGTCAAGAGAGACGTACCCAATATGATCGTGGAGGAGTGTGGCTGTGCTTGAGTTGAGACTATGTACTTCAAGTGGACTTTTATGGACATTTGTAAAGAAGAAAAGGATATTACAAAATTAATTATAGAAATCAAAGTGATATTTATGGACAATTATAAGGCATACGCACATGCACACACAACTTAATTCATTCACGCATATCCTACACACTCATTCTCACATATGCCTGAACAAACACTTGTATATATATTTATGTTTGTTAATAATATTCTCTGATATTCTTTTGCCAACATATGAATATATGATTCAATCCCATTTTTTGTAAACGTGTTTGCAAATTCATGTAGGTGTCATTATCAGAGGGATTTTAACTAAATGGTACTTATCGCATTATATATTTTCCAAGATTGCCATTTCATTTCTGAAAATGGAGAGTTCTATTTCTATACTCTGACAAAGGTGGAAAGAGCCTGAGATTATGAAGGAGGTTCACTTGCTGATAGACAATTCCAAACCATGCCTCTTTCAAGAAAGTATAACTGAACCTATAGTGAAAGCACTGACAACTCACCTCTTGTACAACTTCAGCACTTCTAACAAGAAATACATCTTGTTGATGTGTCACAAGATTAACATTTTATATAAAACCGTTTTTATTTTACGGCCAGCATCCAGAAATCAAAATTAATCTGTTTTCAAAATGGCTTCCATGTCAGAAGAGTGAGCAGAAAATAAAAATACATTCCAACACACCATGCGAACGCTGAAGCTGTCATCAAAACTTGGGAGTTTAGGCTGTGATATGAAACAGAGACAATAGGGAAAAACATTGACCTTCTGTTACTTCCTTCTGAATCCTTCCTTCTTTCATTCACACTTTTAACGGGAAGAGTCTAATTTCTTCAACAGCTGAAGCACAACAAGTTTCCCTCTCATTTCAGTCAGCGAAACAAAAGCGATGAGTTGCCATATTGCTCGGTTAAAGTCTTGGTGCTGCATAGCACTTCCTAATGCACATTAAATAGCACTTGCAGATTGAAATGCCTTTAAAGAGTACAATGTGGTGCACTGACCCTTGCTCACAATCCTTTTAAATATAAGTGCCGCATGAGCTATGCAATGTATAGTATTGACCCACAGACACCAGACAAACTGAACTTTTAGTTATAGTTATTAACTATTACCAGTACTTGAAATGTAATCTTTTGCTTCTTCTTCAAAGTGAATGATAGTTACAATATTTGCACTGAAAAGTTGCGTGATTAGTTAAAAAATAAAGAAACTGCCATTGGAAAAAGTTATTTTTATAGAAAGCAAATTAAGTTCTGTTCAAATGTATTATACCTAATCATGGAACCAAAGAGGCCAAATTTTTTTTTTAGCAATTATAAGAGGCCATCGTATTATTTTGTAAAATGCTTTGGGACCAGTTAAGAGGCCTAAACACTGCATCAGGGTACAATATTATGGATTCCATTTTCAGTTCAATGTCTTTTTTTCTATTTTGTATAGACAAATATTTTTTCATCGACTTAAATACTCCTAGTTTTCTAGTTCAGTTCTTGTTCCAGAATCATTTAGAATGAACACGTCATCTCTGTACAGCTGATGTAAGATATAAATATGATTTTAAAATATTTTGTTCTTTGTAATTGTTGAAAAATAAATGTCTTATTCTGCATTAGGTTGGAACTCTCTTGAGTCTTTCTGGAAGCTACTTCAATATGTAAGATATGGCAGGAGTGGCCGACTTTAATCTACTCATTAAACGTGTGACCACTCAAAATCACACACACACACACACACACACACACACACACACACACACACACACACACACACACACACACACACACACACACACACACACAATAATTAGTGCAGAGTGAATCTGGGCAGGGCTCCAGGGCTCAAGTGGTTGGCCCTAGGTCACACTCTCAGTGATTGGTAAACAGAAGCAATCAACAGCATTAGCTGATAGCAGATCTGGTTACCTATAGGCTCCTGTTTGTTTTGCAGTAGTGATTTTAAAGACCGCCACTCAGTGTCAACCTGAGGGTGAACAAAATACCTCACACGTCAGAATCAGTGAGAGAGACAGACAGGGCAGGACTGCACGCGCACACATACACACCCATGCCAAGAGACCACACATGACAGCCCAGGCCTCTTGAAAACACGATGCTGTGTCTCTCACATCCATCAGCAAGATAATCACTTTAAATATATCTATCACTGTCTGCCAAGGGAATGAAGTGTTTTTGTCAGCTGGGTGAAATAATATGTTTCAGATAAAAACAGACTGTCTCTCAATCTGGCAGTGAAGGGATGTCAGTGTTGTAATCTTGTGTTGTGAGAGTGTGAGAGAGAGATGGGGGGGGCAGCGATAGAAAAGTGCGAAATAACAGAGAGAGAGAGAGAGAGAGAGAGAGCGAGAGAGAGAGAGAGAGAGAGACAGAGAGAGAGAGAGAGAGAGAGAGAGAGAGAGAGAGAGAGAGAGAGAGAGAGAGAGAGAGAGAGAGAGAGAGAGAGAGAGACAGAGAGACAGACAGAGAGAGACAGAGAGAGACAGAGAGAGAGAAAGAAAGACAGAGAGAGATGTTTCCTAAATTACTGGCAGCACAAGCTAGTTGTTATTGTTGAGTGTTGAGAGGTGCAGGTACAGGAACAGTTCAACAAGGAGGGAAGGGGACAAGGAGGGGCGTATGGAGTGTGCCGCTCAGATCCCAGGTGACAGGCCGAGCTGTTTTATCATGTAGCAGAACATTCAGAACATTAAAGGAGCCACCTCTCCTCAGCTACAGGAATGTTAATGACACAACAGAGCTTCAGGCTACGATAGCTTGCTGCACAACACTGACTGACTGAACAGCCACATGCTTTTAGCTAAATCTTGTTGCGAAGTGAGGACAGGCAGGCTGAGCTAGGCCAGCTATGTGTTTTGGCACTAACTGACAGCATGATCATATTAGAATCACATGGCATGAATACAGCTAAAGCCAAGCATATGCTGCTACAGATATATTGATTTATAGTATGGGTGATTTGCTAATCTCATTTTCAGATCATATATTCATAAGAGCATAAATTCCTATGACAGTGTACGCACCAGCTCATACCAGTCAAGAAAACTTGATTTATTTATTGTTTAAGTCAGGTGTTCCATTTTCCAATAACTTTTGAAGATATATTAGTTAGAAGTTATTATCCATAACTTATGCAATTGATCTGTGGGCACTCCGTGAGTTGGTTATACAGTGCCTTCGGAAAGTATTCAGACCCCTTGACCTTTTCCAAATTTTGTTAGGTTACAGCTTATTCTAAAATTGATTAAATTGTTTTTTTACCTCATCAATCTACACACAATACCCCATATTGACAAAGCAAAAACAGGTTTTTAGACATTTTTGCTATTTTATCAAATAAAAAAAAGGAAATATCACATTTACATAAGTATTCAGACCCTTTGCTGAGGATTAAAAAATCAAGGGCTCTGAATACTTTACGAAGGCACTGTAGATTCAGCCGTGGTTGAACAAATAGCTGCTGGTTTTCATTTAGCTGAACCCATCAAACCATATGACTGTAAGTCTGCTAAATGGCATATTATATTATATTATTATACCAGTCATAACCTACAGATCATCTTATTACATGTACATGCTCATCAACCCTGGAAAGGTTGTCCTGCATAAAGGTGTGAATGTCTCCCTCACTGTTAGATCGAACTGTTAGATGTATTGGTTTTTGACTGTCAGAATGCCAAATTGAAAAACGTACCTACTAAAGACAAATATTTGATTTTCACTCAGAAAAACCTTGCATGCCCAAAGACCCTTCTACCCCAGTACTATAAACTACCCCAATATCCACAAATATGGCCTCTTCTGTACAGTAGGAATGCGCTTCGGTTTCATGGAATTGAATCGGCTCCCCTCTTAAGGGGCTTTTTTGCTAAAACAAGAGACACAAAGAAACATCTGAAGAGCCATAACATGTTGTCATCGACCCCAAGTGACCTGACCCAACTCCAACCTCACCCCTCCTCTCCCCCTTCTCACCCCTCCTAACTCCAAACTCACCCTCCTCACTCCAAACTAACCCCATCCTATCCCCCTTCCAAACTCCAACCTCACCCCTCCTAACTCCAACATCACCCCTCCTCACTCCAACCTCAATGGCTGGGTGTGGCCTTGACAGGGTGACAGGACAAGTCAATGTTGCTCTCGCCAGACAGTCAAAGTTCACAACAAGTTCTCAACCAAACACTTGATTGATCTATACATAACAACAGACACATTCTTGTAAACGCCAGTGAGATGCCTGCGGTATTGAAAATCATTGCGTGTATGTATGAATGAACCTTATACACTCTATGAGTGCACATCAATGGAATGCGGTAACATAAAACATGTCTATAATTTCTGTTTCAAAGACAGAACACAGGAACAAAAGAGGAGTCCATACTATTATTATGAGATAGACTCTCTTAGACAACTTTACAGTGAACACAGGTACCCGTCGATTATGGACTCTGGCCTTCCTCCTTCCCTTGTAGTTCTCTTCTTTTTCCGTTTAATTTTTTCTCATTATGCAGGGACTTTTCTCTCATCTGAAAAGTTCTAGAAAATGTGACTGAATTACGAGGCTTCACCTGAGCGTTTCCTTCTTGGATAAGAGTGTAAGAATGAAAAACACCATTCCATGTGAATACTGACATACTGTGCCTTCATAGAGTATTCACACCCCTTGACTTTTGTTGTGTTACAGTCTGAATTTAAAATGAATTAAATTGAGATTTTGGGTCACTGGCCTACATACAATACCCAATAATGTCAAAATGGAATTATGTTTTTCAAAATGTTTACAAATTAATTAAAAATGAAAAGCTGAAATGTCTTGAGTCAATAAGTATTCAACCCCTTTGTTATGGCAAGCCTAAATAAGTTCAGGAGTACAAATTTGCTTAAAAAGTCACATACATTACACATTCTGTGTGCAATAATACAGTTGAACATGATTTTTGAATGACTACCTCATCTCTGTACCCCACACATACAATTATCTGTAAGGTCCCTCAGTCGAGCAGTGAATTTCAAACACAGATTCAACCACAAAGACCAGGGATGTTTGCAATTCTCTGTAAAGAAGGGCATCTATTTGCAGATGGGTAAAAATAAAAAAGCAGATATTAAATATCCCTTTGAGCAATGATTAAGTTATTATTACATTTTGGATGGGGTATCAATACACCCATTCACTACAAAGACACAGACGTCCTTCCTAACTCAGTTGCCTGAGAGGAAGGAAACCGCTCAGGGATTTCACCATGAGGACAATGGTGACTTTAAAATAGTTATAGAGTTTAATGGCTGTGATAGGAGAAAACTGAGGATGGATCAACAACATTGTAGTTAATCCACAATACTAACCTAAACGACAGAGTGAAAAGAAGGAAGCCTGTACAGAATAAAAAGATTCCAACACATGCATCCTGTTTGCAACAAGGCACTCAAGTAATACTGCAAAACATGTAGCAAAGCAATTAGCTTTTTGGCCTGAATGCAAAGTGTTATGTTTGGGGAAAGTCCAATTCAACACATTATTGAGTACCACACTCCATATTTTCAAGCATAGTGGTGGCTGCATCATGTTATGGGTATGCTTGTAATCACCAAGGACTTGGGAGTTTTTCAGGATGAAAAATAAACGGAATGGAGCTAAGAACAGGCAAAATCATAGTGGAAAACCTGGTTCAGTGTGCTTTCCACCAGACACTGGGAGATTAATTCACCTTTCAGCAGGACAATAACATAAAACACAAGGCCAAATCTACATTGGAGTTGCTTACCAAGAAGACAGTGAATGTTCCTTAGTGGTCGAGTTACAGTTTTGACTTAAATCTACTTGACAATCTATGACAAGACCTAAAAATGGTTGTCTAGCAATGATCAACAACCAACTTGAACAGAGCTTGAAGAATATTTAAAATAATTAATAAGCAAATGTTGCACAATCCATGTGTGGAAAGCTTTTAGAGATTTACCCAGAAAGTAATAATGTAATTATTTTTGCACTATGGCCTATTTATTGCCTTACCTCCATAACTTGCTACATTTGCACACACTGTATATATATTTTCTGTTGTATTTTTGACTTTATGGTTTGTTTTACCCCATATGTAACTCTGTGTTGTTGTTTTTATTGCACTGCTTTGCTTTATCTTGGCCAGGTCGCAGTTGTAAATGAGAACTTGTTCTCAACTGACTTACCTGGTTAAATAAAGGTGAAAAAAAAAAAAAAAAAAAGACTCACAGCTGTAATGGCTGCCAAAGGTGCTTCTACAAAGTGTTGACTCAGGGGTGTGAATACTTATGTAAATGAGATATTTCTGTATTTCATTTTCAATACGTTTGCAAACATTTCTAAAAACATGTTTTCACTTTGTCACTATGGGGTATTGTGTGTAGATGAGTGAGAAAAAATCGATTTAATCAATTTTGAATTCAGGCAGTAACATAACAAAAGTATTTATAAGTCAAGGGGTATGAATACTTTCTGAAGGTATAAACATAATTCCTAGTGAGGGAAAAGGATCAAACAAGATGGGACATTACATGCCAGCCCATTATCAGCCTTAAAACATAATCCTGTCACATTTTTGCAAAAAATTCTGTGTAAATTAATTGATGCTTATGTCAACTGGCCATGCTCCCATCAGGCTTTGCGTTGCCAATGGGAAAAGATGAGCGTCAACCAATTGGCTCTTATGTTTCACATGATTGAAGCTTATGTCAATTCATTGCATTCAATGGTAAAAGATGAGTCTCACAAGGTTGACGCTTATGTCAGTACATCACAGTCAATAGGAAAATATAAGTATCAACCAATTGATGCTTATATCAATATATTGCATTAAATTGAAAAAGATGAGTGTCAACCAATTGAAGCTTATGCAAATACATTGCACTCAATGGGAAAAGATGGGCGTCAACCAACTGATGCTTATCTCAATACATTGCATTAAATGGGAAAAGATGAGCATCACAGGGTTGACGGTAATGTTAGTACATTTCCAGTCAATGGGAAAAGATAAATGTGTCAACCAATTGATGAATATGTCAATACATTCCAGTCAATGGGAAAAAAATAAAAGATGAAAAGATGAGACTCACAGGCAGACAGTCTTTCTCTCTTTTCCCATCTCTTCCTTCTCTCTCTCGCTCTCTCATTCTCTCCCTCTCCATCTTCTCTCTCCCTCCCCCTTCTCTCTCCTTCACTTTGCCTCCCTCTGTCTCTTTCTCTCTACCTCCTCTTTAACCCCCCTCCTCTTCTTGCTCCCTCCCCCTCTTTCACTCCATGCCCTTCTCTCTCCCTCCTCTATCTCTCTCTCTTTCCCTCTCTATCTCAAGTCACTTCCTGTAATCGTAAGAAGCTGAAATTCGATGTATGGCCTCCTGTTGACACTCTTTAACAATGCCTTGAGAGAGAGAGGCGTGTCTGTCTGTCTGTCTCATATTTTCATATTTTAATGTTTTCCCATTCAAATAAAATAAAATAAAATGTTATTGGTCACATACACGTGTTTAGCAGATGTTATTGCGGGTGTAGCGAAATGCTTGTGCTGCTAGCTCCGACAGTGCAGTAATATCTAACAAGTAATATCTAACAATTTCAGAACATATACCCAATACACACAAATCTAAGTAAGGAATGAATTAAGAATATATACATATATGGACGAGCGATGTTATAGCGGCATGGACTAAGATACAGTAGAACAGTATAGAATACAGTATATACATATGAGATGAGTAATGCAGATACTGTATGTAAACATTATTAAAGTGACTAAGATACCATAGAATAGTATAGAATACAGTATATACAGTTGAAGTCGGAAGTTTACATACACTTAGGTTGGAGTCATTAAAACTCGTTTTTCAACCACTCCACACATTTCTTGTTAACAAACTATAGTTTTGGCAAGTCGGTTAGGACATCTACTTTGTGCATGACAACAATTGTTTACAGACAGATTATTTAACTTATAATTCACTGTATCACAAGTCCAGTGGGTCAGAAGTTTACATACACTAAGTTGACTGTGCCTTTAAACAGCTTGGAAAATTCCAGAAAATGATGTCATGGCTTTAGAAGCTTATGATAGGCTAATTGACATCATTTGAGTCAATTGGAGGTGTACCTGTGGATGTATTTCAAGGCCTACCTTCAGACTCAGTGCCTCTTTGCTTGACATCATGGGAAAATCAAAAGAAATATGCCAAGACCTCAGAAGAAAAATTGTAGACCTCCACAAGTCTGGTTCATCCTTGGGAGCAATTTCCAAATGCCTGAAGGTACCACGTTCATCTGTACAAACAATAGTACGCAAGTATAAACACCATGGGACCACGCAGTCGTCATTCCGCTCAGGAAGGAGACGCGTTCTGTCTCCTAGAGATTAACGTACTTTGGTGCGAAAAGTGCAAATCAATCCCAGAACAACAGCAAAGGACCTTGCGAATATGCTGGAGGAAACAGGTACAAAAGTATCTATATCCACAGTAAAACGAGTCCTACAGTGGGGAAAAAAAAGTATTTAGTCAGCCACCAATTGTGCAAGTTCTCCCACTTAAAAAGATGAGAGAGGCCTGTAATTTTCATCATAGGTACACGTCAACTATGACAGACAAAATGAGAAAAAAAATCCAGAAAATCACATTGTAGGATTTTAATGAATTTATTTGCAAATTATGGTGGAAAATAAGTATTTCGTCAATAACAAAAGTTTCTCAATACTTTGTTATATACCCTTTGTTGGCAATGACACAGGACAAACGTTTTCTGTAAGTCTTCACAAGGTTTTCACACACTGTTGCTGGTATTTTGGCCCATTCCTCCATGCAGATCTCCTCTAGAGCAGTGATGTTTTGGGGCTGTCGCTGGGCAACACAGACTTTCAACTCCCTCCAAAGATTTTCTATGGGGTTGAGATCTGGAGACTGGCTAGGCCACTTCAGGACCTTGAAATGCTTCTTACGAAGCCACTCCTTCGTTGCCCGGGCGGTGTGTTTGGGATCATTGTCATGCTGAAAGACCCAGCCACGTTTCATCTTCAATGCCCTTGCTGATGGAAGGAGGTTTTCACTCAAAATCTCACGGTACATGGCCCCATTCATTCTTTCCTTTACACGGATCAGTCGTCCTGGTCCCTTTGCAGAAAAACAGCCCCAAACCATGATGTTTCCACCCCCATGCTTCACAGTAGGTATGGTGTTATTTGGATGCAACTCAGCATTCTTTGTCCTCCAAACACGACGAGTTGAGTTTTTACCAAAAAGTTATATTTTGGTTTCATCTGACCATATGATATTCTCCCAATCCTCTTCTGGATCATCCAAATGGAAACTTCAGACGGGCCTGGACATGTACTGGCTTAAGCAGGGGGACACGTCTGGCACTGCAGGATTTGAGTCCCTGGCGGCGTAGTGTGTTACTGATGGTAGGCTTTGTTACTTTGGTCCCAGCTCTCTGCAGGTCATTCACTAGGTCCCCCCGTGTGGTTCTGGGAGTTTTGCTCACCGTTCTTGTGATCATTTTGACCCCACGGGGTGAGATCTTGCGTGGAGCCCCAGATCGAGGGAGATTATCAGTGGTCTAGTATGTCTTCCATTTCCTAATAATTGCTCCCACAGTTGATTTCTTCAAACCAAGCTGCTTACCTATTGCAGATTCAGTCTTTCCAGCCTGGTGCAGGTCTACAATTTTGTTTCTGGTGTCCTTTGACAGATCTTTGGTCTTGGCCATAGTGGAGTTTGGAGTGTGACTGTTTGAGGTTGTGGACAGGTGTCTTTTATACTGATAACAAGTTCAAACAGGTGCCATTAATACAGGTAACGAGTGGAGGACAGAGGAGCCTCTTAAAGAAGAAGTTACAGGTCTATGAGAGCCAGAAATCTTGCTTGTTTGTAGGTGACCAAATACTTATTTTCCACCATAATTTGCAAATAAATTCATAAAAAATCCTACAATGTGATTTTCTGGATTTTTTTTCTCAATTTGTCTGTCATAGTTGACGTGTACCTATGATGAAAATTACAGGCCTCTCTCATCTTTTTAAGTGGGAGAACTTGCACAATTGGTGGCTGACTAAATACTTTTTTCCCCCACACATATATCGCCGCTCAGCAAGGAAGAAGCCACTGCTCCAAAACCGCCATTAAAAGCCAGACTACGGTTTGCAACTGCACATTGGGACAAAGATCGTACTTTTTGGAGAAATGTCCTCTGGTCTGATGAAACAAAAATAGAACTGTTTGGCCATAATTACTATCGTTATGTTTGGAGGAAAAAGGGGGTACTTGCAAGCCGAAGAACACCATCCCAACCGTGAAGCACGGGGGTGGCAGCATCATGCTGTGGGGGTGCTTTGCTGCAGGAGGGACTGGTGCACTTCACAAAATAGATGGCATCATGAGGAAGGAAAATTATGTGGATATATTGAAGCAACATCTCAAGACATCAGTCAGGATGTTAAAGCTTGGTCGCAAATGGGTCTTCCAAATGGACAATGATCCCAAGCATCCTTCCAAAGTTGTGGAAAAATGGCTTAAGGACGACAAAGTCAAGGTATTGGAGTGGCCATCACAAAGCCCTGACCTCAATCCTATAGAAAATGTGTGGGCAGAACTGAAAAAGCGTGTGTGAGCAAGGAGGCCTACAAACCTGATTCAGTTACACCAGCTCTGTCAGGAGGAATGGGCCAAAATTCACCCAACTTATTGTGGGAAGCTTGTGGAAGGCTACCCGGAACGTTTGACCCAAGTTAAACAATGCTACCAAATACTAATTGAGTGTATGTAAACTTCTGACCCACTGGGAATGTGATGAAAGAAATAAAAGCTTAAATAAATCATTCTCTCTACTATTATTCTGACATTTCACATTCTTAAAAAAAAGTGGTGATCCTAACTGACCTAAGACAGGGAATTCTTACTAGGATTAAATGTCAGGAATTGTGAAAAACTGAGTTTTAATGTATTTGGCTAAGGTGTATGTAAACTTCCGACTTCAACTGTACATATGAGATGAGTAATGCAAGATATGTAAACACTATTAAAGTGGCTAGTGTTCCATTATTAAAGTGGCCAGTAATTTCTAGTCTATGTCTATAGGCAGCAGCTTCTAATGTGCTAGTGATGGCTGTTTAACTGTCTGATGGACTTGAGATAGAAGCAGTTTTTCAGTCTCTCTGTCCCAGCTTTGATGCACCTGTACTGACCTCGTCTTCTGGATGATAGCATGGTGAACAGGCAGTGGCTCGTGTGGTTGATGTCCTTGATGATCTTTTTGGCCTTTCTGTGACATCGGGTGCTGTAGGTGTCCTGGAGGGCGGGTAGTTTGCCCCCGGTAATGCGTTGTGCAGAGAGCCTTGCGGTTGCAGGCGGTGCAGTTGCCGTACCAGGCAGTGATACAGCCCGACAGGATGCTCTCAATTGTGCAAAAGTTTGTGAGGGTTTTAGGTGATAAGCCACATTTCTTCAGCCTCCTGAGGTTGAAGAGGCTCTGTTGCGCCTTCTTCACCACACTGTCAGTGTGGGTGGTCCATTTCAGTTTGTCAGTGATGTGTACGCCAAGGAACTTGAAGCTTTCCACCTTCTCCACTGCGGTCCCGTCGATGTGGATAGGGGGGTGCACCCTTTGCTGTTTCCTGAAGTCCACGATCATCTCCTTTGTTTTGTTGACATTGAGTGAGAGGTTATTTTCCTGGCACCACACTCCCAGAGCCCTCACCTCCTCCCTGTAGGCTGTCTCGTCATTGTTGGTAATCAAGCCTACTACTGTTGTGTCGTCTGCAAACTCGATGATTGAGTTGGAGGCGTGCTTGGCCATGCTGTCATGGGTGAACAGGGAGTACAGAAATGGGCTGAGCACGCACCCTTGTGGGGCCCCAGTGTTGAGGATCAGCGAAGTGGAGGTGTTGTTTCCTACCTTTACCACCTGGGGGCGGCCCGTCAGGAAGTCCATGACCCACTTGCACAGGGCAGGGTTCAGACCCAGGGCCTCGAGCTTAATGATGAACTTGGAGGGTACTATGGTGTTGAATGCTGAGCTATAGTCAATGAACAGCATTCTTACATAGGTTCCTCTTGTCCAGGTGGGATAGGGCAGAGTGCAGAGTGATGGCGATTGCATCGTCTGTGGATCTAATGGGGCGTTAAGCAAATTGAAGTGGGTCTAGGGTGGCAGGTAAGGTAGAGGTGATATGATCCTTGACTATTTTCTCAAAGCACTTCATGATGACAGAAGTGAGTGCTACGGGGCGATAGACGTTTATTTCACTTACCTTGCTTTCTTGGGTACAGGAACAATGGTGGCCATCTTGAAGCATGTAAGGACAGCAGACTGGGATAGGGAGAGATTGAATATGTCCGTAAACACTCCAGCCAGCTGGTCTGCGCATGCTCTGAGGACGCAGTCTGCCGTCTGGGCAGCCTTGCGAGGGTTAACACGTTTAAATGTTTTACTCACGTCGGCCACGGAGAAGGAGAGCCCACAGTCCTTGGTAGCGGGCCGTGTCAGTGGCACTGTGTTATCCTCAAAGCGGGCGAAGAAGGTGTTTACCTTGTCCGGAAGCAAGACTTCGGTCTCGGCAACGTGGCTGGTTTTCCTTTTGTAGTCCGTGATTGTCTGTAGACCCTGCCAAATACGTCTCATGTCTCAGCCGTAGAATTGCAACTCCACGTTGTCTCTATACTGACGTTTTGCTTGTTTGATTGCCTTGCGGAGTGAATAACTACATTGCTTGTATTCTGCCATATTCCTAGTCACCTTGCCATGGATAAATGCGGTGGTTCGCGCTTTCAGATTCGTGCGAATGCTGCCATCCATCCACAGTTTCTGGTTAGGGTAGGCTTTAATAGTCACAGTGGGTATGACATCTCCTATACACTTCCTGATATACTCAGTTACGGTATCGGTTTATTCGTCTAAAATAATTTTCGTAAGCTACCCGGAACATATCCCAGTCCGTGTGATCAAAACAATCCTGAAGCGTGGATTCCGATTGGTCAGACCAGCGTTGAATAGTCCTTAGCACGGGTACTTCCTGTTTGAGTTTCTGCCTATAGGAAGGGAGAAGCAAAATGGAGTCATGGTCAGATTTGCCGAAAGGAGGGCGGGGGAGGGCCTTGTAAGCATTGCGGAAGTTTGAATAACAGTGGTTCAGAGTTTTAGCAGTGCGAGTACTACAGTCGATATGTTGATAGAACTTCGGCAACCTAGTCCTCAAATTTGCTTCGTTAAAATCCCAAGCTACAATAAATGCAGCCTCAGGATATGTGCTTTCCAGTTTGTATAAAGTCCAGTGAAGTTCTTTGAGGGCCGTCATGGTATCGGCTTGAGGGGGTATATAAACGGCCGTGGCTATAACGGAGGAAAATTCTCTTGGGAGATAATACGGTTGGCATTTGATTGTAAGGTATTCTAGGTCGGGTGAACAAAAGGACTTGAGTTCCTGTATGTTACTACAATTACACCATAAGTTGTTAATCATGAAACACACCTCCGCCCTTCTGCTTCCCGGATAGATATTTATTCCTATCTGCGCGATGAACTGAGAATCCCTCTGGCTGGACCGATTCCGACAGAGTATCCCGAGAGAGCCATGTTTCCGTGAAACAAAGTATGTTACAGGCCCTGATGTCTCTCTGGAAAGAAATCCTCGCCTTCAGCTCATCAACTTTGTTATCCAATGACTGAACATTAGCGAGTAATATACTTAGAAGCGGTGGGTGGTGTACGCGCCTCCTAAATCGAACCAGCAGGCCGCCTCGAGTGCCTCTCCTCCGCCATCGATGTTTTGGGTCGGCCTCTGGAATCAGTTCAATTGCTCTGGGGAGAGCGAATAAAGGATCTGCTTCTGGGAAGTCGTATTCCTGGTCGTAATGCTGGTAGTTCTGGTGAGTTACCGCCGCTCTGATATCCAATAGTTCTTCCCGGCTGTAAAGACACAAAATATTACCTGAGCTAATAATGTCAAAAATAAATTATTGACATAAGCATCAATTGGTTGACACTCATCTTTTCCCATTGACCGGAATACGTTGACATAAACCTCAATTGGTTGACACTCATCTTTTCCCAGTAGCTGGAAATGTATCGACATAGGCATCAACCCTGTGACACTCTTCTTTTCTCATTGAATGCAATGTATTGACATAAGCTTAAATTGGTTGACACTCTTCTTTTCCCATTAAATACATTGTATTGACATAAACATCAACCCTTTGACACTCATATTTTCCCGTTGAATGCAATGTATTGACATAAGCATCAATTGGTTGGCACTCTTCTTTTTCCATTGACTGTTAATGTATTGACATTAGCGTCAGCCCTGTGACACTCATCTTTTCCAATTGAATGCAATGTATTGACATAAGCGTCAAGTGGTTGAAGCTCATCTTTTCCCATTGGCACTGCAAAGCCTGCTGGGAGCATGACCAATTGACAGAAGCTTGAATTGGTTGACGCATAACTTTAGGCAAAAACATGACAAGATGACATTGTCCTATGATACCATCTTGCAAATAACCGAAAATACCAGCAAACTCCATTGACATACTGTATCTCAAAGAGACAGAGCGATAGTAGCTATAGGCAGAGGTAAAGTGTCTTGTTTAAAAGGGCGTCACCACTTTTCTGGCTCTCGTTCTCATGAGTTTATTACAGGGAATGACTGGAATGTTCCACTTCAGTTATCGAAATATGTACATCTCTAGATTTTTCTACCCAAGGCATCAACACACAACGATTCATAGTTCTTAAATCTAAAGTGTTCCTTCTTCCTTGAGTTTCATTAGGCAGATCTCTCTTTGTCTGACCATCGTAGCCCAGTGATGTTTTCAGACAAAATGTTTAACTTGTGAACGGTCTGTTAAAGAGAGACATGGACAGGCCAGTCAGGCCACACAAGATGAAGTGTCCTGTAATGACTGTGTTTTTACAGCCTCATCAAAGCAACACAAGAACTGCAATCCATTAAAACCTGACACACACACACACAAACACACACACATGCCTCCCCCCCACCACCCCCACACACACTGAACTCACACACAATGATCAAGTTGTTAGTCAAAGCTTCTTTCCCACAGCCATCCATCCCCATGCAGCATCAGTGCCCTGTATACTTATCCTCTCCAGTCAGGCTCCAGGCATTCAGCCCACTTCAGCCCAGGTCTCAAGATGAGGGATAAGTCAGATGCTCAACCACCACGTCCCAAACACTTGGCTGTACGTGGGATAACTTTGGGAGAAGGTTGCTAGTTGGTACGATAAGAACAGAACGATCTCATAGGCATAGCTAATGTCTTCACCTCTGAAAATAACCTGTAGGTCATTACCCATTACAATCCCAGTGGACGGTAACATGGTGTGTGCACTAGTCTGTTCAGAGCACATGGGCTACGCTGATGATGGACCAATGGATGACCTTTGCAGATACCATTGTTATTGAACCACAGCCTTGACGAAGAGGGCATCTCAGAAGAGAGACAACGCTGTTGCATAGGAATGAATGACAACAGGCAAACACTTGAAGAATGAAGAATAGAGAAAGAATACAAAATGATTGACCTAGAAAGTGCAGATCTAGACAGTATCCTAACAGGTGATATGGCGGTCAACTAGGACAGTCATATAATGTGTTCTAATAAAAGCAGAGAAACGTGGTTCACTCTGGAGGCTTGTAGCATGTCCTTTTACTTTTGAGACCTACTAGAGTAGCTACAACATTGTTCTGCTAAATGCTCCAGATGGTGTGTTGCTTTTACTGTGGGAACACTGAGGATAACTGACGCCCTGCAACAAACATGCACACACACACGTGCATGCACGCACACACACACGTAGACACACATGGCCTGGGTACCATTGGAAACACGGCGCAACATCGCAGCATCTTTCCCTCATGAATATTGATGCAGGACGTTTGTTGCTTGTCGGGAGTGAAGACAGCCTCCCCCCTCCATCCCTCCATCCCTCCCATCCCCAGCCTCATTAGAATATTCATATTGCTCAGAGCTCATGAGAATGACGTCTGCCTGTCCTGCTCATAAATATTCATGCGAACGGTCCTATGAAGATTTAGATAGCGCAGTATGTTACGCTGTGACACATCTCTCACAGTAGATCAGTAACCTTAAATAATGACAGTCATTCATAAACATACTGTAAAGTAGCGGATATTTTTCTCCCTGATCAGGGCAGATCCTCTTTTCTAGGTCACAAACAAGAGAGACGAGGCATACTAAGAACTTTCCTTTTTGCGAGGATTGGACTGATGACTTGCATTTAATTGGTCAGTAAAGATGAATACATATATTACAGTCACATATACTATAGTTTTACTAGAAGATCACCAACACATATTTTCTTACGTTTCCATTGTTTTATACTGTTTATAGGGAGCTCTAGGTCAGTGCACATACAGTAGGTTGAGTACATAACAGTGGGCCTTAATTTCCCTTTCCAGTATCTTCTGGTCAAGTTTTGTTTTGACTCAAAATGTAGGACTAACATTTTAGTAATCGACCAAAGAGGTGTCAAAAGCAGCCTAAAACCTATCATTTTCCAAAATTAGGTCACAGCAGACATGTCTTCGCAATGACATCCATTTGATTTAAGTACACATACATACAGTATCTTTAGAAGCTCTAGAATCCCTCAGAACCCTTTGCAGTGTTCCGTTGACAGAATGAAGAACATTGACTGACTGAGAGGGCCTATAGGAGATACAGATTTGCACTTTTCCACGTACACACAAGCTTCTGCCCAGGCAGGTCTCAGCACGCTCCTGGAGTCCCTGGGTAGCTAGACGGGGCATAAGTGGTTAATATTTCCAACGAGTGCATTTTTGGGTGATTTTCTTATTTTCTATAGGGTGTTGCCTGCCTGCCTCCCTATGGGTCCCCGGTATTTCTGCTTAGCTAGCTGCATCTCTTTAGGGCACATACTTCTGGGCCACATATTCACAGTCATTAGTTCCAGAGTTTTGGGGGCCCCCAGAGTGCTCCTCCTGTGTTGAGTAGTGCAGTTCCCATTGTACTACACAGTAATGCTGGGGCCTGATTGAGCTGCTGATTGCCTGAACGTTTAGGGGGAGCAATTACTGTGTCTTGCAGAGTCTGTCTGGCTGATGTATGTAAGGGGCTATAGGGAATAGGAGCACACACACACACACACACACACACACAGGGTCGTTATTGTGTGCCGGTCCGGGGCCCAGGGACCTACGAAGACCTGCCAGTGTGAAAGAGTAATGGAATTTGGCTCTACCACCTGATGATTAACTAACTCCACATTCCTAATTATTGGTAATCGTATGGTTACGTGAAAAACATAAAGACGCGTTGTCTGTCTCGAGGTTGCATGCCCTCTATACAAATCCATACTCATGCTGGATAGTAAAGCAGCTCAACCAATAGGCCAATCTGATGCATGTTTATTATGGGTCAGCTGCAGAGCAGCCATGCTATTTTAGGGTCACAGCCTCACAAGCAATCCACTAATCTGCTGGTATTAGTGACTTCACCAGTTAAGAACGCTGTCACCAAAAAGATTGTACAACGCACATGATTAATGGGGCTTAAATAAACTTGTGTGGGAATACCAAAATGCTATTATGGTCTTAGGTGGATTTCATGTTGGAATGTTTGCTTCTAAGCCACACTTTTTGTTCCTTAAGAAAGAAGACTTAGTATGCCTTATTTCTTTAAGTTGAGTCACTAAATTGTTTACTACAATGACTTAAAGCTGCATTTTGGGCGACACGACCAAATTCATATAGAAATGTGTGTTGTGGATCTGCCATTCTCATTGAAAGCAAGTCTAAGAAGCGGTATATCTGTTCTATGTGTGCTATTTCTATGCTTCCCTATCTTAAGTTTCATCTTTTATTTTCGGTTTTGTACACCAGCTTCAAACAGCTGAAAATACAATATTTTTGGTTATGGTAAAGATATTTCAAAGCGGTTTAGATGGTACAATGATTCTCTACACTTCACATAAACTGAAATTAGCCGAACTATTAGAATTTTAGCAACCAGGAAGTGGCGGAGCGATTTCTGCGCAGTGCATCTTTAAAGATCAAAGACACATCAAATGTTGCTTGTAATTATACACTGAGTACACAAAACATTAAGAACACCTTCCTAATAATGAGTTGCACCCCCCCACACAGGGATTCTGGCCCATGTTGACTCCAATGCTTCCCACAATTGTGTCAAGTTGGCTGGATGTCCTTTGGGTGGTGGACCATTCTTGATACACACGGGAAATTGTTGAGCATGAAAAACCCAGCAGTGTTGTGCCTGGCACCTACTACCATACCCCGTTCAAAGGCACTTGCATATTTTGTCTTGCCCATTCACCTTCTGAATGGCACACATACACAATCCATGTCTAAATTCTCTCAAGGCTTAAAAATCCTTCTTTAACCTGTATCCTCCCCTTCATCTACACTGATTGAAGTGGATCTAATAACTGACATTAATAAGGGATCATTGCTTTCACCTGGATTCACCTGGTCAGTCCATGTCATGGAAAGAGCATGTTTTATATGCTCAGTGTAAATCAGGTAGTTTTTTTTTACCATATAAAGCATCAAAGATGTACAGGTATATTCTTGACTTTCAGTAGTTATTTGTACAGAAACTTCAGAGAACACTCGACAGAAACAGACCATTTTGAAAATATTTAGAAAATTACACAATGCTTGCCATTAAAACAGTAGCTTTCTTGTGATCAGAAGAAACATGCACATATTATAGGGGACGAGATCTAAATACAATGTACAGAATGTATTGCTTTTGCAATACATCTAACCTGATAATGGCACATAGCTGCCTTATCCTATATGTATTTGCACAACTAAATCGCTCACAATGGTGGTTTTGACTCCCAAAACAGTTCAGCCAACATCTCATGGACTCATTAACCTTCCTTGTTACCAGCCCGACTGACTGCTGACTGACCTGGTAACGTGCACGTGCTAACATGTGTAGAATAAAGAGCACTCGGCTCCACACACCATTCCCCAGGAGAGATGGCAACCGTTCAAGAAGCCAGCTATGGCGCTAGGGAGCTAGGGAGTTACTGCCTCCAACTAATCTGTTCCCATTCACGATTCATTACTGGGATTCAAACCCCGGGTCCCCGGCTCAATGAATGACATCACTCGCAGCTTGTGTTCATACAAATTTCAGCCGGGCTGAGATCTCAGTTGAGGGAACATGAACAAATATTGGCAATGAGCCTCTAGGAACTGAGGGTGGACACGTCTCTTCCGTTCGCAAGCAGGGCTTTTCTCTCCAGCGCCTACTTCTCCTACTCACACTTCTCATATTAGATATTGGATGGATTCACCGTTAAGATGTGATCATCAGAGTCAAATCTATTGGATGTATGGTGAATGTATGGTGTGTGTATGGTGGGTGAATGTAATAAATGGATGGTGATTTAAGGTGGGTGTGTGTTATTAGTGAGAGAGGCCTGATAACAATCATGTGGGGCCTGTGTATGTATGTGTGTGTGTGAGTGCGTGTGTGTCTGTTGTGTGTGTGTTGAGGAGCACAATTGAGAGATTTGTAAGGGGCTTAGAGCCCCGCAACCCCCCATGGGGCCAGAACAGAGTGTCTGCAGTCTGTGTGCTCCAAGGGCAGGACCCAGCACACTGAGCCACTGTCCCCCACTATGACCCTGTCCATCATTCACTACCGTAGCACCACAAGTGGAGCCAAACACTGTCTATCAAACTAAAGCTAGTGTAGCCAAATAATGTCCATCACACTACCACCAGCCCAGCATGGAAAAAGCCCAAAGAGAAAGAACAACGTTGAATGACACTGGCCATCCCTTCAACATTAAACAAACAAGAGGAATGGTGTATTTTGATTCAACATTAGGACTTTATTCCCCTTCAAATAGCATGAAGTTCAACATATGAAGCACAACTGAGAGAGGTTGGTCGGTAAGGGTACAGAAGTGACTCAAGAAACACTATAGACAGATGTCATGTTAAGAAAATAAATCACCATCAGAATGGGTCTGGGTCTCTCGGTCTCTCGCTCTCTCGCTCTCTCTCTCTCATGCCTTCTAATCAAGCCAGGAGAGTACAGAAACCAGCTGGACTGCTGATATGAAAGGGATCATTTCATGAGAAAACAGGTGAGAGGCCTCTCTCAAGTCTTTGATGATTCAGGGTGACTTCTAAACAAAATAGAAATGGTTTTACTATTTTCCTGTCCTGTGACAGTGGATGAAATATTACATTGCGCGGCCCATAATTCAAGTGTTTTAGGAGGCAGAGGCAAAAAAGAAGTCTGAATCAGTCGCCATTGCAACACACATACTTTCTGGTTTCCTGTTGCTGTGGAGTGGACTTGCAGTATACACAGGGACAACAGTTGAAATAATATAAGTAAATAAGTTACACAGCCATAACTCAAAAATAACTAAAACAAGCTATACTCCTCTAGTGATGATGTACATGATAGTCCAAAGGAATGGGCTGGGGAGGAAGAAGGAGGAAGGAGGAAGGAGGAAGGAGGAAGGAGGAAGGAGGAAGGACGGCATACACAACAGACCAAGATTGAGTTGGAAAGCTCAGTGAGAGAACCAGAGTGGCAGTAGGCTGGATTCCTAATGCACTGACTATCCTCCTCCAGGCTGAAGTTTGGAGAGGTCGGCCTGTGCTGGGAATACCAAGCGCCTGGCTCTCTGCAATGGGAACAATGGGAGAATGGGCGTGCTGCTGCTGCGCCAGCTCAACTTTCAAAGAGCGTGAAGCAGAGAGCAGGGAAATCACTGCTGCCCATCTCTACAGCCCTCTGACGGACATCTCTGAAGTGTACACAGAAAGAGATATTGTGATGGAAATTACTATGTTGGCTCAATATTAACAGTGATTTTCCATGATTGAAGACCATACTGGGATTTGAAAGATAATGATTTTTAGGAAGTTAGTGTTTAATGTGAATTTGTTTAAGATAAGAGAGAGATACAGTATGTCTCCTCACCAAATGCGGCATTGGTTCCAATGTGGTTATTTAGGCCATCAGTATGACTGGAATTAGAGGCTACAGTGCCATCCATACATGTTAAGGTCTGGAGTAACGTATAAGATCTATTTCTGTAAATCTCAGTCATTTCTCCAAACCTTTATGAACTTCATATGACACAATCACTTTCCCAGGGTATAGTTATGCTTTACATACACGTCTAAATGATGTAGAAGCAGACAGTATGAAGCATCGTATTATATACAGTACATGCTTCCATTGAATTACATATAGAATCCAGAGGTGTAATTTATAGGATCTCTCTGCATGCTTCTGCAAGTTGGTGACTTTCGAAAACCAAACTAAAACATATGAACCTGGAAAGAGCACTACAGCCCCAGGGGGAGGGAAGGGAAGGTGGGACCTGTCTTCTTGAAGATAGCTCATATTGACAGCTTTGAGTTCGGCCATGTTTTATCCTCTGACCTCGGCCAGTCAGCCTGCCAGTCAGCCAGTCAGTCAGTCAGTCAGTCAGTCAGTCAGTCAGTCAGTCAGCTAGTCAGCCAGTCAGTTAGTCAGCCAGCCAGTAAGTAAGACAGTCAACCAGCCAGTCAGTCAGTCAGTCAGCTAGTCAGTCAGCCAATCAGCCAACCAGTAAGTCAGTCAGTCAGCTAGTCAGTCAGTCAATCTGTCAGTCAGCCAATCAGCCAGTCAGACAGACAGACAATCAGTCCGTCCATACGTCCGTCAGTCAGCTAGTCAGTCAGTCAGTGAGCAAGTCAGCCAGCCAGCCAGTTGGTCAGTCAGTCAGTTAGTCCACGTGTCCTCTGTGATGATTCATCTGCCAGTAACTAGCCCTATACAGCCGCTGAAACCTGATCTCCTCACAATCACAGCTGCACTGCTCAGAGGCATCATGCACCCTGAAAATCTGAGGGGGCACAAAATACATGAGGATGGCTGGGGGGTGGAAGTTGTAGAATTGTGCATTTTTCAAACACCTGAAACAGCTTTTTCCTGCAATCTAGAGACATAAACATTATGCTTAATTCTATGGAAGAAATATTGTAATTATCTGCATATCTAAGCATACCTCTTGAGCTGTCTGTGTCCTCCTGACTGGTGGTTATTTTTTTAAAGAAACTAAATATGCTTCTCTGCTAAAATCTGGGTAAAAGATTGAAAGGAATGTTAGTCTTATTCAATACATTTAGGAATTGCTTGTTTTTCTAAAGTTTACCAACCTTGCCAGCAGGCATGCCAGCTAAGATAGTTAAACGAGCTAGCTACTCTAACTTGATTGATATCCTGAAATGGCTTCTTGGTACCTAGTTATGAGGTGTGGAGATTGGGTACCTATCTGGGCTAGCTAAAGCCAACGTCATAAAATTCCTAACCGGCTAGTAGTATTACAGAGAAACATTTTTTAAATTGTTTTATCATATACATAAAAAAGAGACAAATCTGAGGGGGCACGTGCCGCTTTTGCCCCCTATGGGCATGATGCCTCTGGCACTGCTCACTTTTCTATTTCTGCGCCCAAAGCTGAATTAGAGGGAGCGTTAGCATACTAAACACAGGGCACAGGCCCTGTCTGGAATGTTGGAGATAATGTCAGTCCTTTTCATAGCCTACATCATTCAGGAATCACACAACATTCTGGAATCCTCCCTCTATGAACACATGCTGTTAGCACTTTACATTACTTAAATATGTGCTCTATCCCACAACTCCAAACTTTTGAGGACCACTAGGACTCAACCAACCCCATTCCAGAAGTATTCAGGCAAGAAAGTGATAACTTGTTTCTAGTTATCTCAACAAGGGAGTTATTTTGGAGGATGTTATTCTGCAAAGGTTATGTTGGGATGTGAGTTGCCAACCTGCTGCGTAGACACCAGGAATCTTGTGGATCCTAAAATAATCATACATTATTGAAAACTTTTCTTAAATAAAACAGTAGTTTTCTGTGTGACATTTTTGAAAGTTTGTCCCTAAATGACATTCACTTGACACAAGACGGAGAGAGATATAAAGAGAGAGATGGAGAGAGATAGAGAGAGAAAGAAAGAGGGAGAGAGAGAGAGAGAGAGAGAGAGAGAGAGAGAGAGAGAGAGAGAGAGAGAGAGAGAGAGAGAGAGAGAGACAAAGAGAAAGAGACAAAGAGAAAGAGAGAGGACAATCTAGCCTACCCATACAATTTGAATACAAATGAATACGTAACTAAATACACTAATAATTAATCAAATATATGAATGAATACACAATTAGCATAACCACATAGATATATCCCTTTGCCCCCAAAAGGCAGGCAATGGTTCATTTCCATGAGAAGTGCTGCTCAAACCAAAAGCCATTTTACAGCCCTTTGTTTCAGCTAAGCAGCTGTCAATTGCCTAACATTATGCATTTTGCATTCTTCTATGCTAATTATTTTGAGGGACAATTTTTCTACAATAAGCACTCGGGCCACTAACAGAAAGCCCTTTTATGGTACAAACCCCAGGGAGCTATAAGCTGTTGCCAAGTCCAACAATGGCTTACGGCTCGCTCCGAGGCCGTCGGCCCGGCTCTTAATAAGGCATGACGTTCACAGCACACTGTATCCCCGAGCTCCACACACTCAGCACCTGGTCCGACGCCGCCTGGCAATTAATGAAGATATCAATCAATATTGACAAAAATATATAGGGGCGAAATCACTTAGGGATGGAGCGTGGAATAGCTGTAATGTAGTATTAAAGTGGATCTTTGATTTTTTTTCAGTTTATGAATCACGTCAGGTGTAAAAGGGTACTCCTGACATTAGTCATTTCTTTCATGCAACTTTTATGAATAATATCATTGTTCATAACATTTGATGGGAAATGACACAATATAATATGCATCAAGCCTCTGAACATTCTCACTCGTTTGAGCATGTTTTGTTCATTTCATAAAAACTAGTTGATCTGTGAAGAAATGTGTTTCAATCTGCTGTGAGCGAGGGATGAATCCATTTCTCATCACTCTGTTTTCACTAATTGCCCTGTTTAAACAAACATAATGCAATTAACGCACCATTTGGTCTGATAATCAGGAGTCAGCGGGGAGCTGGTTTAATTAATTTGTCATTTTATCCATACTCTGATTCATAGTCAACAAAGAGCTCTATCCATAAGTGAAGAATGACTCACACATTACCAAGGCTCAAGTTGAATAATTAAACTGAATAGTAAAGTGTAGTTCAGATGCTCAACTACACTTTACTATTCAGGTTAATTATTCAAACTTCACAGAAAATATTCTGAGGGTTTTCATTTAAGATGAGAGTTTTCTTAATAATGAATATTATGAAGCTGTATTGAGATAATAGCCTAAATTCAACGAGAGAATGTAATATATAGGTAGAGGGAAATGGGGTAGCGATACATTCCATATTGATCATGAACTACTATAGATATTGTGATCGCAGTGCAGCCCCTAAAATGAACCAAATGAGCTCACTTAAGCATTGCATGTGAGTGTGTGTTCGTGCGTGCATTTGTGTGTGTGTACGTGTGTGCGTGCATGTTTGTGTGTGTGCATGGATGTGCGCACGCTCGTGTGTGAGTGTGCGCTCTATGTTTGACTTCATTGTGTTCCTTGAATTATCCCATTCCATAACCCCAGGCCGCCTCTCTCCCTGGACAAGCAAAGTCAACTCAAATTGGGTTATTGGACACCTCAGGCTGAACAGGCAGGCAGGAGGGCCACCAGGAGTCCAAAATAAAGCAGCAACACTCCTCCCCAAAATAGTTTTCTATTATAACCATCAGCTCAGAATCAGGTTAAACCATGAAAACTTCTCACTATGACTAAGTGGGTTAAATGTTAAATCTAGGGTTCTTTATTGAGCTATGCAGCTATTCTGTTCTGACCCCATAGATATTGGTACTTTTCATAATAAAAGCCCAATTCAAACAAATTAGGCAGGACAATAATTTAGAGGTCATTGCTAAGACCCCCCGGGGGAAATCAATTCCCATTCATTGGGAATGGTGCAAGGAGATTACTTTCAACTATCTGAGCTCTGTGAGGACATGACAGGGAAAGTACCAGAAACAAATTCAACCCTTTATTCCCGCGGCACAACCCGAACCATGCAGACAATGGATGGGTCATCACATTAAGGACAAATCATAGTGTAGCCTACACTCTTAGAAAAAAAAGTGCTATCTAGAACCTAAAAGGGTTCTTCGGCTGTCCCCATAGGAGAACCCTTTGAATAACCTTTTTGGTTCCAGGTACAACCCTTTTGGTTCCAGGTAGAACCCTTTTGGGTTCAATGTAGAACCCTTTCCACAGAGGGTTCTACATGGAACCCAAAAGGGTTCTACCTGGAACCAGTGGCATGAACACTCCCCCGGCCGGTCCTGGCAGTAGGACCGCAGGAACCTACCCACATCCTGATTCACCCATTCCACCTGCCCATTAGATTCGGGGTTAAACCCAGAGGTAAGGCTGACCGAGACCCCCAGACGTTCCATGAACGCCTTCCAGACCCTAGACGTAAACTGGGGACCCTGGTCAGTCACTACGTCCTCTGGCACCCCGTAGTGCCGGAAGACGTGAGTAAACAGGGCTTCCGCAGTTTGCAGGGCCGTGGGGAGAAGGAGGCGGCAGGCTTTAGAGAAGCGGTCCACAATGACCAGGATGGTGGTGTTACCCTGAGAGAGGGGAAGATCAGTTAGAAAATCGATCGATAAGTGGGACCATGGCCACTGTGGAACTGGTAAAGGATGTAACTTACCCGCCTAGGTGCCTTACTCTGGGCGCACACTGAGCAGGAGGAGACATACACCCTCACGTCCTTAGCCAAGGTAGGCCACCAGTACTTCCCGGTCAGGCAGCGCACTGTAAGGCCGATGCCTGGGTGACCAGAGGAGGGGGACGTGTGTGCCCAATAGATAAGACGATCACGGACACTAGATGGCTTGTACTGAAGCCCAGCTGGGCACTGAGGTGGAGATGGCTCTGTGCGTAATGCCCCGCTCTATGTCCGCGTCCACCGCCCACACCACCGGCGCCACAATGCAGGAGGCCGGGAGTATGGGGGTGTTGTCAATGGGCCTCTCCTCTGTGTCATACAACCGTGACAGTGCGTCTGCCTTCACGTTCTTAGTACCTGGTATATAGGACAGCTTGAAATCAAACCGGGTAAAGAACAAGGCCCACCTGGCCTTGCGAGGGTTCAGCCTCCTCGCTGCCCAGATGTACTCCAGGTTACAGTGGTCAGTCCAGACGAGGAAAGGGTGTTTAGCCCCCTTGAGCCAGTGCCTCCACGCTGTCAGGGCTCTGACAACAGCCAACAGCTCCCGATTACCAACGTCATAGTTCTGCTCCGCTGGGCTGAGCTTCTTAGAGAGAAGGCACAGGGGCGGAGCTTGGGTGGTGTGCCCGAGCATTGCGATAGGACAGCGCCTACCCCTACCTCGGACGCGTCCACCTCTACTATGAACGGCAATGATGGATCGGGATGGGCCAGTACCGGGGCTGAGGTGAACAGAGCCCTCAGGTTACTGAAAGCCCTGTCAGCCTCAGCAGACCAGCGGAGCCAGGACGGCCCACCCTTCAACAGAGAGGTGATGGGGGCTGCGACCTTGCCAAAGACCCGGATAAACCTCAGATAGTAATTGGCAAAGCCAATGAAGCGCTGCACCTCCTTTACCGTGGTTGGAGTCGGCCAATTACGCACGGCTGAAATGCGGTCTCCCTCCATCTCCACACCTGAGGTGGTGATGTGGTATCCGAGGAAGGAGACGGATTGTTGGAAGAACAGACATTTTTCTGCCTTGGTAAACAGGTCCTGCTCCAACAGTTGGCCAAGCACTCTGCGAACCAGGGACACATGCTCGGCGCGCGTAGCGCAATACACCAGGATGTCATCGATGTAGACCACCACACCGCGACCAAGCATGTCCCGAAACACCTCGTTCACAAAGGACTGGAAGACTGATGGAGCATTCATCAACCCGTACGGCATCACCGGGTATTCATAATGCCCCGTGGTTGTGCTAAATGCTGTCTTCCATTCGTCCCCTTCCCGGACACGCACCAGGTTGTACGCATTCCTGAGATCCATACATTGATTCAATCACAGAGGAAATGAGGGGTAGAGGGTAACTATAGCGAATGGTAGTTTGTGCACGGTAATCAATGCAAGGGCGCAGACCCCTGTCTTTCTTCTTCACGAAAAATTTACTCAAGGAGGCGGGTGAAGTGGAGGGACGTATGAACCCCTGACGCAGGGACTCGGAGACGTATGTCTCCATAGCCTCCATTTCAGCCTGCAACAGGGGATATACATGACTCCTAGGAGGCACAGCGTCTAACCGGAGGTTTATCGCACAATCCCCCGCCCGATGGGGTGGTAATTTGGTCGCCTGCGTTTTGGAAAAAGCGGGCGCCAAATCGAGGTATTCACTGGAAACAGCTAGACACCTACCCTGACAGTCTCGCGACCACCCCGTAAGAACCGTCTGCAGCCACGAAAAGGTGGGGTCGTGTAGTGCAAGCCAGGGAAGGCCCAACACAACAGGGAAATCAGGGGACTCAAGAATATGTCGCTCAGCTGGTTCCGCAGGGTCGGGTCCTCTCCTCTTCAGGTGCTGGACAATCCATCGCTACGCCCAAGCTGGCTAACATATTGGAATGCTCCCGGACCCGCTCAAAGACTCCAGGCATACTCTTCACTCCTGCTGACTCCATTCTGTTGGGTGTGTGATTCTGTAGCAGGTGATTAGGGAGTCAGGCGCAGGAGGTGTGAATCACAGAATATGTTTTTTTCGTCCAATACAGCAGTTAGCAGCAATGCGTAAACAAAATATAGTGCGCCTTCAATGCGTACTGGGGAAACAAAAACACACGGGTGAATATCCCGGCGATAAAAGTACATAATGCTCAACCGAGCTAGCGACACCTCCACATGGAAACAATAACACACAAAGACATGGGGAGCAGAGGGAATACTTATACAGACTGATGAGGGGATATGAACCAGGTGTGTGTGAAAAACAAGACAAAACAAATCGAATGATGAAAAGAGGAGCGGCAGTGGCTAGAAGGCCGGTGACGACGAACGCCGAAGCCTGCCCGAACAAGGAGAGGAGGCAGCTTCGGAGGAAGTCGTGACAAGTACGTAAAAGGGTATCCCTTTACAAAGGTCCCCAGTGACGCAGTGGTGACGCAAATTGTCCACTTAAACACTTACCAATCAGGCATTAATGTGCTACAGTGCATGTCCAGCATAAATCACAACACGTTTCCTAAAGACCCCACATTAATGAGGTGTTTCAAGAAAGCACAGCTCAGCTTAGCATGGGCTTGTCCCAGCCGGCATCTCTCGCTTTACTGCCTCTCTGACAGTAGGATAAGACGGACCTGCCATCAAGACAAAAGAAGGACTCTACTAAGATAAATGAACAGATACCACCCAGCTCCACCTCTCAAATTCTTCAAAGATAATTTGCCATTTGTTTCATTTTTTCCATTTGTTTCATTTCTACAGTTTAGTAAAGAGTAGACGGTAGTGTAAGATGTTGACAGGTAGAGGTGGTCTAATCAAAAGGTAATACATCATTCTGGTGGGAAAATCAACAGAAAGAGAATTGATGCATACCAGACAGGCCCATGCATACACTGAAAACTAGTGAATGAGAAGATCTGCGGTGCTGTCCACCTCTTGTCCCATTCTAAGGTTGAATGGGGCTAAATAAGGATTTATGACCATTCTGCATTCCACACTGCAGCAGGGCAGGCCAGTGGAGAGCATAGAATTTCAATTAATTTGATAAATAGTTCTAGAACCTTCCTCTATGGTGGAGAGTGATGGGACACGACAAGGACCCTAGTGTGCCAGAAGGATGAGGGTGGAGGTTGTGTGCGCGCATGTGTGCGTGCGTGCATTTGTATGTGTGTGTGTGTGTGTGTGTGTGTGTGTGTGTGTGTGTGTGTATGTGTACACTGCGAAAGAGGTTTGGGCAGGGTGACAGGCCCTGAAGGATCTTTACACACATCGCCACATGGTGCCTGTCCCTGGCTCTGTCCCCAGATTAAGGGGAGCTGCCCAGGGGTCAGCGGTGCGGCGAGCCTCGCCACAGGCTCCTGCCATGTCAAGTCAATCTGTGTCAATCCCACTCTGTCCCACTAACCACAACTGGACTGATGGGCAGAGAGGAAAGGGACTGGATGTGACTGGACACATCAGATGCATTCTCCACGCCTGTTAGCTAATGCTTCTGTTCCGACAACGCTCATCTGCTGCGGTACCAAAACACATATACACATTCTGGGTTAGGCTAGCTGTTCACGTTAACTACTATACTGCCAGACGTAAGAGATGCTGTCTGGCTGACATATTTCCAGCCTGGAAATGAGGGGGGAGTTCACCCCATGGAGGTTGATATTCTCTGGGACTTCTGACAGCAAGGTCTGCATTGGTACAAATCATTAGATGATGTTGTGTCAAGTCCTATTCCTTGTATTGCAGATAAAAAAAACTGGTTCCATACATCATTTCTGTAATAGGTAGACAAGGTTACAAAGTCTCCTTTGGTTCCTTTAAACTCAAAAACATGAGTGTTCCCCACAGTGCTGTATTTGGAACAGAGTGCCTTTATATCCTTGTATTATCCCTGGGTGGGTTCATCCAGTAGCCCCCCCTAACCCCTCCCAAACTACCCACCCCCACACACGCCCCTCCCCACCGCAATCCACTCTACCCTCCCCATGTTTTTGCCTTTCTGGTCCAGTTCCCATTTATAAGCCCTGGGGTGTTGACAAGACCATATTTGATCATTGGGGTTCACATGCATGGCATGCCCAGCACAGCTCAGCTCATAGAAGGGCAGAAGGAGGAAAGGGAAGGCCCTCACACTTAACTGAATGCGTCCGAAAATTGCACCCTATTCCCTAAATAGTACACTACTTATGCCCAGAGCCCTATGAGCCCTGGTCAAAAGTAGTGCACTATTGGGAATAGGGTGCAATTTGGGATGCAATACTTTTATTACACAGGTGACCATGCAATAATACAGGCCATAGCTTAGTGCAGGAAGTCAAGAATGTCTTTGATCCTGTCTTTCCATTGATTTGGTACACTGCAGAGCGTAAACACTGTCTTTCAATGGGAGTTTCTTTCTTTCAACCCTCGTGTTTACGATTGACAAGCTTATCTTCTCAGCGGCTGAATGAGTGGATCTTCTGAACTTATGAGGAGATAAACAAAAGGAATAGATTTTTCTAAGCTATTCATTTACACATTTTGTGTATGAACATCGACGTGACTCTTAATAAACGTCAATGTGAAATTAGAAGTGGTGGTCTCAGCAAAAAGAGGGGTCCCATCCACACCTCAAAAACATTTCTTTTTAAATATGGTGAAGTAAAACTCAAGTAAAGCGACCAATCCACCATTTTAGTGAAATGAGCTTTGGGGTGGGAGCTCTTAGTGAAATGACCTTCGGGTGGGAGCTCTTTGTGAAATTACCTTGAGGTGGGAGCTCTTAGTGAAATGACCTTCGGGTGGGAGCTCTTTGTGAAATGACCTTGAGGTGGGAGCTCTTTGTGAAATGATCTTGGGGTGGGAGCTCTTAATGAAATAACCTTGAGGTGGGAGCTCTTTGTGAAATGACCTTGGGGTGGGAGCTCTTAGTGAAATGTTTTACTTTTGATGGTTGGAAAAGTCAAGGTCAACAAGGTGTGGGGGGGTTACCGAAATTTTGAAACCCTAATGGTGAGATTTTTTATCAGATTACTCAATAATAATCATTCCGGTAGAAATAGTTAACAATGGCTGGGAAATAACAGTGATAATGTAGCTACTCATCTTTTCTATCAAAGAATGAGTCAAATTCCACTGAGTTCTGAATTCCACTTGTGGTTTCCCAAGGAGGCGAAAGGCACTCGTCATTGATGTGTCCCTCCCTATGAAATCCAAACAAAAATTATGAAATAACAGGCGATAGTTAAAACATGGCAGACTGTAATTTAAACTTGGGCTCTCCAACCCTGTTCCTGGAGAGCTACCGCCCTGTATGGTTTTCCCTCCAACCCTAATCTAACGCACCTGATTATAATAATTAGCTGGTTCATAAGCTGAACAGGTTAGTTAAAACTGTGGTTGTAGCAAATACCTACAGGAGGGTAGCTCTCCAGGAACAGGGTTGGAGAGCCCTGATCTAAACAGAGAAGAAATGCACCCTGAGAAGTTTTCACATAACTTTGAGAATGTGTTTGATAAAGAAGGCAGAACTAATTAGAAATTGTGAAAATATATAAATAATGATAATATGAAAGCTGCTAGTCATAACAAACAACACTCTGTTTTCTTGGTAATTGAACACTGGCTTTGAAGCTAGCCTCACTCTGTAATAATAATAAAAAAAACAGTAACAACAATCCAATGAAACTAAAACCTACTGTAGTAGCCCCATGCGTAGCACAGCAATTAGCAGTTACAAATAAATTTGGGTTCAATTCAGGGAAACACGTGGAACAAATGTGATCTTTGTCCAAGAAAGTGTCTAACCGGTCTGAAATGAAAATGATTCCCTGGCATTTGTTATAACTACTTGTAGTGTAAAATCCAAATCACTGACATTCGGTTTTAGCTAATTACAGTCAATGCAAATATTTTGATTGTTGACTTTCCTAGTGCTTTGTTTTATTGGGACAACCATCCTCTCTGTTCCATTTTGTAACTGACTGTTGCCACGTCATTGTGTATTCACTTTCACCTCCTAACAAGAACATCAATACGGGAATCAATTAACTAGTCATTTAATTAAACCTCTGGGATTTCCCTCACTCCCAAGGGAGAGGAGGCCCAGTTTAGTCCATTACAAGCTCATAGGTTGGTACAGGATCTATAAGAGGTGCTTTATCTACAATGGCGGCCATTCTTCCCAGAACGAGGTGAAACTTTGAGAGTGGACAGAGAGATGAGGGAGGCCCTGCTTGTAGAAGACCGCTCCCTCTCGGATTGTTAGGAGAGAAGCCCAGGACATAAGCCCCTCGGAACTGAACAAAGATCACAACTCACAGGACACCCTCCAGCTCCTCGCCCCCTCGCCCCCTTTCAATCCCCTCTTTCGTTTTTGGTACTTACTGATCCAAAATCCTCTCTTGAGCGATTGTAGTGAACCATAAGATGGCCTGGTGCTTTGTTGTGGTGGGGTTGTGTATGTAGGGGGGACTGAGGCCTCACTTCAGTGTGTGGTGGGCCCCGGGCCCTGGCTTCCCCGCAGCAGTCTGGTCCTTATTAATCCATGGATCTACTGCCATATCTGCCTGGCCTGCCAACCAACCAGCCAGCAGGAACAATACAATACAACACTGATCAAGGAGGGGACAAACATGTCCGCTTTGGCTTTATTCTCCATTACTTATAAATCCGAAATGGCCATGAATATCAAAATGACTATAGACAGTTTTATGTAGTGGTTGGATGACTGTCTGCATGCACCTAAGTTTTATGTTCAAAGAATAATGTCAAGAATTGAGTCCATATACAGATTAATTAACATATAATATGCGGTACCACATAGCCTATAAGAACATTTCTGTATGGTGCTCATGGTTTTCAGCTAATACCATTAGGCGGAGTCAATAGAGATCTGGGTGCTTCGTTTCTCACAGATTCCTCTGAATGAGGGGAACAATACGTATTAAAGGCAATAGACATATTTACATAATTTATGCATTTCCAAGGCTTTTAAAACTCCTTTTGCTGTTCGAGTTAGTGACCTTACTATCCCGCTTCACAATGGGTCTAACAAACATTATTAATTAGGTCTCAGGACCCAGAGAGGACACAGTCCCCTCCGTCCCAGGCCTCTGCCTTAAGACTAAAGAGGAGAAAGGATCCTCAGTACAGGAGGCTTGGGAATGGACTCGGTAAATATACAGTTTCATCAATCATAGTCAAGGGGGTACTAGATCTTGGCTATGCCTTGAGTTGTATCCTGTAGAGAGATGTCTCACAGTGATGATGTAATGTCCATTATTATTTGGGCGGTTCACATCACACTGATTATCTATGCTTCCAGATAATTGGCGACCTATCATCCTTCTAAATAATGATGATAAGGTTTTAGCTATCATAAATCTAATACATTCTAATTCCACCACACATTAGGGAAACGACTGTACTTCTCAAGGCAGCTTTGTGTGTACTGTAGCACTGTTTAAAGTTGACAATGGGTTTACAATAGCCTACTGTGAGTGCCAAAGGATTTCACTCTCCCCGAACTCCCTGAAAGACTATGCAAATCACGGCATCAACAAATATACATCGCCTGATGAAAGCCAACGTCAGCCTTTTGGATGAGACTTTTTTTAAATCATTCACTCAATTTAAATCCCAAAGTGGATTTTTACAGTAGCAAGTCATCCCAAACATTCTTCTTTGTGTGACAGGTGAAATATTTATCCTAGGAGAGACAGCAGAGGAGTCAAAGGCAGGCAACCTATCTTGTTTGAATCCCGACTAACACAAAGGCTATTGAAATGCGGACAAGCTCATGCATGAAGGGCTCAGCATGGTGAGAAGGGAGGCAGTTGTATGCAATTGAAGCGGAGACAAGCGAGAATAAAAGGATGTGTATTCTTCCTGCGCTACTCTACTGTAATCTCGGCTGTTAAAAGCCATCTCCAGTCAGGCTGTGTGGTTTCTCTCTCACAGGGACGAAACAGAGACCATGGATAAGGAGGCTTTTGAAATAACTTCACTTCTCTTCAGCCATGGTGGCTGACCTCAAGAATCTGATAGCCTCTCCCTCCTTTTACGGAAGGTTCTACACAAAAACCTTTTATCGAAGTGCTGAATGGAGCTTTTAAGAACAAGGATTGTTTCTCAAATCTATCAATTCATCTCCTACAGCTATTTACACTTACCAAGTGCAGCCTCCTTGCAGACTGCCCTTATTGTGTAATCAGTGTTAGCATGCAGGTGCCAGGGTTGACCTGAGACACTAATCGCTTGACCTCAAACCCATTTAGTGGACCGTTAAAGAACATATAAAGGAGGTCTGTCCCCATTGGCTCTGGACATCAATTGGGGACGACCTTGTGAGTAAGGGGAGAGGGTGGGAGGTACAGAATAGTGTGGGGGTAGGTGCACAGGCCGACAAGGTCAATTTACGATGTTTTTTAAAATATAGTCTAAGGCCTTTTGTTAGGCATTAATTCTCTATTGTGTGCCTTTGTCCCAAAGAATTGCATTCAATTGGATTTTCAATCAATTCAGAGGCGAAGGAAACATTATGTCAAGTTTAAAGTGGACAATATTTTCTTGCATGTTTGTTGAACCAGTAACTAGGGGCCTGTTGATTTGGACATATTTGCAGATCTTTTCTGGCTCTTGGTTCACAGTTTGCTCACTATTTAAAAGGTCCAATAAAGTCCTTTGACCAGCAGAAGATCCTCAGAAGATATAGGCCTGGTTAAACACAGTAAATGACTGGAGTTGGACTCTTTCAAAGTAGATTATCAGGTCAGGTCCATTTGACCTTGAATTATCCTTGACATATGTTTGGCCATTCTGTTGGCGCTCTAGAGGTAAAACGTATTAAGGGCCACTGGTTGAAAGGTCAAAAAGGTTGTGACCCCCAACCTTTGCGTTTCAAGTACTCTTCCAACCATTTGTCAAGAAATATTGACCCTAGCACTAAGACGTTAGGCCTTCAGCTTAACCCTTGGATCTCAATGGAGTCCAAAACCATTACAGACTGAAAATCTACCCAGGCTCAAGAGAGCTTATATAGAACCACATCTGTGACTTGTGGCAATGGGTTCAATGTATGCATGCAATCTTCCAGAAACGTTGGGATTTGCTCTCATTGTTCTGCTATATGAGGTTCACACTTGTTACAGTATGTTGGGACCAGGCTGTCTTAGAGCAATAATTATTTGTACTCTCTTCACAGACGATAAAAGGATTGCCACAGTAAAGGGGGTTCCAGACAATAGGCATCCTTACTATAAAACAAACTTCTCACCCACATCCTCAGCAGTTATCTAGACTTGGGGATGATTTACAAAACATTTACCAAGTATTCTACACGTCGGAGTAGCTTTGAAGTCTCTGTGTCCCCTCACTGAACACTTATAGTGCAAATACTGCGCTTCTTTCTGTAGTGGAAAAGCATCCCACTGGGTACAGACGTCAATTCAACGTCTGTTCCACACTGGTTCAACGTAATTTCTTTGAAATGATGTGGAAACAACGTTGATTCAACCAGTGTGTGCCCAGTGGGATCTTTCAGTCATGGTAGGGAGCAGGAGACAGCTGAGTCCTCACACTTTCAAAGCTCTATCTCTTTTATAAAGTGGGGAAAAAAAGTATTTAGTCAGCCACCAATTGTGCAAGTTCTCCCACTTAAAAAGATGAGAGAGGCCTGTAATTTTCATCATAGGTACACGTCAACTATGATAGACAAAATGAGATTTTTTTTCTCCAGAAAATCACATTGTAGGATTTTTAATGAATTTATTTGCAAATTGTGGTGGAAAATAAGTATTTGGTCAATAACAAAAGTTTCTCAATACTTTGTTATGTACCCTTTGTTGGCAATGACACAGGTCAAACGTTTTCTGTAAGTCTTCACAAGGTTTTCACACACTGTTGCTGGTATTTTGGCCCATTCCTCCATGCAGATCTCTAGAGCAGTGATGTTTTGGGGCTGTCGCTGGGCAACACGGACTTTCAACTCCCTCCAAAGATTTTCTATGGGATTGAGATCTGGAGACTGGCTAGGCCACTCCAGGACCTTGAAATGCTTCTTACGAAGCCACTCCTTCGTTGCCCGGGCGGTGTGTTTGGGATCATTGTCATGCTGAAAGACCCAGCCACGTTTCATCTTCAATGCCCTTGCTGATGGAAGGAGGTTTTCACTCAAAATCTCACGATACATGGCCCCATTCATTCTTACCTTTACACAGATCAGTCGTCCTGGTCCCTTTGCAGAAAAACAGCCCCAAAGCATGATGTTTCCACCCCCATGCTTCACAGTAGGTATGGTGTTCTTTGGATGCAACTCAGCATTCTTTGTCCTCCAAACACGACGAGTTGAGTTTTTACCAAAAAGTTATATTTTGGTTTCATCTGACCATATGACATTCTCCCAATCCTCTTCTGGATCATCCAAATGCACTCTAGCAAACTTCAGACGGGCCTGGACATGTACTGGCTTAAGCAGGGGGACACGTCTGGCACTGCAGGATTTGAGTCCCTGGCGGCATAGTGTGTTACTGATGGTAGGCTTTGTTACTTTGGTCCCAGCTCTCTGCAGGTCATTCACTAGGTCCCCCCGTGTGGTTCTGGGATTTTTGCTCACCGTTCTTGTGATCATTTTGACCCCACGGGGTGAGATCTTGCGTGGAGCCCCAGATCAAGGGAGATTATCAGTGGTCTTGTATGTCTTCCATTTCCTAATAATTGTTCCCACAGTTGATTTCTTCAAACTAAGCTGCGTACCTATTGCAGATTCAGTCTTCCCAGCCTGGTGCAGGTCTACAATTTTGTTTCTGGTGTCCTTTGACAGCTCTTTGGTCTTGGCCATAGTGGAGTTTGGAGTGTGACTGTTTGAGGTTGTGGACAGGTGTCTTTTATACTGATAACAAGTTCAAACAGGTGCCATTAATACAGGTAACGAGTGGAGGACAGAGGAGCCTCTTAAAGAAGAAGTTACAGGTCTGTGAGAGCCAGAAATCTTGCTTGTTTGTAGGTGACCAAATACTTATTTTCCACCATAATTTGCAAATAAATTCATAAAAACTCCTACAATGTGATTTTCTGGATGTTTTTTTCTTAATTTGTCTGTCATAGTTGACGTGTACCTATGATGAAAATTACAGGCCTCTCTCATCTTTTTAAGTGGGAGAACTTGCACAATTGGTGGCTGACTAAATACTTTTTTTCCCCACAGTAGGAGCTGTGAATAACTGCATTTCAGCAATATTGTTGACACTGACTCTCAGACACATCAATCGACAGAAGGCCATTTAAAGTGCTCTTTCCCATGGGAATAGACCCTAGTCATATCTTCAGTCTGATACACAATGCAGCACAATGTTCAGGAAAAGGTTGTCAGGGTTAACAAAGATATATGTCTCTAGAATTGCAGTGATGTGTTGTTCGTATTAACCTATCTTTGTACAGCTCTGAAAAACAATAATATTCGGAGCATTAGAAATAGACAGAAAGACAAAACACATTTGCAGATGGCCAATTCAATCTCTTGAGGTTACACACAGATACAGGTATCTCTGTACTGTAGTCGCAACAGCAACGTAAAAACAACATAATCTATTCTCTTGTCCAAACTGGAATATGCCACGTGAGATCCCACAAACGTGAATTGCATGAAAATCGACATTTTTAAACAGACAATTTGAATCTAAACAATCTGTGCATTTCCTGCTATAAAACAGATATGCACTATTGCATTTACAAGAGCGTTTGACAAGAACACATCCAAGTTTAAATGTAGTGCAGAAACCAATGATCTGGAAACAGAACATCAAACATTAATTGTTGGGGTTCTGGAATTATAATGAGTCATGTTGATGACTCTGCTTTCATGTGGCCAATCAAACACCAGACACATAGAGGAGCGTTGAATACATCATCCATCTCTCTTCTATAGGACCCTCGTCCGACGACACCTGTCCTCTGAGACACTCAGAGGACATTTATGTGCTGGGTTGAACTTGTTTGAAATTCGTAATGTTTTATACCTAACTTCTAACCAACTCATATGTAGTCTCTCATGAATGTGCCCGACATTCATATAAATATACTAGTTAGCTGTAGAGTTGGTTAAGGCTTGCGATAATAACTGAAAGCTTAACCTCAATACAGCCTGAGTAAGTTCCCTCCGAACACACACAAACACACAAACACACACGCACGTCCCTAAAGATGAGCTAGAGGTTTGTTTTTGTGTTGAGGGGTGTCTATTGTGGCCTGTTGAATCCCAACCCTTATAGAGGGCCAGGGTCTACACAATGTGGCATAGGGAGGGTTAATCAGCACTATCCCACTAATTGGCAAGACTGCGCTTTTCCCACGACCTCAGTATTTAACACATTATTAGCTGTATTGTTCTATCCATTCAGCATTACCTCATCATTATCATATACTATGGCTACAGATGTAGGATCTTAATTTGAGCCAGTTTGCTACAGCAGGAAAATAATCCTGCAGTAACAGGAAATGTGAATTTTTATGTAGATTACAATTAAATGAGTTTTTTTGTGGGGGTTGATACATTTTTCGTTAGAGCAAATCAAGTCGGACATTTTAAAGTGGAAATTCCTAACTTTTAAGCCTTTTTAAACCTAGAATAAACTACAAGTTTGCATTTCCTGCTGTGGAGGAAAAGTCTCAGCAACAAAAGAGTAATCAAATTAAGATCCTACATCTGTACTTCACACACACAGATCAAAATAAGTGTGACTACAAATCATTTAAAGCTGTTGCAAATAGATGAGCCACTATGTGCAACAAACTCACTGACCCAAACCTCTGGCCTTGAACCTACTAGAACAAATAGCAACATAGCACCTGCCAAAACCATGCATACTACAACTCTGATTTATTTTAGAGGGAAAACATCTGAGTAAAATATAGGACTAGGATTAATCTGGGTCAAGGAAACCAGCCCTGTGTGTGTCTTGTCGTGGCAGTGCACCGAGGTCATAGGTTGCCCCAAGAAGGACAGAAGGCCTTATTGCCAACTGACCAGCTGCCTATTTACATTCTATTTTCCACAGTATATTCACCCGTTCAGGTCTACAGCTCAGCCAGCTCTTTAGCCAACCTTCTCCTTCTCCTCTAACCCCAAAGTAAGTCACAATTGTGTTTAACAGAGCTTTTTTGAAGGGCATCTCTCTGTCACGTTCTCTGGTTTTTGGGAGGCAGTCAGCTCAGAGAGAGAAGAGCAGAATTGACAAAGCTTGAAAATGTGAACAAAAAAGCATCTGTGGAGGAGCAATAAAACAAAGTGCGCATGCATGTTGTTCCTGCGTGGCACACCCCCCTTAGCCACGGCAACTGAAAAGCATGCATAGCTAACGCTTGGGATTGTGTGCAGTCTTTTGTCTGGCACACAGGCTCTGCGAGAGGCCTTGATTACAGAGTTTGGCATCATACCCAATACATTTTTTTTGCTAATGGGCCGTTGTACATCACTGACATGCGTAATACGAAATGTATTCTTCAGCCTCACCGGTTAAATTCATTTTAAACACTTTACCCCGACAAAACAACGGCCACTGGACAGGCCTATTATCTGCCGATTTATTACAGAAAATTGGCTCAGGGGTGACAGTTCTGTGAGAGTGAGAAAGAGGGGGATTTGGCAGGAGGGATGATCAAACCATGCCTAGTGTGTGTGTGTGAGAGAGAGAGAGAGAGAGAGAGAGAGAGAGAGAGAGAGAGAGAGAGAGAGAGAGAGAGAGAGAGAGAGAGAGAGAGAGAGAGAGAGAGAGAGAGAGAGAGAGAGAGCAGATGTGTTTAAAGCTCCATTGGGCTCACTTCTTCTTTCAACATCATCTAAAGAGAGCAATTTTACTTTTCAGATAAAAGAAAAGGGCCATCACCATGAACCACTCACTATTCAAATACATTTCTAATACGTAATCTGATTATCAGATGGCCAATGATAAAGAGATATGAAGCCAGCTCACAAAAAAAGAGCTTAATGTAAAAAAAGATGCTTCCAGTCAGAAAGCCATTCCTGTGACAAAGCAGTTCTACTGTCTGAGTGGCTGTGAGTAAATTCAGGGATGATGTGGTGAAGTGATGCCAAAGAGGATGGGATGGGACCAAACTACCAACTGCTGTGCTTACTGAGCAGTTACTGAACACTCTGAGTCTAAGCAGAGAGCAGAGAGCCCAGAAACGAGGCCGTCTGAGGACAGTGACCTCAAACAACCTCTCTAAGCGCCTTATCTATGGTGTGGATAGCGAAGAAAATCAACATGTACTGTACATGTACACACGCACACATTTTTCTAAACAATCCCACTGGGCACAGACATCATTTCAACGTCTGGTTTTGATTTAGATTTGGTTCAGTTGTCAACTAACGTGAATTCAACGTGAAATCCACAACAAATATCACCATCATTGGATTACGGTTAAAAGTTGGGTGAAAAAAAGATGAAATTCCCTTACGTTGATGACCTTTGCAAATGACTCAATGTCATCACATAGATTTATTTGGTCGAAATGATGTGGAAACAACGTTGATTCAACCCGTTTTTGCCCAGTGGCATAACACTACAGAAATGTGTGGAGAGCTGTGTAGTGTACACCATTGCAACCCATAGTGTCCTCCACTCTGACTGAAATACGGACGATATATAGAATGCTGTGAAAGGGAGAGCATTGCATGACCAGAACGATATTCCTGGGAGCAGAATGAATGCACTGCATAGCCCGCTGATTGTCTGTTTGCTCTTTAGGTCATCATTTTAATGCACTCCTACAGCACTGAGGCACAGTTGCCCAACAAACACACGTCATTGGAGTGGTCCCCTGCTGGGCTCCTATTACCATCAGCAGTGAACAACTTGACGCACTCAAGCAGCAGTAAACCCCAAATCTCATCTCCTTGACCCTTTACGGGCAATAAACAGAATCTGATTATGGCACACAGGCACAGGCAGAGACAGGCTCTCACAGCACAGCACAACATAGCACTCCTTCCCCTTCCTTTGGCCTGTAGTCAAATTCCAAATACGGGCCGAAGTTTATGCCAAATGGTAACGTTTTTTGACAGGCTTTGCCGTTTGGAGAAATTGAGAATTCAGAGAATTGTGGCACTTAGGGGCGTAGCTTAGTGTGGCACTCCTCTCCGCTCACACAAAAGGTAACGCTTAAGTCATGCCGCTGCTGCTTCTGCCTGCATAGGGAGGGGAAATGAAATTGCTTCTCCGCGGACATGGCATCCTGCTGAGCGCAACATGTTGCCTCATATTCAAGCAGGGCTTTAGGAAAATTATAACACATCCTCAGCGCGCTGGCGGGATATTCACCACCGCTTCTCCCTCCCTCCCCGACCATCTGTGCCCCCGCTCACAAGACATTGTGTAAAAATGTCAATATCGTTTGAATTCCTTTATGGCCTCCTATCCCTTACTTCCTCTGGACCTGAAAGAGATGTGGTCAGGGCGATTGTGGGGTGCAAACAGAGAGCTGAGCCTCGGAGCCTCACAGCCACTGACAGCAGCTTTTATTAATGATGGGCTCTCCCGCCCTGCTTTCAATAGGTGGGCTGTGGTAACAATGGCAGTTGTTGGGGCGTTGGGAGGACGTTGGGGAGGATAGAAGGTTCCTTTTGAAAAGCCCAGCCTGCTGACAGGTGTTGGTGAAAAGGTGGGTAGGGTGTCCCTGCCCATGTGCCCTCACAGGTGTGGGGAATTAGGGAGCTCAGAACACCTGCAGAGTCTTCTTCATGTCTTCTTCTTCACGCTACCGATTTCACTGTATGTATCGCTTTGCCTTTTCATACGGCTGTACGCATGCACTACATCGCTGAAAACAAGATCAGGATAGAAGATGACAACTCTGGCCAGGCTTTGGCCACACACTGTTGACACATAGTGTAGCTATGTTTGACCAGCCTGGTCTCATAGACTAGATGTAGCATAGTAAATGTACATCTGTAACTTGTTAAAACAAGATCCCATGAGGGAGATTTGATTAATTGATTAAAAATGCCATTGTGAAAGCTTGGGATAATGAACAGCAGGTTGTGGGGTGGAAACTAACAGTCTAACATGACAAGGAAGTGATGATTAATATACAACAATGTGGCTTGCATGAGTAGCTAGCATCTTTTACTACTGATAATGAAATAATTGGCTACTGAGGGAAGGGGGATCCCATTGTGCGTCAGTTTATCAATGCAGAACTAACACACTGACAAAATAAAACCCTAGAATAGACAATGAGTAAATTATAGTTGTTTTGTCTCGCTCTCTTACAAAAATGTTCAGTCACATAAATATGTATCCTGTGACCTAGAAAACCACACAATGGCAACTTTTGCCTCTCTGAGTCTGAGTAAGAACAATGATGGCATTCATAGTGGGTCCGTTTGAGTGGCAGGGCAGGGCTGATGTCGTCAGTGAACCCTGTCATTAGCAACACAACCTGGTGTGTCTCCTTAATCACAAGCCATTAAGGCTGCTCACGGCAACAACAACACCATTATTCTCTCTGTGGGCCCAGCGAGCCACAGGCAGGCAGCACACAACACAAAGATGCCTGTCATCCTCTGTCTGATGTCTGCCCTGGGTTAGTGCTGCCTTAGTGGACAGCAACACTAAGGTCGATCACCTTTTACACTGGCTGAACGTACATCTGCATTTTAGAATCTCGGGTTAGGTGAAGGGTTAGGGTTACGGTTATAGTGCTAGGGTTAGTGGATATTGAATTAAACAATGAGTTGTAAGTTGAACATCTATAAACCATCTGTAAGGGGACTCTCCAAATAAAGTGTTACCAAATGTGGCAGCACAAGCTCATCACATTCTCAAGAGCAGAATTCAAACCATAGGACATACTGTAGGATAGATAGACCCCTCCTCCATATGAAGAGAACAGGAATGTCCGCTGGGAATTTGGGCAGACACGGGCAGGTTCTATGGAGCCAAGGCTTTTAGATTATCATAATTGGAGACAAAGGGAAATGTTGGCTGGCTGGAATCCATCCCACTGTGATATCATGGCCTATGACTGCAGGAACAATGGCCGTCATGATCGGGGTGGACCAACTTTTCAGTTGTCAAGAGAACACATGGACAACAACAAAAAAATAAGACACAAACCTGTCACAAATGTCATTTTACAGTGTGAGCTTTGTTGTGGACAGTGTGGGTTTCTCATAGGGAGTTTTCACACATGCTTTTCAGAAATTAAATAATTTCACGGCATTGAGTGAGTGTAAGAGAACGTACAGTAAGAACTGACTTGACAGTTTTAAGATATTAACAAAATGTGTTCTTATGTTCTTCTCAGCATAAGCACAACAAGTTGCATTCTTTGGTTGAGAAAAAACAGCTATTACATATCTAAGTAGGATTGTTTTTAGCAATGTTTTAAACAATAGAAACTGAGAAAAATACATAATTTATTGAATGGCTCGGTTTTGGACACTAAATATTGCTTGTTGGTTATGAACAAATGCATGGCAGGCAGAACCACAGTCAGAAGAGATCTAATGTGGAAAAACATATTTGAGGTTTTTTTTAGGGCATGATGAACACATGTTCAAGCCCATAGGAAACCAGGGGATTTGAGGAACCATCTGTTGGCCAAAGCCTTTGGGAAGAACACTAAGATGGACTTAGGGCATTCTGCTCTCCTCTCCACAGGTGGGAATGGTAGGGGCTTGGTAGGGGCTTCACGGGCCAGGGACCTTCTGGGGGAGCAGTTGGGAGGAAAAGGAGGTAAACTGTTGGGCGGATTAGGAAACGAAGGGTTGTAAAGATGCTTAATTGCTGAGCCCCTGTATAATCTCATTTTCATTCATATTTTAGAGGCATTAGGTGGAGGGAAAAATCTATGAAAAACAAATGAGGGGACATAGGCTATGTTATGTCAGTGTTATCATGACTAAGGGCCTAGATCTGGGGAATTGATTTGTTCTTTAATTCAGCTTTCAACTTTTTGAAAGATTAATAACGTCAGCAAAGGTCAAAATTTTTAGTTACGTGGGAATTTTGCTCTTCAAATGCAGGATAATTACAGAAATCTAAAATTGCTTTATTTCAAGTTCCACCACTTTAGAGTGGGAGACAACATACATTGGGAATTGAGTAGCTTACGTTGTGAGGCCAGAGTGAGAGCAGTTGGCCATTACAGTGGACATCTTGTCCTGGCTTATAAGGTTATTGCCTATAGTACTTGTTTGTTTGTTTGGCGTGTGAGACAAGCTGGAAGTTAGAGGTATTAGAGGTATTCACTGTGTATCAATGGGACTTAGAGCAAGAACACATCTGCTCTACCTAGAAAATTCCACATAGGCTTCTGTGCAGAGTTCACCCAACCTTTTCATGATCCTTCTGTGTCGTCATGCACTCTGGATGCACCCCGTGATATCATCAGGACTGGACACCTGGCTGCACACAAGTTGGAGATATGATGGGCAGAAATATCCCAATCGAATGGACGCAAACAGAGACAAATATTAAACTTTCAAAACATTTGTTTTGGTTAGCCAACAGTAACTAGCTAGCTAGATGTTTAGCTTGCTAGCACACTCACATACTGAACTCATTTGTAAACAAATTAGCTAGCTAACAAGATAGTTAGCAGATTATCTAGTCAAAGCTTAGCCTCTCCTCTTTTCAACAGTAAATCTGTAAGTATCATCATGGTGACTAGGTAGCTAGAGTCAAGGTAAGTAGCTACAGTATATACTGGATCAATCATTGTACAGTAGCTAGCGAAGTACTCAGCATAACTATTGTAATTTGTGACACCAAATAGGTAAAGGACTCAACCAAGGCATTTCTGATGTTTTAACAAATATGTTGGGGTCCATGTGATTGAATTATGAGCAAGTCACATATTATCTATCATAGATAGCATACCAATAAATCAACTAGCAACTAGGCCTAACTATAATGGAAATACTTTGACTGTGATTACTACATAATTGAGAGCTCCTTGTTGATGAATGTCACAGACAAGGGCTTCTAGGACTTTTCCAGCTCCTAATTATCCCCCTACTGGTTCAATTCATCTCTTCCTCCCCTCCTCCTCCTCCTTCTCCTTGCTCTAGATAAATAAGGAATGGAGGGAGTGGGATTTTCTTTTGGGGGGGGGGGGTCTCGGATGGTTGAGGGGCAGCTCTCTGGGAACTGTGGGGGGATCTTGGATGGTTGGTGGCCTGGCGATTGGGAGCTTGGGCCGGTGGCCGATAGGTCGCTGGTTCGGGTCCCCGACTTTGACTTGGTGGGAGATCTGTCGACATGCCCTTGGGTGGGGCACTTGACCCTAGCTGCTCCTGTGGGTCGCTCTGGATGGGAGTCTGCTAGATGACTGAGTATAATGCAGGTAGATTGTATGTTTTAATATTTAACAAAACATAAAGAAAAAAAATAAGTAGTAGTCAATGTCAATATCTATTTAATGTCAGTATCTACACATGGTGCTATGACTATATCTCAAAATATTGATATGACGTCATCTAACCAAATTAAATATTCAGCCGAACTTGAATTTTTGTCAATATCTACATTTTCAGTAATTACATTAGCCCATTCGATATTATTACATAATTGCCTTCATTTGATGTATGCGCCCTAAAACACAGTTATCATTTAATTGAGAAACTGTAGCATGTGGTTCTGTCACTGGAGTTCTATATGGTTCTGTAGCTAGTGTTTGTTTGTCTTAAGAATGATCCAATGGGGTCATTGTTTAAACTCTCCCCTTTAATCCCTGACAGTAATGCCATAGTTGACCTGTTCTTCATTCTATTTTTCATATCGCTCCTTTCTCCTCTCTCAGAGGTACATTACATATTAAGAATTGTTATTATGAGTCATTGTTTTTCTAATTGAAAGGCAGCATGTTTGACTGGCCTGTGGAACAAACACACTGAAGGATTAATTAAATAGATTCGGTCCCCAGCAGCGCAGCGGTCCCGCTGGTCAAATCCGCACAAAGACTCAGCAGCTTCTTATAAGATTAATTGCTGGCAACATTAAGCCATTAAAATCTTATCACAGAGTAATCATCTATCAAAGTCTCGGAATTCATTTATGTCTCATAAAGACTCAAGCGTAATCCTGATTAGCAGTCTTTGCCTCCGACCGTCAGATAAGGATCCTTTGTGGAAGAGAGGCTCTTAACCATTGTCAAAAACAATAACTGCATGTCATTGTCAATTGACTCCTGTATAAATGACAACGGAAAAGATTATGTTGTCATACTAGATGTGTGGCAGATAATTCATAGTGAAACTAAAAGCTAAATATAACTGGAGAACCATTACCTCATTTGCTTCATCAAGAAAAAGCAACAACACCTCAATGTCAGGCATCACACCCACCTACAGCCCACAATAAACATCACATGGTACTCTTCCCCTTATAAAACACATCTATCATCTTACTTTACAAGTCTTTGTTTCTGCAAAGGGGAAAAAAATCCCCCTTATCTGTTGCATCTGTAAATGTGGTGCGTCACTTTCTGACAACGAATGAGCCACACTGTTATATCTACAGATCTACTTCTCGAAGGTAAATGGTTTCTTAGATAGCCTTGCGCTCACAAAGCATCTTTGTCATTCGAACGTGCACATTAAAACATTGTTATGTTACATCACTGGGGGAAGGAGTGAGGGGAGGGGGGATTGTAGGGAGGAGAACACAAAACACACCTTTACAGTCCTACTGTACGGTCACTGATGTAGCATTGTGTTACCTCTATCTTGGCTTCCCTTTGATGCCAGATTGCTTTCACAGTCCACGGAGCGCATAATAAAAATGCTCCACTGTACACCTACACAACACGTACAGTTCAACTGTAGGGAGCTTTGTTCATTGTCGAAGAAAGCCACAACGGGACACAATTGAACACTTTGTGAAGGAATGATGGGTACAAGGTAATTTGATCTCCATGGGCTATCATGGTGGTTTTAACTTCCTTTAAAGAGGTGGCTCAAGTTAGAACAGTAAACAATGAAGAGCTCTGTAGACGCAGGTTGACGTTTATTGTCATGAATCTTGCCCTGGAAGCAGAACTGAGCGATTTTTCCGCTAAATGGGCCAGCTACAAAGTCAAAATTGGCTATAGCGTAAAATTCACGAAAGCTACAATGTACTTTTTGATTTAAGGTTTTGGTTAGACATTAGGGTTAGCAGTGTGGTTAAGGTTAAGGTTAGATTGTATGACTTTGTGGCTGTGCTAGCTAGTGACCACTCTGCAGAGCTGCCTCCAGGTCAAGATTCATGACAATAAATGCCAACCTGCTCTGTAGATAGCCCAGAAGTTGGATTCCACCTGAGATATCCGGGTATCAGATCACTGTGGTTAGTGACTAATGTGAGGACAATGTTGCTTTCCTAGAGTCATTTGTGAATGTGAGAAGAAATGGTATGAAAATGGAAACTATATTCTCCATGATCACTATATGATTCCATTTTAGAAGTAAATGTTTTAATTGAATTGCTTTCAGTGATATCTCTTCTTCAAACATAAAATCTTCAGCATGTCCTTACACGGCACTGTTCACTGCCAAAAGTAACGCAATTTCAAAGATTTAGATCATTTACCATTTGTGATGTGTTTGAACTGCGAATTCTTCCATTTTCTCTCCCATCTTCCCTTACTCCTAATCTTTTACAATAACTATTATCATAGGCTCAGTCAGCCAGGAATTCCTATATCCAGATATCTGATAGGTCAACATAGATAGGCCTTTTAAAAGAGAAACATCCAGTGAATGTTTGTTTTCACAGTATTGTCTGTGGTACTCTGGGGGACTCCTTTGACATTTGAGAAAGAGAGGAACCAACCAAGCATGAAATATTGAACAGCTTTAGCTGCTTAGACTCTCCTGTCTTCTCAGTGTGTTCTGAGGCGTTCCCTAAACTCCTCGAGTCGAGGCTTTGTACCTTCCAGACAGCATGTTACCTCAGCGTCACTGTGCACCTCTGTCTAGACCTCTGTCGCTAGACTCAATGCTTGTTTTATGCAACCAGGCACAGGAACCTAATCATTGCAGATAGTGGATTTTCTGCACTGCACTTTCAGACAACTTTGCTGAAAGTGACCTATTTAATCTATGAGGTCTCTTAACTATACTCTTCCTTTTAACGTTGTGTGTGTTTGTGTCTGAGGAAGTGTGGCACACACACAGACACACACTGAGAGCATACATGGTGTCTGTATCAGGTTAACGGGCCTGCGGTCCAACAGCTAATCAGCTTTATTAGTGCCACTAAAACCAATCTGTGCTGATCAGACACACCAGCTGTCTACAGCCTCATTGTCACAGGATTTCATCTCATCTCATACACCAAAAGGCGGGAATGATCATTCAATTGATCCATTAACCTGTGGATCTGTGACAGTGACTGATGTGAGCCAGCTGGTTAGAGTTATTATATTACTGTACTCATGCTGCAGCAGGTAGGCTACACTGCCCTCTCTGGAGGGGCATTGCATTCACTCTGACCCATAACAGATATTCTGATACCGTCCGCGGTTAATGTACAATTGAATGACAGTGGCTTGATAAGCTGATAATGGCTTAAATGATTAATTAGCTGATTAAATAAATGAATTAAGTAGACAAATAATGAAAGCTTGGAACTGCAAAAGGAATGTTGATTCTGCTTTGATGGACATTGCATGGCCTATGAAGGCTCTTTCTGAAACATTTAATAATTTGTTGTAATTTGTTAGCTAGGCCTAATCTCAATCAGATTGTGGCAGCCATGACAAAGTAGAGAACTGATCATGATACACTCTACCCATCAATCTCTTTAAAAGCAAGATGTACGATCCAAAGATATCCCAACTCACTTCTGCCAAATGACATAAACATGTCACCTCACATCCCATGCCTACGCACCGCTGGAACATCAAGGAGTTCAAGTGGGGTTCAAACCAACAACAACTTACCATGTTTAACTATGTTGGAACAAGCATGGTTCCCTCATCAAAACGCATCAACAGTCACCATAATCAAAACCAATGTGGTTTAGAACTAACTTGTGATCCCCAATGGAGAAAAAATCCCTTTATCCACATCTTCAAAGCTGTGCTCAATTTCCTGTGAACACTAGTATGTGGTGGGCACACACAGGGGAGGCCCCTACCAGAGCATGTACACACACACACACACACACACACACACACACACACACACACACACACACACACACACACAGACAGAGAGTACAAACAGTGATTAATGGGATAAACCCAGATCCAATTTGTCTTCAAGAGAACAGCTCTCCTGTTCTACGACTCTTAGAACAGGACAGACTTGTGAGCATCACAGCTGGATAGAGTTACCTGAGCTCTCAAATGGCATTGTGGTTTCCAATACAAAGGCAAAACTGTCGCAATATTTTTTTGCGCTTTCATGGCAAAAACAATTATGTTTTGTTCTGTCATAACCAAATCCCTTTTAATTCACAATTAATCTGACAAACACCCAATGACTCAATATTTCAGAGAAGGGGCCAACATTGATAGGGTGTGACTTGCACATTAATGGCAGGGTACTTACCATGATGACATAAGATGTTCTCAAGAAATGAAGCCTGTTTCGCCCCCTGGCTCCGCAAAATCCACAGCAATGATCCATCCACACAAATTGAACATTCATCTGCAGGACACAAAGCTTGGGGACGTCAGATGGACACTCATGGTGTTCCTGGTCAGAGACTGCACCACGCCATGGTCATGAACTGACTACCATCCACTATCCCAACATTACTTACAGCAGACAACAGTTGGCTGCCGTGTTCATCTTAGTTTAACTTAGAAACTCTGCGACTTTATCAAATCCCCATGCAGTCTGGACTCTGATGACCTATAGAGCCAGTGGTGGATAGACCCACTGTTTCAACACATTACCCTACTAAACTAAGAATGGATTACTCCCCTGATTAACACTTCAAGTAACACATCATTTAACACTTTCATTAACACGCAAAATAGCCAAATACCACAAAGTGTGTACTACGCTAAAGAAGCCGTGGGGCTAATCCGCTAAACTTTTTGGGGAATGTTGCAGTGATTTTGGAGTGATCAGACAACGGTCTACTCTATGTGACCGAAACATTGATCTTAGATAAATATTAATTTGCAATACAGATCCTTTGTCTGTAGGTAAAAGATATCCAGTTCTACGGGTGTTCTGACAGGCCGATGGACAGATATTTCCAATCAGAAGAAACATCCCCCCCGCACACACAGTATTAACCCCTTCTGCATTGTCTCATAAGGTCAGTTAGATAAGCCCTGTGGATTTCCACGCACGCCATGCTTCTCGTGAACTTGACCTCTGGCAAATTCATTACCAAAATACCTTCTGTTGGGGGGTTGAAGGGTGGTGAGTGGCATGCGAACAAAATAAGCCCCTTCTACTCCCTCCATGTCGATTACCCTAATGAACCCCATATGTCCAGTCCAGTTGAAAACTGATGGGTGAGGAGTGTACTGAGGAGAGGAGGGGGTTAATATTAATGCCAGGCGTTTTATTAGGCATGCTGTGTTGTGACCACTTCCAGTACGCCAGCCTTGGCCAGGCCTCTCCATGCTTTTTTGGCCCTGGCTAAGACTGGAGGAGGGACTGGAGAGGGCAGAAGGTCCCCTGTTAATCAGAATATGGCCCTGGCTGGGACTCCCCTCTTGACTCCCCTCCTGGCCGGTAGTCAGCAGATGCTACTGACCACTAATCCTACGCGAGGAACTTAATTGTATCTGCTTTAAATAACAGTTCCTCCCTCCGTCCGGACAAATAAAGCTCTGACTGCCACAGACGGTAGAGCTGTGATTAAGGACCTATTGCTGTTAATGGGGAAAACTCTTCATTCACTGGCCTAATAAAAGCTGGATAAGTATCCGTCGCCTAATGACTCACTGACTTGGCTCTCATCCGATGGAATTCCTTGATGCTGCACAAGTGCTTTTTTGGAGGTGTTTGATAAGTACGAAGCTTTGCCTCTTGCCTGTGTGACTGGAAAAGTCTTAAAGGACATCTTTCTCTTAATGACCCTCTGTCTGTTTGGTTATATTGTCATGATCGTTGGAGGAAGTGGACCAATGCGCAGCGTGATGAGTGAACATACTTTTATTTATATTCACCCACACGAACAAAACAACAAAACGATACGTGAAGTCCTTGGTTACAACACAAAACCAACACAGAACAAGATCCCACATTCACACATGCCCAAACGGCTGCCTAAGTATGGTTCCCAATCAGAGACAACAAGCAACAGCTGATACTCGTTGCCTCTGATTGAGAACCACCCCGGCCAACATAGATACACATTGAACTAGATCCTGAACAAAGAACACAAACACATAGAATCTACACACCCTGGCTCAACATATAAGAGTCCCAGAGCCAGGGCGTGACATATATGACAAAGTGATGATATTCAATGCCTATGTCATGTGAATGTGCACTTCTTGGTGACACAACATACAGTACACTGAGTGTACAAAACATTAGGAACACCTGCTCTTTCCACGACATAGACTGACTAGGTGAATCCAGGTGAAAGTCACCTGTTAAATCCATTGTCATCAGTGTAGATAAAGGGGAGGAGACAGGTTAAAGAAGGGACAATTGAGACATGGGTTGTGTATGTGTTCCATTCAAATGGTGAATGGCCAAGAAAAAAGATATAAGTGCCTTTGAACAGGGTATGGTAGTAGGTGCCAGGTGCACCGGTTTGAGTGTGTCAAGAACTGCAGCGGTGCTGGGTTTTTCACGCTCAACAGTTTCCTGTGTGTATCAAGAATGGTCCACCACCCAAAGGACATCCAGCCAACTTGACACAACTGTGGGAAGCATTGGAGTCAACATGGGCCAGCATCCCTGTGGAACGCTTTCGACACCTTGTGGAGTCGAATTGAGACTTTTCTGAGGGCTAAAGGGGGTGAAACTCAATACAGTTCTCTCAGTATAGGACTATGTTGTGTACATTTCTGAAGACTTCTTCTATTTATATCTCAATCTTCATCTCATAATAAACAGCCATGATGAGGGTGAGGATGAGTGCCTTCAGAAAGTATTCATACCCCTTGACTTCTTCCACATTTTGTTGTGTTACAGCCTGAATTCAAAATGGATTAAATATTATTTTTTTCTAAACCATCTTAACACAATACCTCATAATAAATTTAAACGCAACATGCAACAATTTCAAAGATTTTACTGAGTTACAGTTCATATAAGGGAATCAGCAAGTTGAAATAAATAAATGAGGCCCTAATCTATGGATTTTACATGACTGGGAACACAGTCTGTTGGTCACAGATACCTTTAAAAAAGGTAGGGGCGTGGAACAGAAAACCAGTCATTATCTGGTGTGACCACCATTTGCCTCATGCAGAGCGACATCTCCTTCTCATAGAGTTGATCAGGCTGTAGATTGTGGCCTGTGGAATGTTGTCCCACTCTTCTTCAATGGCTGTGCGAAGTTGCTGGATATTGGCGGGAACTGGAACATGCTGTCTGATGAGTATGCATGCCATGGAAGAACTCTGACATTTTCAGCCTCCAGGAATTGTGTACAGATCCTTGCGATATGGGGCTGTGCATTATCATGCTGAAACATGAGGAGATGGCGGTGGATGAATGGCACGACAATGGGCCTCAGGATCTCGTCACGGTATCTCTGTGCATTCAAATTGCCATCGATAAAATGCTATTTATCTTCGTTGTCCATAGCTTATGCCTGCTCATACCATAACCCCACCGCCACCATGGGGCACTCTGTTCACAATGTTGACATCAGCATACCGCTCGCCCACACAATGCCATACACATGCTCTGCGGGTGTGAGGCCGGTTGGGCATACTGCCAAATTCATTAAAATGACGTTGGAGGCTGCTTATGGTAGAGAAATTAACACTACATTCTCATGAAACAGCTCTGGTGAACATTCCTGCAGTCAACATGCCAATTGCACGCTCCCTCAATACATCTGTGATATTGTTTTGTGTGACAAAATCGCACATTTTAGAGTGGCCTTTTATTGTCCCCAGCACAAGATGCACCTGTGTAATGATCATGCTGTTTAATAAGCTTCTTGATATGCCACACCTGTCAGGTGGATGGATTATCTTGGCAAAGGAGAAATGCTCACTAACAGGGATGTAAACAAATTTATGCATAACATTTGAGAGAAATACGTTTTTTTGTGCATATGGAACATTTCTGGGATATTTTATTTCAACTCATGAAACATGGGACCAACACTTTACATGTTGTGTACATTTCTTTGTTCAGTGTATTTTAAATTGAGGCTGTAACACAAAAAAATTTGGAAACAGTCAAGGGTTATGAATACTTTCTGAAGGTACTGTCTCTGAATGTCTTTAGGCAACGCCTGTTTCATTTGAAACACCTGTTTGTAAAGCTTATCCTGCTCTAATATAGTACAAACAATCAACTCACGCCAAAACATGGAATCATCTTTTTTTAAATATACATTTCACTGACCCAGAAATATGATCCCATACATTATTTTATTTAAAATATAGAGACAAACATTTATTTAGTAATACCTACTTACTTTGATGTATGATCTGTAGTATACATTTATACAGTTTGGGACTCCCAGTTCAACTGATGTTGTGCGGCTTAGGAAGATTGATGTTTCAGTGAGCTGTAACATTTTCAGAGGATTACGATTTGTTTACTTGCTGGATGTGGTGGCATCCACTATAGGGTAATAAACAGTTGCGCCTGAAGATCACCCAGTCTAGACTCCGGTATTGCTTTAATGAGATTCCTACAGATTTACAGTTTAAGCTTGTGGGCAGAATAAGGGCAGCTAAATAGCTAGCTTTGTGGGACCTATAGTTATCCAACTGCGTAGTCTCAGCCTGCAGCAGCCAAATGATGCTGTGCTGTTATTTATGTGTCTTCTCTGGCCGCTTGGCGTTGCAACTGTCTGCCCAGAGAACCGTGACACAGCTATCATGTGTTGAGCGTGACCAAGCACATCAACAAACGTCCCAGACTGACTCATACAGTATGACCTTCAGTACGGTGTCCATATTAGGACATATTCACGTCAATGGAAGTTGCTTCAGAGTCATTTATATGTATAAACGTGTTAGAAGTAACCACAGTCTCTTTTCCACATCCCCCGACTCCACAGACACCTCTACAGCACAGCATAATCCTGATACGACACGTCGCTAGGAACATTAAGCAACTCCAATTTAACAAAGACCCTAATCTGTTCGGCCATCTAATTGTCCAGTCTAATTCCTGTTCTACTTCCGTAATGTCATTAAAAATGATCTACGGGGTGCGTCCTGCTCGAAACCTCTCCCCTGGGCCTGTCCTGGGTATCTTTATAAAGTGCGTAGGCCTGGTTGAGTAGGGGTTGAGGCCCTGGCATGCTGCCCAGCTCCAGCTCTGGCCCCAGCTCCAGCCTCCCTCCAGCCCCTTACAGCCTGTCCAGTTTAAAGAGGTGCTAGATGACACGCTGTAACGAGTGGAATGCCTGCAGCCTGCAGCTGGCCTGGCAGTATCAGAGCAAAGACAGGGAGAGGGAGAGAGAGAGAGAAAGGAAGAGAAGGCTCTACACACTGTGGGACTACAGTCTCTCCTCTTCTGAACAGAGAGAGAGAGAGAGGCAGAGGGAGAGACAGAATAGAGTAAAAGGGGACAGAGAGAGAGAAGAAGAAGAAGAAGAGAGTCAGTGGACAAAAGCAGCCTTAGTAAACCTGCACCCAGAAGGGCTCTCTCCAGGGAGGGTCCCCAGGCCCCAAGCCCCCTGCCCCATGGACCCCCAGGCCACCGGGCACCAACCACCACGCCACAGCCTGCTGCTCAAACCCACTCTGTTTACAGTGCAGGTTTATAACATCCACAGCCAAATACTCCACATTCTTATCTCTCCCATTCATATCCTGAGCTGGAAACGAGCTGAGTGCATCTGCATTTATATATCACCTCTTCTTTTCTTAGGCCCAGACACATGTTTCCCTTTTAAAGTCACGCCGGGGGAAACAATTTTCTATCTTAACATCAACATTTTGACATCTCCTTGGGAGGTTCTGACAGAACGCTTCTTCAGACATTGGTCCAGTAGTATTAGGGAGTTGTCTATGAGGCGCCTGCTGCTCGGTAGAGAGAAAAAAGGAGCTTGAGGAGGAAAGGTTTCCATTTCCTGAAAAATAGTCATAAAAAACGTAATGGTATCCAAACAGTGGTGGATATCAGGGGAGTATCTGGTGTCAAGGGCAGGTCAGAGGAAGGCTCAGTATCTAGAACTGATAGAATCTGAAACCTACAATGTGTTGTCACACAGAACAGCACCTACTCCTAAATACATCAGCGACAGCATTATGTCTTGCAGAGGCCCTGGACAACATCAAACCCCCTCTCAACACACACACACACACACACACACACACACACACAATGCAAACACAGAGAACCCAAACCAAAGGCCACGGTCGTTGAGTGCTCAGCAAACACACAAACAGCGGCACATGAGAGGGTCAGGGTCTGCCAGGGGTCAAGCAGAGTGGGCTGGAGAGGGGCCAGAGATAGACTGATAACCCCCAGAGCTGCTCTGGAAAAGGCTGTACTTCCAGGCATGATCTCCCTGCTGATACGGCCTGATGCCCAGGTCACTTCTCTCAGGTTACTCGCTGTGTGCTGTGTCCTGTTTGGTTTCCACTCCTATCTTCCATCCCTACCCCCCATGCCTCACACCCTCCTAGCCATGGACATGGTCCTTGGACATGGACTTGAGATATGGACTTGGTCCAGGCACCAAGACAAAGGCTGACCCGTGGGCAATGGGCTGGTGGTGGTGGTGTGTTGGGAGCAGATCGAGGCATCAGCTTTATCACTATCTGCATGTTAGAATGGATCTGTTTTAGCAAGATGAGGCGCAGAACAGCCAATCTCGATCACAATATTTGCTAATCTTGATCACATAAACATAGTTATTTGGGATACAAGGGGATTTGTAGATTAAAGTGTCTGATTAAGGTAGTCAATCTCAAACACATACATTTACTCTGCTGTGAGGCTTGTCAAGGCAGCTATTCCACAGCCTCCTGTCCTGTCCAGTCTGGCTCTGGACGGACCTCTGACAGAACAAAGTGTTTCCCTTGTGACTGGAAAAGTATGCTGCGCTTTCTTGCTTTCTGTTGTACTACTTTCCCAACAGACTCCTTTAAAAAGGCAATTCACTGAACTTTAGAGGCAAGCACTGAAGCACTCACTGTAGGCCTATTGTCCACAAGGTTTTGCTCTTCAAAGACACTTCTACACAATATGCAAAGAACACAAACATTTCCATGACATAGACTGACCAGGTGAATCCAGGTGAAAGATGCAACTAAGAAGAAAACAAAAGGGGGTGCAACACAATATTAGAAGGTGTCTTTACTGTTTTGTACACTCAGTATATATATATATATATATATATATATATATATATATATATATATATATATATATATATATATATATATATATATATATATATATCACACTACCAGTCAAAAGTTTGGACACACCTACTCATTCAAGGGTTTTTCTTTATTTTAAAAATGTTTTACATTGTAGAATAATAGTGAAGACATCAAAACTATGAAATAACACATAGGAATCATGTAACCAAAAATTTAAACAAATCAAAATATATTCTTATATTTGAGATTCTTCAAATAGCCACCCTTTGGGTTGATGACAGCTTTGCACAATCTTGGCATTCTCTCAACTAGCTTCATGAGGTAGTCACCTGGAATGCATTTCAATTAACAGGTGTGCCTTCTTAAAAGTTAATTTGTGGAATTTATTTCCTTCTTAATGCATTTGAGCCAATCAGTTATGTTGTGACAAGGTAAGGGGGTATACAGAAGATAGCCCTATTTGGTAAAAGACCAAGTCCATATTATGGCAAGAACAGCTCAAATAAGCAAAGAGAAACGACAGTCCATCATTACTTTAAGACATGAAGGTCAGTCAATAAGAAACATTTCAAGAACTTTGAAAGTTTCTTCAAGTGCAGTCGCAAAAACCATCAAACGCTATGATGAAACTGGCTCTCATGAGGACCGCCACAGGAATGGAAGTCCCAGAGTTACCTCTGATGCAGAGGATAAGTTCATTAGAGTTACCACCCTCAGAAATTGCAGCCCAAATAAATGCTTCACAGAGTTCAAGTCACCGACACATCTCAACATCAACTGTTCAGAGGGGACTGTGTGAATCAGGCCTTCATGGTTGAATTGCTGCAAAGAAACCACTACTAAAGGACATCAATAATAAGAAGAGACCTGCTTGGGACAAGAAACACGAGCAATTGACAAAAGACCGGTGGAAATGTGTCCTTTGGTCTGGATTCCAAATTTGAGATTTTTGGTTCCAACGGCCGTGTCTTTGTGAGACGCGGTGTGGGTGAACGGATGATCTCTGTATATGTAATTACCACCGTAAAGCATGGAGGAGGAGGTGTTATGGTGTGTGGGTGCTTTGCTGGTGACACTGTCTGTGATTTATTTAGAATTCAAGGCACACTTAACCAGCATTTTACCACAGCATTCTGCAGCGATACGGCATCCCATCTGGTCTGGGCTTAGTGGGACTATCAGTTGTTGTTCAACAGGACAATGACCCAACACACCTCCAGGCTGTGTAAGGGCTATTTTACCAAGAAGGAGAGTGATGGAGTGCTGCATCAGATGACCTGGCCTCCACAATCCCCCGACCTCAACCCAATTGAGATGGTTTGGGATGAGTCGGACGGCAGAGTGAAGGAAAAGCAGCCAACAAGTGCTCAACATATGTGGGAACACCATCAAGACTGTTGGAAAAGCATTCCAGGTGAAGCTGATTGAGAGAATGCCAAGAGTGTGCAAAGCTGTCATCAAGGCAAAGGGTGGCTATTTGAAGAATCTCAAATATAAAATATATTTTGATTTGTTTAACACTTTTTTGGTTACTACATGATTCCTATTGTGTTATTTCATAGTTTTGATGTCTTCACTATTATTCTACAATGTAGAAAATAGTAAAAATAAAGACCCTTGAATGAGTAGGTGTGTCCAAACTTTTGACTGGTACTGTAATATATATATATATACAGTGCATTTTGAAATTATTCAGACCCCTTCACTTTTTCCACATTTTGTTACGTTACATCAATCTACACACAATACCCCATAATGACAAAGCAAAAACATTTTTTTTTTTACATAAGTATCCTAATATTGAGTTGCACCCCCTTTTGCCCTCAGAACAGCCTCAATTCATCGGGGCACGGACTCTACAAGGTGTCGAAAGCGTTCCACAGGGATGCTGGCCCATGTTGACTCCAATGCTTCCCACAGTTGTGTCAAGTTAGCTGGATGTCCTTTGGGTGGTGGACCATTCTTGATACACACAGGAAACTGTTGAGCATGAAAAACCCAGCAGCATTGTAGTTCTTGCCACAGACCGGTGTGCCTGGCACCCACTACCATACCCCATTCAAAGGCACTTAAATATTTTGTCTTGCCCATTCACCCTCTGAATGGCACACATACACAATCCATGTCTCAATTGTCTCAAGGCTTAAAAATTATTCTTTAACCTGTCTCCTCCCCTTCATCTACACTGACTGAAGTGGATTTAACGAGTGACATCAATAAGGGATCATAGCTTTCACCTGGATTCACCTGGTCAGTCTGTGTAATGGAAAGAGCAGGTGTTCTTAATGTTTTGTACACTCAGTGTATATGGTATATGTACTACAGACAACACTTTGCATTGACAAAGTCTTAAATTGAGACTTTGCAGACAGTCAACATCACCTTTGGTCATTGAATGTTGACCTCTTGTGAATAATTTGCAGGTCTATCTGTGGTATGTAGCTATGCTTCTCATTCCTAAAGTAACCCAGCCTGACAATCTCACATATTCCACCAGTCACTCCCTCATCTGATATCAGACAACATTGTCCAAAACTGTTGATGTGGAACCAAAACTTCTCATTGGCATCTTGAGAATGGAGAAGAGGGGGGCAGCCTGAGCCTGTTGATTCGACCCACACTGGCTGCCCGGCCCGGGCCAGACTTTTATGACATGTCAGAGTTGTGTTATAAACACAGGGGGTGCCTCTTGTCATCAAGGACATCCGTCTGAAAAAGAGCTCGCCCACCGCCTGCCATGAACTTCAAAGAGGTTCCAGAGGAGAGCCAGAGGAGGGCCGTGTGAGACTGATTCATCGCCACTAACGTGCCGTGTGGGAAGAGAAGAAGAGAAGGAAACAAAAGGGACCCTGCTGACCTTTCCCTCCACTCCCTCCCACTCCCTCCCCTCCCTCCACTCCCTCCCCTCCCTCCACTCCCTCCACTCCCTCCGTCCCCAGTCCCCACCACCTCCACCCCTAGAGATTGAGAGAGGCCAGACTGCAGACTCCTCAGAGGAAATAGAGAAAAAACTCTCTCTCCCCTCTCTCTTTCTCTCTCTCGTCTCAGCACAAAGTCAAAGATCATTGCTGGTATTTATTTTCTCGTTGTAACCCCTTTGTCTGAGTGCATTAGAAATGCACCAGTTATTATGAATAAAATAAAAAAGATTAAAAGCAGGAATTTCAGAGCCTTGCGGCTTGCGTTGATGGTATGCATCCTTTGTCAACTTCAAATACCACCGTCGCTTCATTTCCTTCGAAAATGAATTCTTACTGCAGAACAATTCCAGACGCGTGGTCGTACAGAGCTCCAGACAGACAGAGTGCCCTTGGGGGTGTAGCTGAATGCATACTACAGCAACGAGCAACAGTGACTTTGCAATATCAAAGTTGAATGAAAGTTGGGTGAGATGTAAGTAATGTTGAAAGGAAATGCCTTGATCTAGCGAGTCTGTGGAGAATTACGGGAAGGATAAATATGTCTGGGGCCGCCGGCCACCACCGCACAGAAAGATACTTATTTTCCTGTCTGTTGTTGCTTTTACAGACATCCCGGTGGAGGATTAAGATGTTGGTCTGCGTCTTACACAAACATCTGCAGTCCACTTTATTAGATGACATTTCAGAGATGCTCCAGCAGTCTGGAATGCAGTACGAGGCCATCACATGAAGTTCAGCCTGTACCACACCTAATTCCACTGTCTGCATCCCCAATGACACCCTATTCCCTCTGTAGTGCACTGTATAGGGAATATTGTGCCATTTGGACCACAAACACTGAATAAGACAAACACTGGCTGGCTAGGATGGGTCAGACTCCGATAGCAACCTATTTCTGGTACAATTTGTTTCATCATCGTCAACATCATCTTTATCATCATCATCAACTGTGACATCATCACTCTCCTCATCATCCTAATCATCATCATCATTAGTGTCATCATCATCCTCCATGCTGTCTCTTTCTCCGTGGTGTCAAGCTCAAACTGCAGGGTGAGAGAAGTGAGGCGTGCAAATCAGAGCCGACCAGAGGTTAGACAGAGGTGAGGGAGAAGACCAGTGATTAGTGCTGCGGTTGTATCTTGCCTCAGGTCCCTCTGGTCTCTGAGGTCTCCTCCATGGTGCTGGGCCTGGCTGTGGGGGGGAAGGAGAGTCATGTTACGGGACGTCCCTCCGCTCTCACCTTTCCCTTCTCTCTCCTCCTTCCCTTCTCACGTTCCTCCTCCAGCCTGTTCACAGAGCTAACAAAGAGCACCGCTGCCATTGATCTCCCAAGGCCACGAATGATGCCAAGTAAACAAAGGCTGATTGAAATATCAGCATCTGAGAGGATAGCAGGCATACATTGTCCAGTCTGGGTGTGTGTGTGTGTGTGTGTGAGAGAGAGAGAGAGAGAGAGAGAGAGAGAGAGAGAGAGAGAGAGAGAGAGAGAGAGAGAGAGAGAGAGAGAGAGAGAGAGAGAGAGAGAGAGAGAGAGAGAGAGAGAGAGAGAGAGAGAGAGAGAGAGAGAGAGAGAGAGAGAGAGAGAGAGAGAGAGAGAGAGAGAGAGAGAGAGAGAGAGAGAAGAGAGAGAGAGAGAGACGAGAGAGAGAGAGAGAGAGAGAGAGAGAGAGAGAGAGAGAGAGAGAGAGAGAGAGAGAGAGAGAGAGAGAGAGAGAGAGAGAGAGAAAATGAATGCCCTGGGCGCCTCAGTGATAATAGGTCATGACAGCCAGGCCACGCTGCCGTTCCATTGTGACAGACAGAGATGAGCAGCACAGTGCGATGGGAGTGTGTGTGTGTGTGTGTGTGTGTGGTGGCAGGGAGGCAGGGAGGGAGGTCAAGGCTCCGCTGGCTCTCACTCCACTGTGCCAATGATACTATAGACAGGAGAGTGGGGGAGTGGTGATACAGAGAGTGGGGCATGGGAGGTGCCCATCAACCCCCACTTCCTGGCCTCAGGGCTATGCTTCCCCTCACGTACACCGAAACACAGGGGGGGGGGGGTTTGCCTGTGGGGTGGGAGTCACTCATCACCCCAACCACAGTCCACTGGTTCACACCAAGACTGATTTGGTCAAACAAAATGTAACATTAATGAATGTACTGTTACATGTTATCAAGTGGCTTTCTGTTCTTACTCTCAGGTGATTGTCTCAGCTGTTCCTAATATATCTCCTTATCTTCTCCAACAAGTATTTACCAGTGATAATTAAAAACATGATCTCTCTCTCCCTCCCTCTCACTCTCTCTCTCCTACTCTCTGTCCCCCTCCTCTCTCTCTCTCTCACCCTCTCTTCCTCTGACAAACTGTGAGATGACACAGATGGGAAATATCCTTTCATTTTCAAATACTTCCTTTTTTTAGGGGGTAGATCAGCTTTAATATTGCAGATAGATTGTAACTTCCATCATTGTAATTTTCAAATACTTCCTTGGTTAGTGATGTGGTTGCTTCATGCATGTCCTCTGCTGCCAATCCCAGCCTCCCTCCGTTGTATTTGGCCTGGAGTAAAGGAAGGCTGTCCTCCTCTCCTCCTCCTCTCCTCTCCTCCTCTCGCCTCTTCATCCGGCACAATGGGGGAGGTCAGGGAAGGGAGGGAGTAATTTAGTCTCAGAGTGTTGGGAAATAAATCAGCCGTCTTTAGACAAGGCAGGTTGGGGGCCCTGACCACCAAGGCCAGGGGCCAGGGGAGGGGACCCATACGAGAGTTAAAGGTCAAAGGTTAGACACTCTCATGTTGGAGAACACTTCACAAAGAGGCCCAGAGAGCAGGGTGTAATGAGGAGGGTGGGGAGGGAACCCGGCTGTAATTAATACACCTGTCACAAGTAAATATGGGGGCGCTGGGGTCACGGAGCAATTTGTTTAGTCATAGGGGCCTCGAAAACATCACTCCAGAGGTGTACAATGATCCTATTTATGTCAGGGGGATTCCCCTTGGTACACAGGTACCTTGCGAAACTGTTGAGACACAGGACATTGTGCATTCCATTGTGCATTCATGCCCATTAATAACAAGGAGAAACTGTAGGGTTACTTTCAGGACTGACAGAGAAAATGCCATTCTCCGAACAATAATGTTGTTGGATTTCAACCACAGTGACCTCGAGAGAGTAACTATCAAGTCTCTCGATAGTTACACCTGGTTTTTTTTCTCTCTCTTCTACAAATAGACACGTACACACTCGCATGCATGCAAGCACGCACGTACACATAAAAAGTTACATCAATCAATTATGAAAATGTTGGCTATTGTTTCCAAATTTAAGTAACCCTTTGCACAAGATTGCTTTAGGGGAGAGTGGTGTAAGTCGAGCCAAAGGGTTAATTGAGCCACCCCTTGTTTCTACAAAATGAATAATGTGACCAAATATTTAGGAAGAGGTCATCATTTCATGGAGTCTGTGAAGGAAGAAACCACATGGAAAAAGTGGTAAGCAGGTAGATCTAAAAAACGGATTTTCACAAAGTCAAATTAATGTATTGTGTTATAGGCTTCATGATGCTTCCCACTGGGCACACAGTGGTTGAATCAAAGTTGTTCCCACTTTATTTCAATGACATTACGTTGAACCAATGTGGAATAGATGTTGAATTTACTTCTGTGCCCAGTGGGTTTTATCTAAACCAAAGTAGATTGTTTTAAGATTGTTTTATACATCAGTTGGGGTGTCTATAAGCTACAATATGAGGTCCTAAACCTGGCATGAAAGTGCATCCTTGTAGCTGTGTGGGCTAACATTGTCAAAATATTTGCCTTGGGATGAGTTGAGCCAATGACAATGGGGTAAGTTGAGCCAATGGCCACCCTAACCCATACAAATGATGATTGCATTTTGTCCGTTTTATGCATAATATGCATATTATTTTTGCAATGTGTAATGCATATGAACTCAAGATAGTGTATTTTTATTGTTACAGAACAGACCCTGTGGGGCTGTGTATACAAATGTAAAACAACCCCTCTTGAGGTTCTTGAGAGAGCAGCCAAGGAAGTGAGAGAAGGGAAGAAGTCCATTTGAGCAGCAGCAAGGGATGAGAAAATAGACTGAATGACACTGAAGAGGTACATTGATAAAAAAGAAAACTAACATGTACCGGTGTGCAAGAGAGACTATGATAGAGTAGCAGAGGCACACAAGGTCTTATCTGATGACATGGAGTCTGAGCTTACTAAACATATCAAGAATCTCGCAGACCAGTTTCATGGGCTTAGTAGCCTCAAATGCAGAGAACTTGGCTATGAATTGACACATCAAAACAACATCCCTGTCCCAGACAACACCTTCCTAATATTGAGTTGCACCCCCCCCTTTGCCCTCAGAACAGCCCCAATTCGTCAGGGCATGGACTCCACAAGGATGCTGGCCCATGTTGACTCCAATGCTTCCCACAGTTGTGTCAAGTTGGCTGGATGTCATTTGGGTGCTGGACCATTTTTGATACACACGGAAAACTGTTTAAAAACCCAGCAGTTCTTGACACAAACTGGTGCGCCTGGGACCTACTACCGTATCCCGTTCAAAGGCACTTAAATGTTCTGTCTTGCACATTCACCCTCTGAACGGTACACATTCACAATCCATGTCTCAATTGTCTCAAGGCTTAAAAATCCTTCTTTAACCTGTCTCCTCCCCTTCATCTACACTGATTGAATTGGATTAAACAAGTGACATCAATAAGGGATCATAGCTTTCACCTGGATTCACCTGGTCAGTCTATGTCATGGAAAGAGCAGGATTCACATGGTCAGTCTATGTCATGGAAAGAGCAGGATTCACATGGTCAGTCTATGTCATGGAAAGAGCAGGATTCACATGGTCAGTCTATGTCATGGAAAGAGCAGGATTCACCTGGTCAGTCTATGTCATGGAAAGAGCAGGATTCACATGGTCAGTCTATGTCATGGAAAGAGCAGGATTCACATGGTCAGTCTATGTCATGGAAAGAGCAGGATTCACCTGGTCAGTCTATGTCATGGAAAGAGCAGGATTCACCTGGTCAGTCTGTCATGGAAAGACAGATGTTCTTAATCTTTTGTATACTCAGTGTATATCTGAATGTCTATATCTTAAAGGCATACATTTAAGATTTACAATATACCACCCCCCATTCCATTAATTAAACTTTGACCTACCAGCGCCATCACCCCTGACACAGGACACCATCGCCCACTTACCCCAAGACGGCTCAACTTACCCTGTCCCTATGTTCAATTTACCCCATACCGAGGTAAGTTAAACAAAGAGACCACTTTTCTTGGACAAACTATGTTTTCTAAACTGTTATGTTTATATGAATTCTGATTGTTTCCAGGGATACACAACATCCTGAAATATATGTAGATATCTTTGTTAGAAATAGTAATATATTTCCCTTGACATATGCACTAATTTATTATAATTCTATTTCAATAACATTTCATAATGCTCCTGTAAATGGATTTGAAAAACGTCTCATGAACATGATCATTTTGTCTATTTAGAAATCTCATAAATAATCAGTTTCTATCACAACACAGAAGATGTCAAGTTCAATGTCTTCTGGTTGCCAGAGTCCTATGGCTCGTTACTGCTCTCTAGTGTTAATAAAGTTGTCTCAAAACAGCTTCTTCTACACAGAGTATACAAAACATTAAGAACAGTTTCCATGACATAGACTGACCAGGTGAATCCAGGTGAAAGCTATGTTCCCTTATTGATGTCACTTGTTAAATCCCCTTCAGTCAGTGTAGATGAAGGGGAGGAAATAGATTAAAGAAGGATTTTTAAACCTTGAGACAATTGAGACATGGATTGTATGTGTGCCATTTAGAGGGTGAATGGGCAAGACAAAAAATGTAAGTGCCTTTGAATGGGGTATGGTAGTAGGTGCCAGGTGCACCGGTTTGTGTCAAGAACTGCAACACTGCTGGGTTTTTCATGCTCAACAGTTTCCCGTGTGTCAAGAATGGTCCACCAACCAAAGGACATCCAGCCAACTTGACACAACTGTGGGAAGCATTGGAGTTAACATGGGCCAGCATCCCTGTGGAACACTTTCGACACCTTGTAGAGTCCATGCCCTGACGAATTGAGGCTGTTCTGAGGGCAAAAGGGGGTGCAACTCAATATTAGGAAGGTATTCCTAATGTTTGGTATACTCAGTGTATATTGCCCATTATAACCACATACTAACTTGTTTTGATGTACAGTAAGCCTTTCAATATTTCAGTCCAGTAGTCAACAAAAGGTCTCTCTTTGTAAGTATGTAAAGGTCTCAGACTCTCTTTGTAAGTCTTTGCAGTTAAGTTTCAGACTTACAGTGGGGGAAAAAAGTATTTAGTCAGCCACCAATTGTGCAAGTTCTCCCACTTAAAAAGATGAGAGAGGCCTGTAATTTTCATCATAGGTACACGTCAACTATGACAGACAAATTGAGGAAGAAAATCCAGAAAATCACATTGTAGGATTTTTAATGAATTTATTTGCAAATTATGGTCGAAAATAAGTATTTGGTCACCTACAAACAAGCAAGATTTCTGGCTCTCACAGACCTGTAACTTCTTCTTTAAGGGGCTCCTCTGTCCTCCACTCGTTACCTATATTAATGGCACCTGTTTGAACTTGTTATCAGTATAAAAGACACCTGTCCACAACCTCAAACAGTCACACTCCAAACTCCACTATGGCCAAGACCAAAGAGCTGTCAAAGGACGCCAGAAACAAAATTGTAGACCTGCACCAGGCTGGGAAGACTGAATCTGCAATAGGTAAGCAGCTTGGTTTGAAGAAATCAACTGTGGGAGCAATTATTAGGAAATGGAAGACATACAAGATCACTGATAATCTCCCCCGATCTGGGGCTCCACGCAAGATCTCACCCCGTGGGGTCAAAATGATCACAAGAACGGTGAGCAAAAATCCCAGAACCACACGGGGGGACCTAGTGAATGACCTGCAGAGAGCTGGGACCAAAGTAACAAAGCCTACCATCAGTAACACACTACGCCGCTAGGGACTCAAATCCTGCAGTGCCAGACGTGTCCCCCTGCTTAAGCCAGTACATGTCCAGGCCCATCTGAAGTTTGCTAGAGTGCATTTGGATGATCCAGAAGAGGATTGGGAGAATGTCATATGGTCAGATGAAACCAAAATATAACTTTTTGGTAAAAACTCAACTCATCGTGTTTGGAGGACAAAGAATGCTGAGTTGCATCCAAAGTACACCATACCTACTGTGAAGCATGGGGGTGGAAACATCATGCTTTGGGGCTGTTTTTCTGCAAAGGGACCAGGACGACTGATCTGTGTAAAGGAAAGAAAGAATGGGGCCATGTATCGTGAGATTTTGAGTGAAAACCTCCTTCCATCAGCAAGGGCATTGAAGATGAAACGTGGCTGGGTCTTTCAGCATGACAATGATCCCAAACACACCGCCCAAGCAACGAAGGAGTGGCTTCGTAAGAAGCATTTCAAGGTCCTGGAGTGGCCTAGCCAGTCTCCAGATCTCAACCCCATAGAAAATCTTTGGAGGAAGTTGAAAGTCCGTGTTGCCCAGCGACAGCCCCAAAACATCACTGCTCTAGAGGAGATCTGCATGGAGGAATGGGCCAAAATACCAGCAACAGTGTGTGAAAACCTTGTGAAGACTTACAGAAAACGTTTGACCTGTGTCATTGCCAACAAAGGGTATATAACAAAGTATTGAGAAACTTTTGTTATTGACCAAATACTTATTTTCCTCCATAATTTGCAAATAAATTCATAAAAAATCCTACAATGTGATTTTCTGGATTTTTTTTTTTTCATTTTGTCTGTCATAGTTGACTTGTACCTATGATGAAAATTACAGGCCTCTCTCATCTTTTTAAGTGGGAGAACTTGCACAATTGGTGGCTGACTAAATACTTTTTTTCCCCACTGTACCTTGTGAAAGCATCATTGGTGGTCATGCTATGATGGCTAGCTGTAGAATGGGCCTCAGAACTCAGACCATAACCAAAGCTGAAGCCAATTCAAATCTCCATAACTTCTCCTTAATTAATAGTGTCAACAACGCATAACTACTAGACTATCCGTAAGGGTTGACAGATAGGAAGGCAGTGTCTGAAAAGCTTAAATGAAATACTTTTTCAATGTACATTTTATAGTTTACGGTTAGGCCTACATGATGAAACAGTGTGCTTTATATAAGCACCAGTGTGCTGTGCATTTTTTGTTAGTTTGATTCTTTCTTTTAAATCGCTCAGTGTAAAATACTAAACTTATTGACCTACAGCTCAAAATATGCAATAACAGTGATACCTAGTGTGAAGAGAAGGGTGCATTTCAGGGCGTTCCTGCATGTGGGCATTCCTGTATCTGCAGGAACCCCTCTTTATACTTCTATTGGTTCATTTTTAAACTAGGACTCGAGTACAGTAGTTGGTGGTAATGCGCCATAACGTTGGATGCCAACTGCCGATAAGAAGAAGAGGCACTGCTTTCCCGCAGTTCTGTTAACGACGGCGAGGGCAGGTGTTCCGCAGGCGGAAGCAAAGCACCTGCCCTCGCCGTCGTTCACAGAACTGTGTGTGATAGCTGAGACTCCGGTAAACAGCAGGATGGAGGCAAGGGCGACACCATTAGCTAGCTAGCTAGCTATGACACGGGTAGACAGTGTCCTTTGTCACCGAAAATGCTGATAATACTTTTATTTTCCTTTATGACCCATATTTTAATCGCATCGACAATCAGAGGAAATCCAGAATATCAAAAGTGCCTCACAAGTGTGAAGAGGTCGTGCGCGAGGGGGGGCGTTCATGCAGGAACCAATGGGATGCAGGAACACCCAAAATTGCGGGCGGCAATCACGCACTATTGGAATGTACAAAACATTAAAAGTTGGAATCCGTTGCAGTGAAACTGACACGTTCATTTGCGATATTACAACAAATAAATTACTTCAAACAACAAACACTGTTTTACTCCCTCGGACATCATTGCACGCGTGATAGAACAGCAGAGTATGTTCTACGATTTTATTTTTATTACGTTGTTGGATGCTCATCTCCTCCTTTTCAAAAACAAAACAAAAACAATAACAAATGCGCCTGGGGCGACCAGCGGCACTGTTTTACCTTTCGTGGATATCAGCTTTAATTAGTTCTACAAAACACTACAACATTACATTACATTCAGAGCAACACCAAGAAGTGCCCTACCCAATACCCTGAAATGAGAAAATGAGGTAGCCTAGCGGAGTCTGCAGCCAAACTCTATGGGCTTATAGTGGAGTCTGACTGGATTTGGGGAGACTCATACTCACAGCAGTGTGTCTGTAGGGTGAAGTCACAGGGTTAGCTCTACCACCAAAATGATTCCTGGTGCTATAAGCCTCTCAGGACGTGCAACTCTCCTCTCAACAATGAGCAGCGGAAGATCTCCCACTGCTGCGTGGAAGCCATATCCCCACGTCGGCGCACAATGACCAGAGACCTGTCTTTATCTCCAGGCTCTAATCCCCTTTCTCTCCCCTGGGACGCTCCCTCGCTGTGGGCTCGCCTCGCACCATTCAGGGCCTGGCCCCTCCGCCGCCACAGCCCACGATGCAGCTAACTTCACACAATGGCGCTAATAACGATAGCGAGTTTCCCATCTCTAAAACAAGCCTCTGTCAAACGGCCCGCGGTTCAAGTTCTGTGTCCTGTGTCTGCCCAACAGAAGAGCTGCTTATTTATATCAAAGAGAGCGAGAGAGAGAGAGAGAGGGCTTTTCTGAATGAATGCAGCGGGAATTGCATAATGAAGACAAAATGAAACAATGAGGCGTTTATTGCTTTCCTGAATGTGACAAATAAACACTTATTGAATTAGTGGCACACAGGCCTAAGCCTGGGACAGAATATAGAGGAGGCAGTTCACTGGAAGCTCTGGGCAGGCAGACCTTTTACTGAATGTTTATGGGGGAAGGATAAGGACTGGAGCGTCTTAGTCCACTGAGATGTGACTGGACCAAAACAAAAGGACTCATCTGGACTTGACATTCAACTACATGGAGATCACTTAAGTGTGACTTTCCCTTTTCGCTGGGCCCAGTGTGGTGTCTCAGACTCTCAGTCAGGACAATAACAGTGACATAGATTGTCTGGTGGTCGCTGGTTCTCACACTGAAACACGTGTATGCAGCGGGATGAGACAAGTGGTCCAACGTGTTGCCAATGCATGTGAATGAATAAACAGCCTTCTGGAGTATCATGGAGAAACAGACTATCTGTAGTACTCGAAACAGACTCTGTCTGTAGTACCAGGAACAAAAGAGCACATAAGAGGGGCTTGGTCTATCAAGAGGTTGGCAACAGGTGAACATGATGTCATCATCTATCTATGCATGTGATCATCATAAACCTACTGGCTGAGAATTACATCATGACCATGACATCATGAATATATGACAGCCAGAATACTCTAAGACAATACACACCTCAAGTTATGGTGTCCAAGTATGTTTAAACAACAGAAATGCTACTGAAAATGCCTGTTGGTTACCAACACAGTGCAGACACAAGAACTAAAACGTTGTCCTACTTGGTGCTGGTCGAAGATACCGTATGAAAGACAAAGTGCCATCTTACGAGAACAACATCATAGAATAAAATGGTTCATACAGTAGTCCCTATCTTGTCCCTGCAGACTGCAGCCTCAACCTGGTCTAGCAGGCTGAAAGAGAAGACAGAAGGAGAGGAGACAGAGCGTGTGTGACAGAGCCCAGGCCAGCCAGGCTGAGTCAGTCGGTGTGTCAGTGCCCATTGTCTCTGGTCTCACTGGGCTGGGCCTGCCGTCCCTTGTCCTCGTCCCTCAGAGTGGCAGCTCAGCCCGTCCTGGCGCGGTGCCAGCAGACACACTCAGGGTGAAACAGAGAGTGCTCTCTGTGATCTGTGGGAACTGTAGGGCTGGCAGGAAGCTGAATGGATGATGGCAGTGGAGGGCATACTCCTTTCACACCCCTGAGGACACCAATGCGTCATTTGTATCTTTGCTGCTGAAAGCCCTGATCTGGAGGTTTTGTAAGAATAAATCGAAATCTGAATTTGAGATTTCTTTGCATAACGTGTATTAGCAGTCTGAGCATAATGATCTAATACAAAATATATAATGAAAGTGTACTAATTGCATAATACTTTACAAAGGAGGACAGAACAGAACTAAATAAACTGGACAATGAATGATGCATTCATTCCTTGTGTCTTTCAACCACCTCAAAGAATGTACCGATTCAACAGATTTCACTATTCTGTACCTTGTTTTCACAGTGATGTAACGTCATCCGACCCTGGTGAAATGATACTACACAATAAAATGGTACTGTGCTGTGGGTCTGCTGCATGGTGGATCAATCTCAATCCTGTACCAGCGTTAAGGTCAACAGTGTGGCTCACTCATAACAAACATGGCTGAGTCTGGGCACTTAATCAATTACCATGGAAAATGTACAGGTCACCTGGGGTCAAGTAAGACAGGGTATTATTCATGCAGCCTGGCCAGGCAGCATATCTGATACAAAACACACTCGGCCAGGGCATGTGTGTGTGCGTGTGTGTGTGTGTGTGTGTGTTTGTGCGTGTGTATGTCTTTCAGGACCACAAAGAAACCTCTGCGGATATTAAAGGTCAGAGGTCATCTAGCATGTGTTCAGGAGCTAAGGTTACTGAAGACTAAACTTTATACAAAGACATACCCATCCATCAGGTAAATTAGCCAAGTTTAATTACAGATTTACGTCTTTGATCATGCCACAGATCCACATGTATTTAATTTCATTACCATTTTTCTATATGAATAGAAAAATTTAGTAAACGTGTTTAACGGACTGAAGTTATCTTCTGAATAGCCTTAGCTATCGAAGGTCCACTTTAAAATGCCCAATTATGTCAGATTGACATTGCAGCAACTTCACTGTACTGTACACCTATTGACATTAGTGTCCTTTCTCTGTGTATTGCGAGTGATTGTAATACCACTAGATGGAGACTTACTAAAGGATTTCAGGGACATCTGCTATTCATTTCATTGAACTTATAATTCCTGCAGCATTACTAACATAGCTTATCTAACCCTTTCACCCTCTCACCATGGCTTCCAAAAACGATTACTCTAGGCTACCATAATATATAATAATATATGCCATTTAGCAGACACTTTTATCCAAAGCGACTTACAGTCATGGGTGCATATGTTTGTACCCACGTGTGGTCCTGGAAATTGCACCCACTACTGGCATTGCAAGCACCATGCTCTTCCAACTGAGCTACAGAGGACCAGATACTGAAGCAGTAGTAACGCACTCAAAAACATGGAAATATTATCACGAATATCTCAGTAAGAGTCAACGTATCAATAACAGGAGACCTACTGCCACCATGTGGTGTAATATGGAATAGCAAGGTGGACGGCTCACCATCCTCATTTTCATATTGTTGTCAAATACACACAAAAAAACACTCATAATCGGACTTTGAAAACCCACAGCTGCACACAACAATGGCTTCATTGGCTCTATCTGTATACAGGCCGTGGTGCTGTTTTAGGAATGTGTGAGATCATATGGAAAAATCTCACAACAAGTATGATCTCACAATAACTTCACTGTGCAACCACCAACCACACCCCAACTCTGACACATCTTTGACTCTTCCTCCCAAGGCCTCTAATCAAATCAAATCAAATTGTATTTGTCACATGCGCCGAAAACAACAGGTGTAGACCTTACCGTGAAACGCGTACTTACGAGCACTTAAACAACAATGCAGTTCAAGAAATAGAGTAAAGAAAATATTTACTAAATAAACTAAAGTAAAAAATAAAATAAAAAGTTACACAATAAAATAACAATAACGAGGCTATATACAGGGGGTATCGGTACCAAATCAATGTGTAGGGGTACAGGTTAGTCGAGGTGATTTGTACATGTAGGTAGGGGTAAAGTAACTATGCATAAATAATAAACAGCCAGTAGCAGCAGTGTAAAAACAACAGGGGGGGTCAATGTAAATATTCCGGGTGGCCATTTGATTAATTGTTCAGCAGTCTTATGGCTAGAAGCTGTTAAGGAACATTTTGGACATAGATTTGGCGCTCCGGTACCACTTGCCGTGCGGTAGCAGAGAGAACAGTCTATGACTTGGGTGACTGGAGTCCTTGACAGTTTTTTGGGCCTTCCTCTGACACCGCCTAGTATATAGGTCCTGGATGGCAGGAAGCTTGGCCCCAGTGATGTACTGGGCCGTACGCTTTACCCTCTGTAGCGCCTTACGGTCGGATGCCGAGCAGTTGCCATTCCAGGCGGTGATGCAACCGGTCAGGATGCTATTGATAGTGCAGCTGTAATCCTGGCAACACATTGCCACGTATCTGACCTCATTCCTATAGGCTGTCTCATCGTTGTCGGTGATCAGGCCTACCACTGTTGTGTCGTCAGCAAACTTAATGATGGTGTTGGAGTCGTGCTTGGCCACGCAGTCGTGGGTGAACAGGGAGTACAGGAGGGGACTAAGCACGCACCCCTGAGGGGCCCCCGTGTTGAGGATCAGCGTGGCAGATATGTTGTTGCCTACCCTTACCACCTGGGGGCGGCCCGTCAGGAAGTCCAGGATCCAGTTGCAGAGGGAGGTATTTAGTCCCAGGGTCCTTAGCTTAGTGATGAACTTTTTGGGCACTATGGTGTTGAACGCTGAGCTGTAGTCAATGAACAGCATTTTCACATAGGTGTTCCTTTTGTCCAGGTGGGAAAGGGCAGTGTGGAGTGCGATTGAGATTATGTAATCTGTGGATCTATTGGGGTGGTATGCGAATTGGAGTGGGTCTAGGGTTTCCGAGATGAGGGTGTTGATGTGTGCCATGACCAGCCTTTCAAAGCACTTCATGGCTACCGACGTGAGGAATATGGGGCGTTAGTTACCTTCGCTTTCTTGGGCACAGGGACTATGGTGGTCTGCTTGAAACATGTAGGTATTACAGACTCGGTCAGGGAGAGGTTGAAAATGTCAGTGAAGACACTTGCCAGTTGGTCGGCGCATGCTCTGAGTACACGTCCTGGTAATCCGTCTGGCCCCGCGGCCTTGTGAATGTTGACCTGTTTAAAGGTCTTGCTCACATCGGCTACGGAGAGCGTGATCACACAATCGTCCGGAACAGCTGGTGCTCTCATGCGTGCTTCAGTGTTGCTTGCCTCGAAGCGAGCATAAAAGGCATTTAGCTCGTCTAGTAGGCTCGCGTCACTGATCAGCTCGCGGCTGGGTTTCCCTTTGTTGTCCGTAATAGTTTGCAAACCCTGCCACATCCGACGAGCGTCAGAGCCGGTGTAGTAGGATTCAATCTTAGTCCTGTATTGATGCTTTGCCTGTTTGATGGTTCGTCTGAGGGCATAGCGGGATTTCTTATAAGCGTCAAGATTAGTGTCACGCTCCTTGAAAGTGGCATCTCTAGCCTTTAGCTCAGTGCGGATGTTGCCTGTAATGCATGGCTTCTGGTTGGGATATGTACGTACGGTCACTGTGGGGATGACGTCGTCGATGCACTTATTGATGAAGCCGGTGACTGAGGTGGTATACTCCTCAATGCCATTGGATGAATGCCTGAATATATTCCAGTCTGTGCTAGCAAAATAGTCCTGTAGCGTAGCATCCGCATCATCTGACCACTTCCGTATTGAGCGAGTCACTGGTACTTCCTGCTTTAGTTTTTGCTTGTAAGCAGGAATCAGGAGGATATAATTAAGGTCAGATTTGTCAAATGGAGGCCGAGGGAGAGCTTTGTATGTGTCTCTGTGTGTGGAGTAAAGGTGGTCTAGAGTTTTTTTCCCTCTGGTAGAAATGAGGTAAAACGCATTTAAGTTTGCCTGCATTAAAGTCCCCGGCCACTAGGAGCGCCGCTTCTGGATGAGCACTTTCTTGTTTGGTTATGGCCTTATACAGCTCATTGAGTGCGGTATTAGTGCCAGCATCGGTTTGTGGTGGTAAATAGACGGCTACGAAAAATATAGATGAAAACTCTCTTGGTGGTCTACAGTTTATCATGAGGTACTCTACCTCAGGCGAGCAATACCTCGAGACTTCCTTAATAGTAGACATGACGCTAAGATACTCATTAAAATTCCTGTCTTTACGATCGCTGGCACAAGAACAAGGCGAATATTACTTGTGAACAAACAAGTACCCTACTATGGCCTCTATGAGTTCTAAAGTATGCCCTGTGGGTTTTAGAATGCCCCGATATCTACCATGATGGATGGGGTTACTTAGAATCAATTTAATTTGATTTAAAATGTTCTGCACTTCGTGTAAAACTGGAAGCTACGGATGTTCTAATTGCCTAAGGTTGCCTATTGATACCTCTCTAATGTGTCTTTGTCCATGCAAGTTATCCATTGCTCCACTAGATGTCATTATTTTATATGAAATGAACATATCTACTGGACTATTGGTTAAATACAACCCAACACAATTATGTTCTATTTGGTTCTCACCACACATATATTTTTTAACGACTGAGGTATGAAGTGACAGACCGTAGGCCTACCTATATGCTTGTTTTGGAACACTGACTGAATTTTAGACTGGAACTAGTCTGAATAGTTAGAAAGGAAAAGGGCCCGTGCTGTGCTGTCTGCAACCATCACGGCAATTACTGGAAGAGGACCTTCCAAAATGTGTCAATGACCACTAGGCCTATACACAATACAGTTCTGCTATATAAATAAAACGTTTCAATGGTCTAAGAAGCAATGAACATCATACAATTTGAGTTATTCTCAATTATAGAAATTAAATAGGCCTATATTCTACAAATGTCCAATATCGTTAGTTCGATTGATTAATAACTGCTCATCGAAAAACATAATCCAAACACAGGTGCTCGAGAGAATTGGGCTACACAACATGCCGCGGATGAATATGATTGTCCAAATGAATATATTATTAATAAATTAGCATAAGATTAAATACCTATGGTATACATTAGGGTAATTACCTTGTTATGGCAGATTTCGTTTCTTGGCTCCAATATTCCAAATATGCATTAATGATCATATTTGTTATAATTTATGTAATTCATTTAGTTAATCGTTAAATTGGGCTACACGCGTTTCAGTGCCTGCACTTCGAGGTAATAAGAAGGGCTGGAATTCGGGTGGTAAGGACGTTGGTTGTTTACTGTTGAGGATAAATAAATTGCATACACTTCAGCTCACAAAATGACTCCAGTTTTTTCATTTATCTAAATGTAATGTTATTATTATGCAATTATTTCTTATTTTTAAGGCATATCTACAGATAATATATCCTACACATACAAACTAGTCTACTATGTTTTAAATAAAACATTATAATTAAAACATGTCTATTTTAATTGGCTAAGACACTAACATCTTATGGGGAGTTTGGATGCAGGTTAAACCCCTAATATTAAACAATGGTGAAACTTTACCCAACTTTTCTCTACACCTAGAGCCTTAGTTGGTTTGGCTAGCCCGGCCCATCTGGTACAGCAAATGGTAATACTCACCAGAGAGCTAGAGAGGAGTGAGAGAAGAGAGACAGAGGGGGAGAGAGAGAATGAGGGGGACCAGATTGAAAACATATCAGCCTGGCGTCTCAATACCACATTTCTAACGAAGAATGAACCACCCTCAAACCTTTTAGACCTCTTTAGGCTACAAAGTTCGATATCCTGCAATGTTTTCTTAGTAAGGGAGGATCGATTTCAAAAACTTGTTTCGTTTATTCTCCGTGATGGATTGTAAAAGTTGAGTCGACGCACATAAACTCTACGGTGAACTTTATGAGAAGTTGTGAAGAATAATTTAGTTAGTCTTGATCGTGTTTAAGCTACTAGACTAGACTTTATGGATTTCATTCTTGCATTGGAAGGAGTTTGTTACTTCTTGCTTTTTGACCGAGAAAGTTTGACCTAACGGTAATCTTCGATCGCGTTGCTGAAACTTGTACAGAACTATTGGACAAACAGAACGGAGGGGACACCGGGTCATACTCAGACCATACCGACCACAGGCATCACCACTGAGGTAGGTGGACTGGACATGCATGTGATGATGAACTCTGGAAATCATCTTTCTTATTAATTATTAGAAGATTTTTCTTATTACTAATATGTTACCAAATAATTAGAAACATTCGTTTTAGAGCAAATTTGAAATTGTTACTTTGAGTTGCCTAAAAAGGTATTTAAACGGAACCTATTAAAATAGCGTTTTCTTTGGAATATTGACCATACAGAATAAATAAAAACAATGCAAATTGTGAACATGAGCCATATAGATGAGACAAAACTACACATTCTGATTACTTGAAACACTTTATTATCTCCACTATCAACCTAACTCACTTGACATTGGAATGTAACAAATTCTGCCCTGCAACTTGATCTATTCGTCAGGAGATGCGCTCAAAATTCTGCATGAGACATCATAGGCCTATTGTTGCTTAGATAGAATCCTTAGTTGCTGCATCCATTTTTGGATAAAGCTTATAAATGCCTCATGAGTTTAGTTCAACTGTCGTACCCCATCAGAACCCCAAATATAAGCTTGTTTTACTCCAATGTTTGTAAACAATGTGAACAAACGCGGTATAGCCTCAAAACATAGTTAAAACTATAATTTTTATATCATGGAAGGTCTGTCCTTGCATCCATAACTATGTATATGAATTTGAGAATGATTACATTTCTCCAGGCCCATCCCTCAGCGTTTTACCAAAACAGAGGCTGGATGATCGCTTTATTATTGTTTCAATTAAGGATTCTAGCTTTAACTTGAGCTTTCATGAGTTTAGGCTACTTGAATGAAAGATACCCTTCCTAAATCCCCTGAATCTGAAAGGTATCCAACTAGTAGAAAGTTAGTGTGTTTGCTACTGAGAGTCATTAGTGGTCACGCTCAATGCAGAACATTTACATTGCTGTGCATTTCAATGGAACCAATTAATATTCATTGTTAATGTTTCCCTGTTGTGTTATTAATGTGTTAATCAATTACAATCAGAACATGAAACAACATTTGGATATGCATTTGCTAATAGTCTTATATTTATTTGAGAGAAAATAAGCTAGTGGTGGTTGTTAATAGAGATACGCATTATAATCAAATGGACAAAGATGTGTACAAATATGAGTAATATTAAAAAAGGTTCTAAATATGTCCTCTAATATGTAACCACTCTCATCCCGGCTGTTTTCAAACAGAGTGGGTTCTGGCCTGGGATGTGTGTTTGTATGTGAATGGTTGGTTTAGTTCATTTGCATTAGAAAAAAAGTTTTAGTGCATTTGCTATTGTGCAGAATGAAGAGTTCCAGCAGTCAGGCAGCAAAGAGTTGAAAAGATTTAAAGAAATGATGGGCCTTTCACATTATTCAAAGGGGACTGAGGCTTGGGGCTGCGGTCATCAACCTACCCCCACTTTCATCTCAGCCTCTCAAATGGCATCCTATCCAGCCCAGGTCAAAAGCAGTGCACTATATAGGGAATATGGTGCCATTCGGGACACAGACTCTCACCAAGCAGAGCCATTCTGCAGCCGTTTTCACACCGTTGTCCCACTCCACGAATGCCTTTATTGATTTTGCTAGCTTTTCTCTTCTCCAGAGAACTGTGGAAAACACAGACAAAAAAAGAGCGACTTCCTGGTTTTTTAAGTGTTTGAAAAAGTGGAATAGAAGTGGAGTCTGGTATTCAGGAGAGAGAGAGGAGCAGGGGAGAAGTCTGAATAAAAAGTGAGTAAAACTCTCCACTGAGAGGATTGAAAAGTATCTTATCCCCATAAACAAGAACACAGCACCAATTAAGCTATCTGGCCTAGGAAGTCATTCAGGTAGGTGAAAGGAAATGCCACTGGCTAAACACTAGAAATAACAGGTTGGATAAGGCTTACACCGTAGGCATTACCATGTAGTGAAATAAAGCTTTCTATTGGATGATATCTTATTCTTATTTCTGCCTGTTTGAAAATATTACAAATTGCTATGAGATACCTATATATAGTTATCTTTAATTTTATTAGAATTGTAAATGTTATCTGATGTCCAACTGTTTAGAAGTGGGCATTTACAATTAATCTACACTCAATCACATCACATGACCACCCCCTTCCCTCTCTCAAATCAAATCACATTTTATTTGTCACATGCTCGTAAACAACAGGTGTAGACTAACAGTGAAATGCTTACTTAACCTCCCCCTCCCCTCTCTGTCTCTGTCTCTGTCTCTGTCTCTGTCTCTGTCTCTGTCTCTGTCTCTGTCTCTGTCTCTGTCTCTGTCTCTGTCTCTGTCTCTGTCTCTGTCTCTGTCTCTGTCTCTGTCTCTGTCTCTGTCTCTGTCTCTGTCTCTGTCTCTGTCTCTGTCTCTGTCTCTCTTCCCTCTCTTCTTTTCCTTTTTTTTTCTCTCTCTCTCTCTCTCTCTCTCTCTCTCTCTCTCTCTCGCTCTCAGAGTTTCCCTTCTTCCCACGCAGTAATTGCTGCCATACCCTCCAGAGAACTAATATTTTGGTTTGTTCAGAGAGGCCCCTGACCACAGCAGTGTGTGTGTGTGTGTGTGTGTGTGTGTGTGTGTGCGCGTGCTATGGCTCTATCGACAAAGGCAGCATTAACTGTCTCTGTCCTAAGGGGACAACACTAGAACCACAAAAAAACAGCGGCTCACCTCACATTTTCTTATGACACAGTCCTTATGGATTACATCATGTGAAGTGAGTCGATTTTGTCAGGCTGTGTAAACTCTGTTCTCCTCTGATTCAGAGGAAAAACTCTGACTGTAAAGTTTGAAACTGTCAGTGTTAATACCATGCATTTTCACCTTCATGTAAACTGTATTATACAGTTATCCAGCTTGGCTGTTTCTACAGCTTTGGCTCAGACAAAGGCATGAACATTGTTGTACTATTCCTCTCAACACCACATCACATATGGCTCAGGTCAAACCAATTGCTATCTTTGGAGGGAATTTGAATATTAATCAAACTTTGTTTAATTCCATTGTTTAACTTAGCATCTATCAACTATTTATTCACTCATTACACTGTCTTGTCTAATATAAGTTTTGTTTAATGTGCAAAAATTTTAACAAAAAAGAGGCCAATATCCCAGCTGGCGCATAACGTTCTGAGAACAATATGTTTCTTAGCGCTTGGTGAGAGTGTGGTTGTCCTATGGTTATTTTGCATACAACCTTCCCACAATGTTCTGGGAATGATGCAGTGTACCCAGCTAGCGCATAACATTCATGTTTCTTAGGTGTGAATTTCAATACTTAAGCATAACTTTTCTTACACGTTTCCTCATGGTTCTATTTAAAGTAAAGTTCTCAAATTGTTCCGAGAACGTTAAGAAACAGCGTTCTTCTGTGGCAATTTTAGCACTTCAGCATAAAGTTTTCTATAGGTTTCGTCGTGGTTCTATTTAAAGACATGGTCTCAGAACATTTAGAAAAATGTCCATAAAAATCACAAGAACACATTAGTAACATTCAAAGAACGTTCTAAGAATGCTATTTAAAAACATACACATTCCGTTCTCAGCATCAACAAATCTCTCTCTATCCTCTATCTTGTTAACTGTGTTCAGGAGTGTTGGCCACACCCACTAATTGGCCACACTTGATCTTAATAAGTGTTTGTTTAATTTGAAATGAGGACTGTTTAAATAGAGAAAAATGACCAGCTCTGTATGAGTAAATAAAACAAACATGGCATGCTAGCTCCATCCTGGTGGCACAGTGGACTAATTCCATGGATAGAGAACAGAAGATTATAGGTTTGAATCTCCCTGAAACCATGCCACAATAAAAATAAATGTGTTTGCATGATTAATGCCTAAGCAAATGAATTTCTGTCTGTGCTTGGAGTTTAAAACTGTTAACTCAAACTAAGCTAGCAGTATTTTTAAGTCTTATTGAAACATGTTCTCAGAAAGTTAAATAATTATCTTCAAATAACCTATAATTTTCGTTCTCAGAACATGAATAAAACCTCCCAGGAAAACTTTCAGGGAACCACAGTAAAACGTTCTCAGAACCTCCCTGCAACCTAAAAATTAACTTTCCCAGAACAGGCAAAATGTTCACTTCCGTTCTCAGAACGTTTAGAAAACGTTCACTTTTACCGGTCAGGTAAATCAATGGGAAACCAAAAATGTACGTTCCCACAACTTCCAAGGAACCAAATGTGCTAGCTGGGATGTATCTTGCATTATAAGACCATCTTAGAAATATATTAAAATTGCAGCTTTTAAGAGTCTCAGCTCAGCCACTGTGTTTGATGATATCTACAGGTCATATTTATTTAATTTCTTTAGCTCAAACAAACAGTGAGGTGTGTTTTCTCTCTCAGCACTCTACAGGAGCAGGCTCAGACATCAACAACACAGAGCTCAACTCCAGAATCAGTTTGGTCTCACAGCTAGACTTCCTCTATTATCTTCTTTGTCACTCTCTCTCTCTCTCTCTCTCTCTCTCTCTCTTCTTTTTTTTTCTTTCTCTCTCTCTCCTACGTACCTTTGTTTTTGCATAATCTAGATTCTAGATGACAGTAAACATTTTATAGCATATTTGCACTGCTGAGGTAGATATTGGTCGACTAATTGGTATTAATCAATCCCAACCAGCTGTGCCCCTCATAATAAGATACTGTATCATAAGCAGAAAAATCTATTTTAACGCAAATGCAAATATACATGATGAAAACAGAGCTCCGTTTCATGCAATGGCATCACAGATAACTCACACACATACCAAGACATTACACACATACCAAGAGACATCACACATACACATACACATACACACACACACACACACACACACCAAGAGACATGAGAAATCAAAGTTCCGGACCAGAGGGCCACAGGGGACATGGGCCTCTCTCCTCCTCTGGTCCTCGTCCTCAGTACTGTATTTAATGTAGTGTGACTCATAGTTCCTATGGCTCTGCTTTGATTCACCAGTTAATTAATTCCTGAAGGGACGCTATAACCCTGATGATCTCTTCTGACTCCTTTTGACAGCAACAGGGAGTGTGTGTTTTGTGTGTGTGTGTGTGTGTGTGTGTGTGTGTGTGTGTGTGTGTGTGTGTGATATCAGTAATAGAAATGTCCTCGTGAAAAGAAGTGAACACAATCAACAACACCACCCATTTCAAATGCATCCTAAAACCAGTGACTGGTGCCAGGGACTCAGTGGACTTTGAATGGTGTCAGAGGGTAGGGGATAGTTTTGATTTTGCATTGAGAAAAGCCTTCATGATTTGGCCATGGCAAGGGAAGAAACTCGAGATGTGATAACTTATTTGTCAGCGCTGAATAGCTTCAAAGCAGCAACCCAAATCCTGCCTGTAGGGGTTCTGTATTAGATCCATGCGACAAGTGATGAAATTGGAAAAGAGCTGAAACGCAGCCAAGCCACAGACTCCTTACTGACAGACTAGAAAGCCCAGAACGGGGCTTGTCTTACATGTGGTATTCACCCAGCCCATGTGTTATCCCTTTGCAATCAATCCCCCTTGCCTTCTTCTCCCCACAAGGCAGCACTCTCAGCTCCCAGCTCCTACAATCAGGCGCAGGGTTAGGACCTGGTTGGGCCCCTCCGCAGGCCCTCCGAGGCCTCGCTCCACCCTGTAGAAGGCAAGGTCTGCATCCTAAATGGCGCCCTATTTAGTAAACTACTTTTGACCAGGGCCCATAGGGCTCTGGTCAAAAGTAGTGCACTATATAGGGAGTAGGGTCTCACTTGGGACGCAGCCAAAGACTGTCAGAGGCAGTAGCAGTCTTCATCCTGTGGGCCCTCATGCCTTCACACTGAGCACCAGAGCCTCGCTGGGGTCACTGGGCCTTTCCACTGTGTCAGTAGCCATTAGTACTGCATGGCTTTTACGTGAGCTGTGTGTGTTTCTCTCTGTTATGCCGCTGTTTGGCAGCTGTGGCTGGTGGACTGGAGAGTGGTTACAGCCATGGCTTAAGGGTGTTTGAAGAGATCCCTCTGGCTGTGGTATTTCCCTGTCATGGCTACAGCTTCCTCTGAGCAGGAGCTTACTGGTTGGTTAAGAGGTTAATGTTGTGCTAAATGGAGAGATCAGGGTGTTGCTGATCAGGGTGACGTTTTGGTGATGAACTGTTACTCACCCGTTTAGAGGCTCAGCTGCCAACAGCAGAGATAACAGAAGGAGTTAAAACTGTGGCTGTAAAACATGAGATGTGTAACATAGTTTAACACACCATTTGGCATCTGGATGAAAAGGCATAGTGGTGATACCAAGCGGTTAATCAATGCCCACATGCCACTTCACTGTTGCTCAGGGATATGAAGGGCCAGGGCGTAACCCTCGTTGCTCTGGGCAATACACATGGCGGAGCTAGCTCTGGTAGCTACTGTAAACCTGTGTTAAGAGACGAGAGACACCTCCTCTTTGCCTGAAGAGGCCTGTATCTCTAGCAGACGAGAGAGGAGCAGTAATTCTTTGGGCTGAGTCACGGTGACAGGCTAAATCCTCTAGTAGGCGATTTCTCCTCTGAAGTGGAGTTAGAGCTGTAAGCGCAACATCTGGTTGGCATTGCCAGGACCTGAAGAGATCACCCACAGGATATTACACGTACAGGCAGGGGATGGGTTCGTATCCACGGGGCTCCTCTCTTCTCCTCCTCTCCTCTCTGCTCCTCTCTGCTTCGTCTATCCACAACCAGCCAACCAACCAATCTCCTCTGATCCTATAGAGGGAGAGAGGAGCATCACTGCCCCTCAGGCATGATGACTGTGACTTTGATGATTCTTAACTGAATCATGCTTCGTTTCTCTATTGTTTCACTTCACCAATTGAAGTGAAATAATAACGATATGGATCGTGTGATAGTGAATAGCGGGATTCAGTGTGGATTCCCAGGCTAGCTCCCATTTTCTCTTGTGCAGTAGCGGTGAGTGGGTAAAATCACTGGAGAAGCTAAGTCAGAAACAAATGTCATATTACAACCTATGTGTTGTGATAATTGTGTTGTTTGCTCTATAACCTGTTAGTTCACATGCCTTGCCACCGTGATATATAGACCTAAGGCCAAGACAATAAGAAGACACAGTGGCAGAATAAATTCAACCACACTTTTGTTTCATCACAAAACCAGATTGAAGTCCACAAAGCATATTGCATGTAACAAACAGTTACATGACCTACAGCATGGTCAAGCAAGTTAATGTTTCCGACATTTTTGGACTCCTAAACAACTAAACAGGAGCTGCCTCCATTATTCCAGCACCATTTCAACTTCAACATTTCAACATCATCTAATCACCTATGCTTAGTCTAATACAGTGACAACTAAAATATACCAAAAATAATTTAGTCCAATCAATGTAAGATAAATATGATGTGGCTACCCATGGTTCTGATTTCTCTGTGTGTGTGTGTGTGTGTGTGTGTGTGTGTGTGCGTGCGTGCGTTCGTTCGTGCAAGTAGAAAAAACATGTTGACTCACCTTGTAGAGAAACGCCAATGCCATCCTCCTTTCTTTCATGTTGACAAAATGGTCTATGACTCTGTTATACAGTACACGCTTATATTTTTTGTCCTAGGCTACCTGGCTAAAATGCTTGCTCCCTAGCCTAACTTCCTTTTTATGGGCAACGTTAGCTAGTTAACATTAGCCTTCTACATCAAGCTACAAATGGAACTTCCATCCTCTCAGGCCAGGGGCACAATGTATGAATTTATGGTTGGATCAGAATTGCCGTTATAATCATTGGCCAGTATGGAGAATTAAGTAAAACCACAAGTCCAAATCCCTATCTCCATCCATGGCTAATTTAGAAAAGGGCCAATTTTAGCTAGCTAGCAAGCCACCGGACAACAACACAACGAGATGCAACAATTCAAGTTGATTCTGTCAATGACGTATTGCTCTCGATGTGATGTGATTGGAGTGAAGCCAAGTCCAAACTGGCTTTTTGGTGCACCAGGACCATTCACAGTTGAGCTCACTCAATTTAGCTCAACGCTGGTTGGCTATCAAGGGAGGCCAAATGCTCGCTGGTTTCCCTTGCATTCAATGCTACGGGCAGCAACAATGTCATACTCTTTTTGACCAGACAGCATCAGATAGATGGCCTACACATACAGAGACAGAGGGGCGCTGTTTCGCTCGCGCGGATGCTTTCTCCGGTGAGATACATTCAGCCTCTTGCAAATTGAAGGAAAATTATGAAACACAGATAGACGAAGGATACATTATTTAATGTTTTTATTTTTTCTTCTTGCAACGCCAGGGTTGTGGGTTCGATTCCCACGGGGGGCCACTATGAAAAAATGTATGCACTCACTAACTGTAAGTCGCTCTGGATAAAAGCGTCTGCTAAATGACTAAAATGTAAATGTAAAATGCATCCATGAATACACGCCACCGCTCGTGTCAATGTTAGCCCTTGTTGTAATAAAAAATGTCTAGGCTAGAGACTCGTCCAGTGACTAATACACTCTTCAGAGTGTATTCTCAGAAGACCCTTGGTGGGCCTTTTGACGGGGAAATGATTCACCTATTCAAATGGTTTGGCAGAACAACCTTGTTTAACTTGACATTTTCTGCATGTAGTCTATGGTACAAACATACTCCAAATAATAAAGATTATTCGTATTCAAACGCCACCACAAGTGATCTCCCACTTGTGCTTATATTCATAAACAGTATGTGGGCTGCTTTTACGAGATTACCATTTTTCAGAAGAGGGTACATCAATTCCAGAAAGTGCCCGACACTTCAGTCCCTTCAGAGAGAGGCTGAGTAGTGGGACTGACTCTACTCTGTGATTTTACTGCACTACTGTGACCTTTCAGAGTTCAGTCACAGTCATTTGTTTGGCTGACAGCTTGCGGTGTAATAACTAAACGTGGTGATGTTTTGTGGGAAGCTGCATGTAATACTCTGTGATGTGCCAAACTGCACTCTGCTCCGGTAAAGCAGGAGACCAGCACCTGGAATGCAGAGACATTAATTTTTCCAGACACCGGGAATACCCTTCTCTCTCACGGCAGGCCATTTTGAATCCTAGGACATCTGGGTTTCTCACAAGAATAATACATGTATGTCAGAGTAACTCAGAACTACAGTTAATACGCCCAGATATTTTTGTTGCTCATCAACTAACCATATGATACAATACTTTTTGTCCAAGACTCTTTTTCATACAACTATGTCTAACGGTCTAACGATCATGGCTAATATTTAGTTAATTTCTGCTCTTGGAATTTTGAGCTTGTTAGTGAAAAAATGATTAGATTAACAAGAGGAAAGTCTCCATTGGTTTAGCTAAGAGTGGTTCAACCTGGCCTCGCATTTTTACATCCAGCTGTGTTTTGTCTACTTGCGTTTGCACACAGGAAGTGGACTGGACATTGGGTTAACTGGATAACTGTACTCAATCACTTCTCAGTCTCTTAGGGATGAGGAACATCTTTCCATTCCTATCTTATTCAGACATTTTCCTGATTATTACACTTCAATGACCTGGAACTACAATGACTCATAAGTACTGATGGCCATGTTAAATATACAATAGTTGAAAAGTAAGAACAGAATACAGCGCATTAAATCTTTACCTTTTTCTGGAGGTCTAGTAGGGTGTGGATTTAGAGACACATGGGATATACCCTGTAAAAAATGGCAATACCTAAGATGAGACAGAAAAAGAAAAAACCCAGGAGGACGCTTGAGCTTCCTGTTCTCTCAGAGCTCCTGAAAGGAAAGGAGAGCTGAACAGTATTGGAGGGAACTTCAGTTAAAGACCGAGGCGCTAAAACAAACAGGCATTGATTTCAACACAAAGATAGAGGCTGAATGGGAAAGTAGTTTGAGGAGTTGTTGTTCTTCTGTCATAAATAACCTTTTTGTTAGGCTTTGCATTGTTCGTTTTCACGGTTAAATGGATCATTGTGTGTTGTCTTTAAAGGCAATGGCGGTTAACAATAGGAGGTAGAAGTTCATTATTCCTCACAGCTGCATATCTAAATCTACTGCTGGGTTTATTATCATGGTAATTAACCATCTCCTAGCTACGAAAATAATACTAGTCTATTCCCTCACATTTATTTAGCTTTTCAACTTTAATAATTGTATGGTACACAATAAATACCCCATTTGCAATTTATTGTTTCTACCATCAATAGATTTAGCCATGACTCTCAGAGATAAGACATTCATATGTTGACACGAAGGCACACACAAAAACACACTCAGGAATGCGAACGCGCACACACACATGCACAAACACACACACACACATTTGACATGAACTGAACTTTTCTGTGCCATTCTTGAGAACCCATTTCGTTTTCACAGACTGAGTCACAAACAGTTAACAGGGTGAAACAGTTAAACAGGCCGGACAGACAGTGAGTTTGTAGGTCTACATTGTTAAAACACAGTTTACTGCCCCTTGAACAAGCTGGAATGGCTGGCAGAAGGTAAAGGCCTGATGGACAGCTTTGTCTACTGTGGTGTCTCTTTGAGACAGCCTAGCAGGTGTGAGGGGCCAGGGGCCCTTTTTCTCCACCGATGCTGCTTTGTGGGGAGGGTGGTAAATGTGGCACATGACAGCAGTAGTGTGGTGTCGTTCATTCATGCCCCAGTCAGCCTGTCCTCTGGTGTATTTTGGTTTTGATTAGTAAACATCAGTCAGGCTAGAGTTTTTAGCTGCTCAGTCCCCCTTCTGATCATGAATTACGCCATAGTAATGATGATGTGCCATTCACACGTTTAGATGAGGTTGGAATTAGTGTCACTTTTAACTATCAGTGGATCTTACTGACCTCCTCATCAGTGTCATGGAACAAGGGAGTAGAGTGGAGAGGAGAGGAGAGGAGAGGAGAGGAGAGGAGAGGAGAGGAGAGGAGAGGAGAGGAGAGAGCCCTGGTGACCAACAGGAGAGTGTGGTGTCTGACACCTGTAGTGTCCCATAGCCCTGTCTCCTCTGTCTCCTGTCCGTCCGGCCAGTCTCCCCTGGGGGATGATACACCATGTGTCGCAGCTCTTCAGAGGGGGAGGGACAGTTTACCGCTCCTCCTCCCCCATCTCCACATACCCCCGCACATACCCCACTTACACGTAGTCTAGGCTGGAGGCTGGTCTTATTAATAGGACACCGATGATGATCTTGCACAAGATGTCCCAATCCAAAGGTATTTTTCCTTGAACGTGTTGTAAGGTCTGGGCTTAGTGTATCTATCTATCTCCCCTATATTGTGTAAAGCAGGGCGAGCAAACTATAATATAAACTCAACTGAGCCCAGCCTGCAGTGTGTGAATCTGACTGTCTCTCAAACAGCCATCAACGTGCTCAAACAGCCATCTAAACGAAGGAGGACTTGGCAGGCAGCGCGTCGCTTGTTTATCTTTGTTGAACCTAGTCGCTTATCTTTGGTTGCAGTGCAAACATGTAGTGGTTTTGTCCTGAAAGAAAATCTAATTTGAGTTGCTGCTTTCATCCAGGACCCCAGTGATTCATGCTCAGGTTTGCTCTCTCTGAATGGGGCTTAGTTTAACCTAGCCTGGCTGGCATCAAAGTTTATTTAACTGTTAATCTTTTTATCAGCACTATTTGAATTGATTGCTAAGCTTGGCTTGCTAAGAATAATACACCCTTATCTTCAAAGGTGTTGCGAAAACACAGTGGATCTCTTCAGAGGATGCGGCCTACTGTATAATGTGGCCTACTGTATACATGTCATTAGCCAACTGTATACATATCATTGGCCTACTGTATACATATCATATAATGATATGATAAAGACGATGCCATCTCATGTCGTTTCCTTCAGAGCTTCTGATGTCCAGAATGGAGACCTCTGCCCCGACGACCACAGAGAAGAAAGGCTCTGGTCTGGATGGAAATGGCTACACTGACCTCCCGAAGAAACCCTCACCTTCAGCTGTCACCAGAGGTACTGTACACTTTTCTTCCAAATAAACTGGTGTAGTTTTACTGTAAGGATAATGGTCCGGCTCTATTCTCTTCTGTACCTCGACTCCAGGTTGGTTTGAGCACTTCTCCTGCTGACACAGGTTTTACTGTAAGGAAAAGGGTCCCTGCATCCAAGGTCTTACAGAGACTGATAGGGCCGGGGGCAAGGAGGAGGTTTGAGGGAGAACATGCACATGAAATATACATATCAAAGATAAAATGCTTTCTTGGGAGAAGTTGCTCTGGGCTCTAATCATCCCTGATAAGGCTCTCCTTGTAGCACCTGGAGCAGTCAGAGGTGACTTACAGTAGAGCTGATAGGAATCAGTAATGTAACGATGGGGCCTTTTAAAGAGCATTATTAATACTGAACAAGTACTGTAGCATAGCACTGTGTGTATGTTTTTTGGTGTGTGTGTGTGGTGTGGGTGGTTGTGTGTGTGTGTGTGTGTGTGCGGTTGTGAGTATGTGCATGTGTGTCTGTCACAGGGAGAAGTTCATAAAGACTAAAGACAGTGACGTGAGTTGTGGGTCGATTTTGGGGCATCATCTCTGATTAATGGTTCATATAACTACATGGGGCTGGCCTGGGAAAGGTAAAATGGCTGTGTTTGTTGAAATTAATGAAAAGTAGCAGTGCACTTCTTTCATAGGGGGGTCGGGAGAGACAGAGAGAGAATGCATGTTTTAAAGATGTCAGTGAATGTGTGATGAAAGGCCAGTATAATGAGGTTGAAAGACCTTGTTCTTACCTCTAGAGTATCACACTGATAAATTACTAAAAATGGCTGGTAGAACAGAGCTGCAGTGGACGACATGGCCCTTCCTTCAAAGATTGACAGAGATGCAGATTGACGGCTACCTTTGAAATGGTAATACAACTTCTTGTGATTTACTGACATTTTTACTTTTTAATGAAGGGCTTGGTGGCCTGCCATAATAAAGAAATATCCATTAATTGTTTAAGGAAGAACAAAGATGAAAATAGGGCATTCATTTTTTGTCCCTAACGATTGACATCAGGACCAATTATTTTTAAACCTTCTATAGACCTCAAGTTTGTTTTCATAGCCTTGTGGAGTTTGCAGAGCACGGCCCGTTGGTCCAACAATAAATTCATGATTTTGTGTAAGAATAAGGAAAGACAATTTGAGTTGACAAAGAGTAAAATAGTAGGCGTCTATAGGGGCGATTCTGTGATGTCTTAAATGTCTACTAGGAATTCTTGGTACAGAATCCAGTAGTTTTTCTCCTAATTTACTTCAGAGTGAATCCTAATTCTTTAACCTATCAGAAGGGCCAAAGCTAATTAGTTAATTAGACCAATTTCAAGATGTCACTGATAACTTAAATTAATACAGGTATGATGACACTAATAACGAGGATAGTTTGTCTTTGAAATGACATTCAAGACTAGTGTCCACCGAAATGAGGAGAGACAGACAGAGAGAGAATGCATGTTTTAAAGATGTCAGTGAATGTGTAATGAAAGGCCAGTATTATGAGGTTGAAAGACCTTGTTCTTACCTCTAGAGTATCACACTGATTAATTACTAAAAATGGCTAGTAGAGCAGAGCTCAGTGGACGACATGGCCCTTCCTTCAGAGATTGACAGAGATGCAGATTGAAGGCTACCTTTGAAATGGTAATATTACTTGTGATTTAGTGACATTTCTACTCTTGAATGAAGGACTTGGTGGCCTGCCATTATAAAGAAAGAAAGATTAATTGTTTATTAGACAAAATCAATCTAGGACATATTTTACATACCCTATAAATGGGACATGAATCAAGTGGGATTTGTTTTCAACAACTTGTTTCATGTCGACATCAATATCGTTAATTCAATTATATTGACCATTTTATTTCCAGCTAACTCATTAATTTTTTATTGCTCTACGATTACTTAAATCATATTACTGGCAATGAATAAGCATTTCTAATATGGAGCTTAGAATGTCTGAACAATGGTTATTTTGTCGTGAAGGAATATGTTTCCAGACCTGAGCCTTCTGGCAATTAAGAAAACATTTGATCGCCTACGAACCTAAAATCCTAATCTGTTAATGTGATCACCCTCTCTAATTTAATCTCAGTATGCCTTCCTCAATGGAGCCAATTCACACACGCTGAGGTCATATGTTTAAATACTCTCGGCCGCAGCGAGCGATAGAGAGGGCCTTTCTGTTGGGCCAATCGTCTTCTGTAGATAAGCCCCCTCATCCCCGTAGAGAGGGCCTTTAAAGTAGGTTGATTTAACTTTCAAAGGGGCCCAGAGAGAGACTCTTGATTACCAGGCGCAGGGTAACAAGGCAGGCCCCCTGTGCCACCCCACCCTCTCTCTCCTCCCTGCCCTGCTATAACTGTGCTTTCCCCTTGTCTGCAATGGCTCTGGTTCTGCTGGGTCTCTGCCTGGTCCGGTTTGGCCCAGAACAAGTGCTGTATCCAGGCATGGGTTGCTCTGTTTCCCCCCTGGCTGCGGATCTAAAGTGGGGCTGAGGTTTTAAACCTGCATCCTCTCTTCCCATAACTCCTTTACCCTATCACTTTTAGAATAGTGTCACCGTCCGTATTTTAATCTTTATAACAGCACACACTCACACCCTCAGTCCAATAGAATATGTTCTGGGTAGAGCCAGCTTATAGAGTTACAGCTTTATAGGTCTAAAATCTCAGCTGTCTGTCAGCACGCCAAGACAGGGCAATTACTTATCTCAGTAATATGCATTATTATTCCTGTTTGCCCAGACACAGATAAGTGAATATGCAGTATGAGCGCAGCCAAAAGAGAAGGTCCTTGAACTTAAAAGCGCATTCCCAAGCAGAGCCGCCTGGGCCACGGCTGGAAGGAAAAGTAGACAATTCTAATATACTGCCCCTGTTCCGGCGCTGTAGCTTTATTGTCAGTGTGTAGTTTACTATGGGCTGGTGGATTCTTGTCAGCTAAGTCGTGCCCACCTCAGAGAACCAGACATGGCCGACCAGCTCCATTATAGAACCCCCCCTGTTTTATACTCCTGTCCGCGTTATTTATTCACAACAATTTCCTCTCTATCAGAGGACAGGGCTAATGCAGAGTTTTAATATATTATTTACACATAAAAACACAAGCTCTCTATGTGTGTAGACCAGAGGGGTGGGGGTGAAATGAATGGGCCGCTCTGCGCTCCCATCTTTTATATCAGAGTTTAACAATCTGGATTGCTAATAGAACCATTTATCATGGAGTGGTCATTTATTTGATGTGAACATGCAGCCCAGGTCTGGTCTCCTATCCCAGAGGTCTATGGAAATGGGGTATGGCGTCGACGCATGCATACATTGAACTCAAGTAGGAGTCACTTTGTTTAAAAGTGAAAACACTACTCCAGTCTATTAAAATGGGGGCCCAGGTGCAGCCTGGTCTGTGTCTGGTCCTGTTGATGATATTCCTGTGTGTGTGTGTGTGTGTGTGTGTGTGTGTGTGTGTGTGTGTGTGTGTGTATGGAACTCTAGTTTCTACTCCTCTCCTCAGTCTGTATTTTATATTGCTGGAAGGACCAGGAAGGTGATGTTAACTGGACCTATAAGAAGTCTGGCCCGTGACTTCTGGACTGCAGCCCACGTTGTTTATTGAAGCATGGCCTCACTTTCTGTGTGTGTGCGTCTGCGTGTTCATTGGGAACTGCTGGGCCTGGACACAGCACAGCTAACCCTCACCACTGGGCCATGCACAGGGTTTTGGCTCCCTTTAATGAATTTAAATGAGCTCCTGTATTTCCTGTGACAGCCCGCATCTGTCTGGTTAGCGGTTAGAAAGGCTGTCGGCCCGGGTATATAGGTTTATGGGGTTTCATGCATGACTTTTATGATTTCAAATCCGTTTCGTAATTTGGAAGGCATTTACAGACATCATATATTGTCGAAATTGTACTCAGATTTTCGGAAGAGGTGAATATTTACCTTATAATGCTATTCAACCCTTATTGATATGTGCTGATAAATATAATTCTGTTCTTTGAATCACATTTTTTTTGTATGCTGGTGAAATATAGGAAGGTCTGTAACAGGGGTTGAGAAACCGGAAAAGGGCAACCTTTGTTTTCAAAGGATCAAGCTATTTGTATACCTTTTTGACCTCTCTATCTATGCTTTCTAAACTAGGCCATGGGAGCCAGAGCTGGTGCTATTCTGCTAGTAATGATTTGATTAACTGGCTTTGGTGGCTGGTGACATACATCTTGCTGAGAGTGAGTTTGTCATTGGAGAGGGAGATTGATGTGGCGCGGCGAGCGCCTCTCGGCCCCCTGGTTCTCCCCTGCAACGCTCCGGCTTTTTCTGCTGAGTCGGGCCGCCCGTAGGGAGGATGCCAAGTACTTAGCACCTCCCAGTCTGGCCCCCTGGACCCGGGGCCAGGCCTAAACAGAGTCCCACAGCCCCCACAGGCCAGGCCTAAGCAGGCTCAGAGAGTCCCACGGCGCCAGAGGAGAGAAGCGGAGAGGGAGAGGAGAGGAGAGACCAGGAACAAAACAATGAGATATATTTTCCTCTGAGCCTGTTTCCTCTTACAAACGATGCCTAATACCTACGTTATTCTTGAGGTAATAAACAGAGGTATTGATCAATGATGGATGGCACTGTAGCTATCTTTACTGGGCTGGGCTAAACATTGCTGGCTATTAAAGTGCTTAGGTCCTATCATGCCTTAGTCAGTGTGAAGGTGGCTAGAGCTACAGTAACATTATTTTGATTGGATAGGAGGAATGGAATCCCAGACCCTGGTCAATGGGTCCTCTGCTAGATGGATGGAGATGGAGGATGGGTCTGGGCTGTGTAAATAGTGTTTTAAAGAGAGGTGTGTTAGCGATAAGGACGCTTTCTTTATCACCTCCTTGATGTCTGGTCCTAGGGCTGGGGGCTGCCTGGCTACAGCAGGGAATAATTGATGGGGGCTGAGGCTGGATCGAGGATGTACGGGCCCCAGCCCACGGCCCCCACCACTGGCTCTCTCCGCAGCAGCAGCACATGAACTACTGGGGGAGCACTCAGGGGTCAGGCTGCTGGCAGAGAAAAATGCGCCAGAAAAAGCCTCTGCGTCCGCCGGTCCACCTCTTCCTACTAGTCCAAAAGGACGGCCACTAATCTTCCTGAGAAGGGATTTGTTTCTCTCTCTCTCTCTCTCTCTCTCTCTCTCTCTCTCTCTCTCTCTCTCTCTCTCTCTCTCTCTCTCTCTCTCTCTCTCTCTCTCTCTCTCTCTCTCTCTCTCTCTCTCTCTCTCTCTCTCTCTCTCTCTCTCTCTGTCTAAATGAGGCCTTCTCAGGGAGGGTTCACAGGGCTTGGGAGAAGCAGGATGAGAAACGAGCCCCCTGACACTGGGAACTAAGGTTTACTTACAACTCAGGCAGACTGGGATCTCTCATTCAGAACAGCCTTGTGGCCTTACAGAGAACGATGTAGCTGAGCATGATAGAAGTGTCAAAATAAAAAGTTTGATATAAAATGCAATGAACAGTAACATATACTGTACATTTGAGAGAGGATAAAGAACCATAAAGTCATACCTACTGTATCAGTAGTGCCTAATATGAGCATATATTGATTAAGAAGTCAATGGAATGAATTACAGTTGCGCATTTCTAACTGGATTTCTTCAAGTTACAGTTAGGTCATTTGAAGCTGCTGTGCTCTCAGGTAGTAGTGGCTGTAGTCTTTCAATAGAGAGTACAAGTCTTTCCACATGGAAACACTCTGTTGTTCTGAGGACAGAATAATCAACTTGGTAATGGGATTTCTGTCTGCACAAATACATTTCTGTGGCTTTTTTGTAAACATTTAGCTGGATGGCGTTCCAAGATACCCTCTTCCTTTTCCCTTTTATCCTAACTGTTACTTGGGGGACTGGCTAGCTTGGGGGCAGCCATTAAGATTAGGTAGACTAAGTAAAAACAGAAAAGTGTTTTTTCTTATTTTTTTGTCCATTTATAGGCAGGGCAGATGTTTGCCCAGATAAAAATCTACTTTCGCTCTCTCTCTCTTTCAAGAAGATGTTTCTTGTTGTGCTGGGATATCCTTGTGATTAGAGAGTGTTAAAGTTTAAAGATGAATGGCCTTGATACTCAAGATATCAGATATATTTTATGTTGTGTGATTTTTGTCTTCCTCAAGCAAAAACACTAATGGAAATAGAAGCATAGCCACTGCAGCTGTATTGAATATCTAAGACTGTGAATTATTTCAAAAGCTTCTGTTATTAAAATATCACTATACCAAGATGACTATAGTAAACTATAAATATAGGTATTGTTAGCTGAAGGCTTGCTTTTCCGGTTTATCACTGTGAATCAAGAGGAGATTTCTAGACCTTCTAAACAGTCCCTGTAATAATGGGTATCAAACAATACTTGTCTCATTGGTTTACTTCTATTCCAAGTTCAAAGTCTAATGTAATAGTGAGCTTTGGGCAACAACGTCTAGAGACATAAATCTCTCAAATCCATTAGACTGAGTTAGCATGCACTGAGCCCCAAAAACAACATGCTACATTCCTGGAGATGTACAAGTGTTGGAAGAGACGTTGGGAGAGGTTGAGAGAGGGTTAGAGAGCGATATATGGATGCTTTAGGGGATTAAGAGTCTAAATCCCCCACCTCTTTTTTTCCTTCTTCTTCTTCTTCAAGAAGCGGCAAACCATTCCCAGAATGTTCTGATTTAGCGCTGCTTTCCCTCCCGTGTGTTGTGTTATGTTCTTATCATTTCAAATTACTCCTCACCATCTCTGAAGAGGGTTGTGTCCATGTCTGAGTTTTGGGGCAGGTTGGTTCCCTTCTGTTGTCCTCTTCAAGTCACCATACTGCCCTTGTAGGCTGCAGTACAGGCCCAGTGAGCTACCCTTCTCCCTTCTCAGACAGAGAGGAGAGGTGTCTGCAGTCCAGAACATGGGAATCTGCTGCTACCACCAACACCCCAGTGATCCCTAGCCCACTGCTCTGAGTCAGGGATCCATCCCAGTCCAGCCCCAGACTGCCACTGTTAGCTCACAGTCTGACAGCGTAGCCACAGAGCCTGTGGATTACCCAAACCATAATAAACAGATACATGGGAAGGGGAGCACGTGGGAAGGGAGACGGTACACACACACACACACACACACACACACACACACACACACACACACACACTGGACCGGGCGCTAGCGTGGTGTACTCCTTGTATAAACAGGTCAGGGCGTGGGACCCTAGCAACGGCTGGACGGGTCATCTGGGCTCAAACCAGACTGACTAAAGTTCTCATAACGTACCTCAGCTTAGACATGTCTGCCCTCTGCAGAATTAAAACACAACACATATGTGTGTATGTGTTCGTTTAGCTCTTAACCTCATACAGTAAACTGAGGTTCACTTTACCATGATGCTGTGTGTTTATCTGGAACATGGAATCTTCAATGCAGTGGGCTTGGTCAGTTGCTCAAAGAAGAGACAAACTGGGGCTACAACTCTCTCAGCCTCTCCCCAGACAGAGCCTCTCAGAGCTCCCTCTCCGCCTGTTCAGTAGTTAACTGTTAGGGTCAGGACTGGAGCTCCAGGCAACAGGACAGCAGATGTAATCATGTGGTACTGATCTGTGATACTCACCCATCCAGAAAAGAACACATCAAGAATTATTGAGCATTGCAAATCACTGTGGCTGCAGCAACAGTCTGTGTTTCAGGAGCTTTTGTTGTGTGTGGGCGCTTGCCCTGCCGCGCACAGTGCTCATTTGCATGATAAGGGGATGATAAACGGGTAAAGGGGAGGAGAAGAAGAAGCGAGTGAGAGGGAGGAGAGGAGGAGACAAGAGGACACCCTTGGGTGAGACACCATCAGAGTATTTGTGTTGTGGTGTAATATTGTTTTGTCTTCAGTTCTTCCTCTGTTTTTCTTCACTCTATCGTGTTGTGTTATGTTATGTAGACATTAGCGTGCCAAGAGTAGTCTGGCTGGCAGCCAGTTATCCTGGGCTCCAGGTGAACCCTCCCTCCGTTAGTCAGTCAGGCAAGCCTCACCCTGCTGGGGGAGACGAGGAGAGGAGACTCCCAGGCGTCTTGGCTTTGTGAGGGCCGTCACGGCTGTGCCAAACCCCCAAAACAGGCTCCCGTCCTCCCACATCATTCTGCCTGGTGGTGTTGGTGGTGGGGATGGTGGGATCAGTCTGACAATGCTAAGTGTAGAGTAGATCCATTCACAACTTCATGCACCCTACACACATTGAGGCTTATACAGTACAGTGAGGGGAGGAAGAACTTCATGACTAAACATATATAGACATATTTATCACATTAATGCAAGTAATGAATTAAAGATCCCTACATTTTGTTAACTGCACCTGAAATAGTTAAAATTCACTTGATAACTGGTACTTTGAATAGCTTGTGGCCTGACCCAAGTCGTTGATTAAATTCCCCAATAATTTTTCGAAAAGTACAATGACCAAATAAGAAATGCTTCTTCATTTAAGCAACGATAATCAAGGCCAAAAGAGTTGATGTGGAACTATTTCCCATCTCAGCATGGGCCCGTTCCTAATTCCATCTGACAAAAGAGAGAGAAGGAGAAGAGAAAGAGAAAGGAGGAGGCAGGATGAGAAATCTGTGGGCTGAAGCAGAGAGGCAGAGAGACACACAGGAGACTGGATGGGTGGGTGTGGAGCAGGGTGGGGAGTCGCAGGGGGTTCCGTTTGGATCAACAATGAGACCCCCTCACATCTATTCAAGCCTCCTGCTTCAGTTGTCCATCATAATGACATGTGATTTTGTTTGGATTTTAGACTGGTTAGTGGTAACACCAGCGTTTCCCATGCGTATTCCCCCCATACTGTGAGGAAAATGTAGCTTCTATGAGGCAATTTGTCTTTGTAATGTTATCAAAAAGGAAAATATGAGCTATGAGGTGGGATATTTGATATTTCATTAAATAGATAAGGTCATTTTTTTCCTGAGTTTTTTTGGGACATTTATCATCAACTCCTAGCCACTTCAGTTCCCACCTCAAACTCATTTTTGATCTGATTTTGATGCATTACTATTCATAGGAAAATAAATATTGTAGCAAAGAAATGTGAGGGACCTTTTTACACAAAAATATAAAATAATTTGTCCCCTTTTGTATTTCAATTGCAACACTTAACTGCTTTAGTAGTGCAGTAAAGTTGACCTATTATCATACTGCTTCAAGTGATTTGAAATAGGAGAAGGCAGACTAATTGCCTTGTAACTACGGAGACAAACAGCTGGAGATTAAGCAATAACATCTCATTAAGACTGCCAAGAGTTTAATACACAAATCAAAGCTCAAATGAGGATAAAACACCACCGCAGTGTATTTGTCTGCTAATTATGACTCATTACAAAAATACCAGGTTGTTACAGTGCATTCATGGATTTGAAATAAAATATTATAACAGTGAAACCTGTTAAAAGGTATTGTATATATTTGTTATTTTAACTGTAAAACCTATAACACGTCTAGTCCACACATCACCAGTGGCCCATAGCCAACTGTTAATGACTATTAAACAAGTGCAGGTGGTTTAATTCCCTGATTGAGCCGTATTTTCCCTCATAAACACAGTGAAGTCAATGGGCCCCTATTAGCAAGCCTTATTCTCTCTCAGAGAGAGCCAGAGAGAATGAAAAAGATCCCAATAAAAGGCTCTTTGTTGGAGTATGAATCCAGACCAAATCCAAATGCATATTTATTATACATTTCTTGAGCTTACAAGTCAACGCTGTCACACCCTTCGTGTAAGTACATACGTGTATAATGTACACTGATAATGTGAAAGCAATCATCAAATAGTTTAGTTAATCAATCGAGCTATAGTCCATAAAACACAGAACAAGAACTTCAAGTCAGTCAGCCTCCAGCTAAAAATTCCAGCTAGACCCCAGTAGAGCTGGGAAGTCCCACAAACCTTCAGTGGAACTGACAAAACTAGGCCCAACGAAGGTGACTGTATTCCCCTCCGGTAATGGACGTCTCTTCCCCTCAGGGTTGACGAAAGACCTGCCTCTCAATGAGACCCTTTATACTTCCCTCAAATGGGGGTTTCTCTCTCTCGATCTCTCCCGCTCTCCCTCTCCTCTCCTCCTCCCATCACTGCCACTCCTCCTGATCCCCCATCGTCAGTCAGTCTAGCTGCCTAAAAAAAGGCCTGGGACGAGAAGGGAAGGGGAAGGAGATTCCAATGAGAACAGTACAGGCATGGAGAAAATCTAAATACCCAGTGGCCCTTGAGTGAAGTGGCAGGGAGGGCAAACCGAGGCAGAGGGTCTGCGTCCCAAAAGGCAGCCTATTCCCTATTTAGTGCACTACTTTTGACCAGGGCCCATAGGGTAATAGGGTTCCATTTGGGACGCACCCTGGGTTTCCATTGATGGCGGTGGAGTGGAGGATGTAGAAAGTCAGAAGGTGAAAGGAGACTAAATAGTGAGAGCTTGATCTATTTTCACTAGCTAATGACTTGGCTGGCAGTCCTGCAGATATCACTGAACAACGTGCTAAAAATACGGGAGGTATGGATGGACCTTTTCTACATTGGCTTTGGTTCAAGATCATATACCGATACGCATATTTAACAAACAAAAAAATGACCAACAAAATATGTCTGATTTAACTTACTTCGTATGCTAACTTTTTTAATTTAAATATTATCTCTACCCCATGTGGTTGGAACTCAACTAAAAACACAGCGGGGACACATTTTTTGAAAAACTCGTCTCTGAGCAGTGGGTGTAATGACACATTTCTCATTGAAGGCAGAACTCAATCATATCTGACAACCTGTCAGCTCTATTACCTTGTAGTGGTTGTAGGTTGTAGTTGTACAGAGCCGACCCAGTGTCTGGGGTGTAACCAGAGTATAACTGATGGTTCTGCACAGCAGCACTCTCTCTGCTTTGGCTGTGGCCCCATAGTCATGCATGCACACACACACAAACCAACACACACACACACACACACGGGTGGGATGCAGCAAGCAGGGTTTATGGAGCCTCGCTCTCTAGCCAGCAGGACCCATGCTTGGCCCCTCATATCACAATCAAGGGGATTCCTCCATTCCTCTCTCAAATAATACTGGAATCACTGAGCTCTTCTCCATGTAATTATGAGAGCCTAGGACCCAGGCCTGGTAAGATTGATAGTAGCTGAGGGCAACTCACAATCAGGGTTTCAGTCTGTAAAAACCTTCACTGTTCTGTTCTTTCTTTTGAGAGTGCAGCTCAAGATTATAGTATTATTTGGAAAACTTGGATGAGGGTTCTCCATTGTAGCTCTTTACTGCAATCAATTACCAAAAGCGCCCTCTTTGGCCTCATGGGTGGAATGTTATTAATATTTTTCATAATTGCATAATGAATAAAGATTTTTTACAATTATACTACGAAATGCCGGTGTTTCTGTGTCAAACTTTGTTATATTTCAGTCTTCTGTGATGTATATAAAGTATAATATTGGGATGCAAACTCAAAATGTAATACATTTCAACTCTATATCTGACATGGTACAGGTGTCTTCTTTTTTTAAAGCCCATAACCATGTGTGTGAGGCGTATACTTTTTTTTCAAAGTAGATTTGTTTAAGACTACCAAGAATCACTCTGTGTGAGCCTGATTTAGCCCACTGCAGTAAAAGGTTAAAGCCTGAGCAGCAAAATTCTGAATGGCTTTTATTTGAATATTGGATTATACATGTCGCTAATGTTCTTTCTGTACAGTATGTATGTTAATTAAGGTATAAGACAAATGGATGAAATGAGTGTAGTGTTTGTTATTACTGTCTCTAATGCTCTCAGTAGGCCAATGGTCCTTCTGTAGACTAATTGTTGGTGTAACATGCTTTGTCTTCCACCCGATGGTTGAGCGTGTACACACTAATTAGCTAGCTAAGCATGCCAGGCTCAGACTAGAATAAGGTCACAAATCATGCTGTTCATTTATCCTTTTCTAATTAGGGAATTTCACAAGTCATGGATATATGGTCTACTTATAATTACTGAATGAAGAGGTTTTCAACAATGTCTCACTTTAATGATACCACACAATGATAGAGTCTATCACACGGTATAGCTTGTCTCATGGGCAATGGATGGCCATTTGTACAGGGGGATTCTGAACTACTCATCATTGTGTTGTTTGCCTCCTGGTCTCAAAGGACTAGCCTTTAGTTCAGGGCTAGGCAACCCTGGTCCTGGAGTGCCGCAGGCACTTCATTTTTTTGATTTAACCGACCTGGAAGCAGTGTTGGAAAAAGTACCCAATTGTCATACTTGAGTAAAAGTAAAAAACCCTAATAGAAAATACTCAAGTAAAAGTGAAAGTCTCTCAGTAAAATACTACTTGAGTAAAAGTCTAAAAGTATTTGGTTTAAAATATACTTAAGTATCAAAAGTAAAAGTAAAAGTATAAATAATTTCACATTCCTTATATTAAGCAAACCAGACGCCACAATTTTCTTGTTTTTTAAATTTACGGATAGCCAGGGGCACACTCCAACATCATTTACAAATGAAGCGTTTGTGTTTAGTGAGTCTGCCAGATAAGAGGCAGTAGGGATGACCAGGGATGTTTTGTTGATGTGTGTGAATTTGACCATTTTCCTGTCCTGCTAAGCATTCAAAATGTAACGACTACTTTTGGGTGTCAAGGAAAATGTATGGAGCAAAAAGTTCATTATCTTCTTTAGGAATGTAGTGAAGTAAAAGTAAAAGTTGTCAAAAATATAAATAGTAAAGTAAAGTACAGATACCCAAAAAAACTACTTAAGTAGTACTTGAAATCATTTTTACTTAAGCACTTTACACCACTGCCTGGAAGACCAGGTGTGTTGAATTTAGGCAATCACTGAACTGATCATTAGCTCAGTTGGTCAGGTGTGATGCCTAGTTGGACAAAATCCTACAATAATCCTGGAATAGGGTTGCCTACCGCTGCTTTATTTGATAGCAAATTTTTTTGGTAATTAAAAAAAAAAGTATACGTACAACATCTGAAGTCAAATCAAGTGATTTTTTCCATTGTTTTAATTCCTTGTTAAAATATCCCCTATCTGATTGTGAGTTGTTGAGATCTCTGTTGATCTTATAATCACTTAGATGAGAGGTTTGAGTTCCGTGTTTGACTGTGTTCTCTTCCCTCTTTGTGTGGGCATCCACTTTCCCAGACTAAGCACTTTATCATTACAAACTGCTCTGTTTGCCTGGTTTGGTGCCCCTGCCATTGGTATTCAGTCCCTGAATTACAGGGGTCAGGGTTGTTCTATTGGGGATGTGTAAGAGATGAAGAGAGAGAGGGAGCGAGTGAGAGAGGGATGGCTGGAGAGGGAGGTGGAGTCAAGTCACTGCTGCAGTCTTAATAAAGGACTGGCCCCAGCCTCATCCAGGCCCCTCAGCCGACGTCGGGCGTATTGTTGCAAGTGTGCACAGGGCTTGTTCAACAATATTTGCCAGAATGTTAAAGAGGTTTTGAATAGTCTCGTGTGTGTGAGAGCAAAGGAAAGCTAGGCGGGATGTAGCTTACTCCCCTGTCCCACTGACACGCAGAGACAAGCAGCTGCTTCTGAAGCCAGACTACAGAACATGTCAAGGGATGTGACTGAAGTTCTTGGCCAGGGGTCTGAGACTAGAGTGGAGATATCCTCCTGGCTGAGCCCTGTTGGCTGTTGCAATGTGTAGCCTGGCCTGCTGCTTAGTGCTGAAGTGAGAGCGACAGCAGTGAGCGCGACATAGGCAGAGCAGAAATGGAGCGGGCTCCCGTCGCATGTCGAAAGAAAGGGGGAAAAAGAAAGGCAGTGAAGGAGCAGAGTCAGGGGAGTGATATTTGGTCCTAGTCAGAAACACTGGTCTGGGATTCACAGTCTACAGGCTTTACAGTCTCCTGCTGTCATCTCACCATAGAAAGCCAGGCTGTAGTAAGTGTTTTTTTCTGTTCATGCAAACTCTTTTGTGGCGATTTCCATATGTTAGGGAAAACATCCTTTAGGAAAATATTTTTTGGCATTGGTCGTCTTTAATAAAAACAACAGACGTTCCTCATTAACTGCTGTGATAACAACAGCTGACGTGTGGTGCAGGCGAACCTCTGTTTAGTGCCATATAAATAGAACGTTTTGGGTCTTTACGTTTTTAACAGAGTTTTGTTTCTCATTAACATTATGTGTTTGTTCTCTTCACTCTGCCCTTTTGGTTTGGAAATGTCTTTACTCTCCTGTTCCTTATCAAAGTAGTTGTTATGAATTTGAACGTTTCCATCCTATGTTCAGTTACGTTCATACCTTCTAATTGTAAACTTGTGTGATATTCTTCTGCTGAGAGGAGAGGAGAGCAGAGGACAGCACCAAGCGGAGATCGAGGAGGGACAGCCAGCTGATCTCTGGATTGTATTAAAATTCTTTGGGCAACACGCGCCCCGCCCCGGGGGTACCAGCGGGACTCGCGTTATAGGGTGACCTGGGAGCGCAGGGAGCAGAGAGTCAGAGGGGTCAGGGCCACAGATCGTTATCTGTACCTGCCATGCACACTAGGGGCCTCCAGGACCCGGCCGGGGCCCCACAGAGCCCAGCGCAGGGACAGAACCTGTGTGAGTCAGCATTCCAAGGCCATTCCTCTCACTTTGTAGTCTGACAACATGATGGACAGGCCCGTCCCCACGACACAGGAAATGGCCCCACTCCAGCAGGTCTGCATAATGCCACAGAGAATTGTGATTTAAGAGGAGCGGTTATTTGAGGGTATATGCTTTGTCTCAAGATGGCCAACATTTTTTTCTTTAGTTTGTCTCCGGTGTCTGAGCTTTATTTAGTTTTAGAGACAAGCAAAAAAAAATGCAAGCTCTGGTGAAAAACATATGGCTTAAGAAATGTAATTGTGGTCTAGAATAAGGATGGTAACTTGACTGATTGATCAAATTAAGTCATTGCTTTTCAATTGAAAAAACGATTTAGTCCTACAGCCACAGTGCATAGAGTTACTGTAGTGTTCAGTAAAGCAGTGTACTGCAGGGCTTGGTTTTCTAGTGGCATTATACCACAGAGTGGGCCTTTAAAGCTATTGTGTGAGTGACTCATGCTTGAGTCATATTTCCCCTCTGAAGTGTTTCGTCATGGAAACATGCCCGGGGTTCTGTTTAATTGATCTAAAACACCATAAAGCAAAGCACACCTGACATTCAAAACTCCAGCAGGCAGGCAGGCAGGCGACGCAACACTAATGCTCCGCAGCTGTTTTAAACACAACATGGAAAACAGAGGAGCGTCGCTGCTGTAGCTAGCTAACTCCATTCCCTCAGCAGAAAAAGCAACCAGATCACCGTCTGTCTTCTCCGTAGTCCATAGCAGTGGATCTATCCTATCTGACCAAGCTGACCAGCCTCTGTGTGTCTTTCTCCCTGTGTGTGGGACAGGCATTCTCCACCATGGGGATGTTTTGTCACCAGAATAATAGCCCTCTTTGTGTGACTGCATAGGGTGGTTGAGTGGGTGCAAACCAAACAGGCTCATTCAAAGTGCAGGCCAAGTTAATGCACCATTAATAATGGTTGGGGGTGAATTATGGAAGGGGGTAATAGGGGAGAGAGGGGTTGAGGGGTCGAGGAGGGACAGGAGACAAAGGGTAGCCAGAACTAGGTCATCTAGACGGAGAGAAGCGGCTCCCAACACCACACCATGGTGTGACCACACTCAATGCCCACTGACCTATTCCGCAAAAGTTACTTTACTGTGAGAACGGAGGATATTTATCTTTCACAATGGAAACAGAACTCACATTGGCAGTAGCTCATCATTATGACAAAACTCATCAGTAATGTTTTTATCTGGCCTGGGCCCCTGTTTTTAAACATACGATTTTGATTACTTTATATAAGCCAGCTAGAATCAATCACACATGAAAATGACTGCAAGCTGCTATTTTAATTCCACAAGCGTACATATTAGCCACTAATTCCATTCCTTACGGATACCTGCTATTACATTTCTCACGTGTCAACAAAAGGCTCCCCCACTTGGGGGGAGAGAGCCCTGAGGCAGGCAGAAGAGGCAGCATGGGCGTCCTGAGCCAGTCAGCACAGTGGACCAGTGGGGGGATTGACCAACCCTGAGCAGGGTTTATTCTATCACCCAGACAGCTCCATTGTTCACACGCAGCGGGGAGAACAAAAGGCGAGCGCTCTGGAGAGTTCAGGAGGCTGCATGCGTTCACCTGATTCACTGACTGGGCCCAATCACCCATGGGGGAAGCAGTGTTGGAATGTCCCGGTGCTTAGGCCCTCACATCTATTAGTCTTTGGGTGATAACATTTGTTTTTACATCTGGTGGAGCACCGCAGCAGGCCCTCTCACTTTCTCATAGTCACACACACACCCCTCCACACACACACACACATGCAGAAACATCGGGTTCTAATGGGACCGTACTGTACATTGCATTGCCTGAACTGGACTCGACTGGAGGACAAAACTAATTTGATGGTGGAAAACAATTTTTTTTAAACGTTCCGACTCTTCATGCTATTTCAAGCGGAGATCCACTCAGGGACATTCCCACAATTATATGGAGTAGAATCCTTTCTGTGTCTGTCTTTAAGTGAGAATATACTTACATCAGGTGTTGACAGTCCTATTGCTATTATACAGGTAAAAATAAATCCCTCTTTTTCATGTCCAAACTGATCCTAGATCTGGATGGCTTAATGGGCTCACTGGCATTAATGGATATCCTGAGAGGAGAGACCTCAGCAGTGAAATTAAAAGCTTTTCTGTTTTACTAGCAGAATGACGGGGGAAATTAGCCTCACTCAGACAGGAAATAATCTGCCTGGGGTCCTAACTACACAACCCTGTGCCAACTGCTGCTACACACAGGGCCTCATGCTGCACGGCACTCTGGGAGATGACGGGGACATGCAGCTTTAGATTTTCAGATTGGCTTTCGGAATAGCTCTCAGTAGCCTCTCAATTTAAAAGCTTTGAAAATACATAATGTGATTATAATGAATTAAACCAAAAGCTCCACCATGTCCTTCCTGTTATTGGTCAATTTTAATTGTTAACTTCAGTGTAATATTTACGGTACCCAACCATGAGCTACGGGACAGGGAGAGGAGGGGAAGTTATCAGCATTTGTCAGCTGGGTCCTGAGCCACCTACTAATAACCTCCATGCATCACTGTTCTGAAGGCGAGCATGCTGCATTGTGCTGTTGCTGCGGGGTGCTGCGGTACGATTGGCTGGTGGCTACCTGGCTGGCATTAACAAACATCCTGATGGGCCTCCTCTGTCCTCCTCTACGGCCTGCGACGAGCGCTGTGTTGTTAGCATGCTGTTTGTGTAATTTAGGCACTTAACGACTGCAAGGGTCTCCCAAAGACTGATTACACCGTGGATGTAATCACCCAGTAGCATCACACCACCACTACAGGTCTGATTTATCACCACACCGCTTAATAGCACTGCTTAACACACAGGTTTGTCCTGATTAAGTAATTACCTTAAACCAGAAGTTTATTATCTTTACGACTGAGCCCAGTGATAAAAAGGAGGCTGTCGAGGAAAGCCAAGGAAGATTGTGTACCTGGTGAATGAGGGACATAATTAAAATACAATTAATTAAATATGGCGCTGCAGCAGCTGTCAGCGTGTTCCCATTACCCCACTGGAACACTTTACACGGGGCGGCTGGGATTATACCTCAGTGAAGGGTGTAGGTACCAGCTGAATTGAGAATGACTCTAAAGGCCCATTAGATCTGTAAATTAAAACAAGGTCCTAGTTCATCTCAAACAAAAGGGGGAAAAACCTTTTTTGAGTTCTAAAAATAACACCTGAAAACGAGTGGCAAAGAGTGTATATTAGCTGTGACCATATCAGCTGATTAATGGTGTTGTGTGAAGTGGCGTCTTGATAAGGTTGGATCTCAGTCTGGCAATCTGAGTATTCTCTTTCCATGGTGTGGGATGTTACTAAAAGGAGGGGGGAACAGAAAAACAGGAGGGGGGAACAGAAAAACGAAGCTGGGACTGTTTGTGAATGATGCACCCTTCTTCTCCTCTTCTGCTCCTCATTGTATACAGCCTTGTCGGTGATGGATGGTTGCAAACCAGAAATAGCCAGCGCTTCCTGCCTCCTCACGCCTCTTGATGCTCCTCTCCTGCTTCCTAGTCTGATCCCTCTAACAACGCTAAAATAGAAACAGTCTTCCAACAGCCCTGTCCTTTCAGCACTTTATAAACAGTCCCTTCTGGCTCGATGGGACGCTGCCCAGTATCCATAACCTGTCAGGTGAAATGTGCAACTCTGTAACTTCTGTATTTGCAAACAAGGAAACAGTCTTTATGACACATATCCCATGACCTTACTAGTGCTGCCTAGCGGTTTGACGTCTCACTGTTTGTTTGTCCGAGGTACTTCACTGCTGGTTGTGATGTAAAGCAGGTCCCCTCATGCTGGCTTTCATACAGGGATGTTTAAAAAGAGCTCCAAGTCTGCCCAAAATGGGAAGCTCCACTTCAACTAAGCCCTTCAAACAGGCCAACGATTGTGGTCACTACAGAAACCACTCTGTGGTGGTTGGTGGGTGGACAGAACAGCTCCTATTTCAGCTCAGATTACCAGAGGTCTCCTCTGTGAATGTTAGTGTAAGATGATTTGCCTGGCTCCTCTCCACCCACATTGTGCTCTGACCTCTGTCCTTAGCTTATACAAACTCTGCCCTCTCTATACCAAATAGCTTTTTCAGCTCCTCAGGAATGACCTGCCTGCCCAGCACTCTCTCCATTAAAGAGGTGTGGTCAGGAGAGAGACAGAGGGGGACTCCTCATTGAATTCCATTTGATTACCCTCAGGCCAGAGTCATCCATGTTTGCATTAGAAATCGCTGCTGTGAAACACAGCAATGCTGTTACAGTTGACACAGCTTAGCGTTCACTTCAACAGGTTCTGGATGGAGAAGCAATCTCAGCCAGGGAGTTTCTTGTAAAACATAAATTAGGACCAGCTGCTGTGGGGTGCGGCCTGCGGTGGGATGCCTCCTGTTGGTTTGGATCCTGGACCGACCGGTGCCTTAGCAGGGGGGAGTTCCCGGTTGGAGACTGGCCTTCTCCTTGACTGTCTGCTTGGGGGCCCTCAAATTTGTCTTGAAATGCCTAACATCAATGTTTTACAAAAATGACCTGATCCTCATAAAAGCTCAATTTATTTTCATTCTTTTTTCCATTTTCCATGCTGTGCTCTCTTGTGTTTCCGGACATAAATAATACAAAGTCCATGTCCCTGGGTCTGGTTTTGGTTAAGAGACTGTAAAGCTGTTTTTCAAGCATTCCCTTTTCATGCTAACTCTAATACAGTAACATGACATTGAAAAGTACCTTAAAATGATCTGTGTGTCTTATACAAAAGTTAGTGCATCAGGTCTTTCCCAACAGCCTTGCTGAGAAAAGGGCTCCAATTACTAAGTATTTACTAAGAAATCTTTTGTACATTTACTAACATCTTAAGTAAATTAAACTATCATCTGACTCTGAGCCTGTAATCCTGTTTAAGCCTGAATAATTATTTCTCCCACTCCTAAATAATACAGGGGAATTTGATTCGGTTTGTTTACAAACGTGCATTACACTAGAGTGTGACTGAGTAGCTGGGTACACTACACTACCCTGTCAGTGCTGTCTACAGTGTCTACTGTCTACCGCCTGCTTCGACGTCTGAGGAGGGCCGTGCTGTTCCTGTTTGGATGGGTAGTGTTGGTGCAGGCAGCTACAAGAAGAAGTCTTTTCCCCATGCTGTCAGGCCCGGTTTGCGTCGAGGCTCCAGTTCTCCTTGATGCGGTCCATCATCCCCCTTAGTTCAAAGACTTACGCGCTGCAGGTCTTTGTCAAAAGCCCAGTTGGAGATCTTTTATGTTCAAGATGTAGGATTTCTTAGGATGACTTTGATTATTTATTTATTCCACTTCTCTTGTGTGATAGTGCCAATATTTTAGGCGAAACTGCTCAGCTTGCTCGGAAATTCATGTTGCTTTATTGTAGCTCCCTTTCGCCTTTGAAATGTAGCCTTTGAAAAGCCCAGCTCTTTTTTAAAAGTCTGAACTCTTCTTCTCTCTGTCTCTCCCTCTTCTTCTCTGTTCTGTTCTGCAGCCCCTCACCACATATTTCCGACGTTCCACACGCCCATCCCGATTGACATGCGTCACCATGAGGGAAGATACCACTATGAACCACACACCCTACATGCCATGCATGGGTAAGTCTTCTTCAGGCTGGTTTCTACTGTATACACAAGCTGTTTACACGAATAGATAGCCATTAGCTATTAGATAGCCTTGTTTTAGCCAACACTGCATAGCATTTAAAGGGCAACCTTCCCTTTAAAGGATGAGAGTAAAAGTGTTGGCCAGATTTGATATCACAGATGAAATATTATTATCTTTAAAAAGTACAATTTACTATCCAATGTCAGTTAATAAAGAATGTTAACATTTTTCCTCACATCTCTCATTTCCTATAACAGTTGATGATTATGGGGGACAGCTTTACTTTTTGCCAGGTATCAACCTATAGGCCTGTGGCCAGCCAATACACATCCTCTTTCCATTAGTTAGCTATACAGTGCTGGATCCATCACAAATGACATGACGCACACACACACACATACAAACACAACCTTTCCCCCTCTACCTAGAACAGTCCTTTATGTTCATTACTGTTATAGTGGACCTAATCTGTTTGGGCCCAAGAAAACAACATAATTACGCTCTCACACAGTACAGAGGTCACCAATACAGTATAGTAATTGGTTCTATGATGGTTACATGTACAGGAATTCAACTTTCAGGTTACTGTGCAGTCCGTTGGATAATTAGCTTGGTTAGTAGTGACCATGATTGGTTTGGTAGCAACATCTCAGTTATTTAACATTTGAAATTGAACCAGAACGTTTTTGACTTTGCTATAGTATAGACTATCTTTATCTTAAAAACGATAGTAGTAAAACACAAAAAAGTCAATAGAATTCTGGAAATAGTGTTCAGCTTCATTTCCATTTAAATTCAGTAGATTTGATGGTGATACATATTGTTTGCCTGGCTTCAGCAGGGCTATTTATCACAGAACTAGGGAAGTAGAGGGGGAGAAAAACCTGTCTCTACACACGGCCACCTTGATTAATGTGATTTGATCTTGACAGTGGACCCCTAATTCATCAAGACCTTGATCTAGCTGTCTTTCCCCGTGCCTGTGCCAAATTCACTCTAATTACAGGAACATTGCACAGCAAATTAAGTGTGGTGTCATTTGTCGAGGAGACGCGGCAGTCAGGCCCACTTTATTATACGCTGGTGGCTGCATGTCAGAGGTCCCCTGCTTGATTGTCTAACATGACATCTCCATACAGTCCCCTTTATCATTGTTTGCATATAACATAATGAGAGGGATGGTTATTTTGTCACAGCTGTCATAAAGTGGGGAGGAAGCGGCGGCAGTGGGAGGAAGTAGGAAGGGGAAGAGTAGCTTAGAGTCTCTTCTTCTGGGGTTTTTCTACTGTATGGAGGAGAGATTTTTCATCACTGTCGAATGAGAGGACAGGAGCAGTCCTGGGCTCAAAGCAGTGGTTCGGCTACAGACAGAGAACAGTGGGGATGGGGATAGCTAACCTCCTTTGCCGTGCCGTGTAGCGATGCAGAAGCTTGGACTGAAGCGATGATATAAACCACCCACATGGAGTGTGCGCGTTGACACAAGCTGTCCGAGCTCTCATGACACTATGACAAATCATCGCTGTTCTAGAAACCTCCAAAAACTTTTTATGAGTTGAGTTTTTCACTCGAAGACCTGTTGTAAGAGACAACCACAGCTACAGCATAGTTAGGTACTTTCCAATGAATGACAATTCAGAGAGAATTATGACATCATTTTAACATGCGTTATTCCCAGAGAGAATCATTTATTACCTCTATCAATAGGATCATTAGAACAAAGTGCACAAGTTGTGGCCTGAACAGAGGCAAGACATTCAGTTTCTTTCGATGTTTTCGCTCCCATCCTGAGTCTCCCAAACTAGGGGAAGAAAACAATACCGTGCCTCAGTCTGCCCATTATTATCTATGAGGAGGAGGATTGCGTCTAGTCTACCAAACAGCCCAGGGCTATAAGATCAGATCAAGTCACTGACAGAGGCTGCCAGTGAGTGCAACACTCCCATTAATATCCTAACATTGCAGCTTCTGGCTCTGTTGCTCTGTGACTTCAGTTCTAAAAACTCTATAATCGCTGTCACATTCCCATCTCCCATCTGTTTGTTAAGAGCTGTCAGGAACAACTTTGCAGAGATGACTTGTTTGGTTGATTGGTAAAGTGTTGTCAGCCCTGAAGGTACATATTTAAGAGGCTAATCATGTAGTTTCTTCCCAAAGTGGATCGCTATGGGTCTGGCAAGCGAGACTATTAATAATGTCATCATGGCAGTACTGTTTCTACAGTTGTACCTTTCAGCTGTAGTTTTAAACACAACAATTAGTGGATGTTTTAATAATCGGCAAATAATGCTACAGGTTGGCCAGCTTTCCCAGTAGGTAGCAATGCTGAGCTGACCAGAGTCAACAAAGGATGGTTGTGTCCACAGAAATATTGATATGTTACCATTCCGTTGTTTAAACCTCCTAATTCAATGAACTGTTTGTTGTAAGTAATTTTCCCCTCTTTCTGCATATGTGGAACTGCTGAAAGTATTGTATGTTAAGTTTAAGCCCAAACCATCCATATCATGTTGCAGTCCAGGCCCATATACAGTGGGGAAAAAAAGTATTTAGTCAGCCACCAATTGTGCAAGTTCTCCCACTTAAAAAGATGAGAGAGTCCTGTAATTTTCATCATAGGTACACGTCAACTATGACAGACAAAATGAGAATTTTTTTTCCAGAAAATCACATTGTAGGATTTTTAATGAATTTATTTGCAAATTATGGTGGAAAATAAGTATTTGGTCAATAACAAAAGTTTCTCAATACTTTGTTATATACGCTTTGTTGGCAATGACACAGGTCAAACGTTTTCTGTAAGTCTTCACAAGGTTTTCACACACTGTTGCTGGTATTTTGGCCCATTCCTCCATGCAGATCTCCTCTAGAGCAGTGATGTTTTGGGGCTGTCGCTGGGCAACACGGACTTTCAACTCCCCTCCAAAGATTTTCTATGGTGTTGAGATCTGGAGACTGGCTAGGCCACTCCAGGACCTTGAAATGCTTCTTACGAAGCCACTCCTTCGTTGCCCGGGCAGTGTGTTTGGGATCATTGTCATGCTGAAAGACCCAGCCACGTTTCATCTTCAATGCCCTTGCTGATGGAAGGAGGTTTTCACTCAAAATCTCACGATACATGGCCCCATTCATTCTTTTCCTTTACATGGATCAGTCGTCCTGGTCCCTTTGCAGAAAAACAGCCCCAAAGCATGATGTTTCCACCCCCCATGCTTCACAGTAGGTATGGTGATCTTTGGATGCAACTGAGCATTCTTTGTCCTCCAAACACGACGAGTTGAGCTTTTACCAAAAAGTTATATTTTGGTTTCATCTGACCATATGACATTCTCCCAATCCTCTTCTGGATCATCCAAATGCACTCTAGCAAACTTCAGACGGGCCTGGACATCTACTGGCTTAAGCAGGGGGACACGTCTTGCACTGCATCATTTTCATCATAGGTACACGTCAACTATGACAGACAAATTGAGGAAAAAAAATCCAGAAAATCACATTGTAGGATTTTTAATGAATTTATTTGCAAATTATGGTGGAAAATAAGTATTTGGTCACCTACAAACAAGCAAGATTTCTGGCTCTCACAGACCTGTAACTTCTTCTTTAAGAGGCTCCTCTGTCCTCCACTCGTTACCTGTATTAATGGCACCTGTTTGAACTTGTTATCAGTATAAAAGACACCTGTCCACAACCTCAAACAGTCACACTCCAAACTCCACTATGGCCAAGACCAAAGAGCTGTCAAAGGACACCAGAAACAAAATTGTAGACTTGCACCAGGCTGGGAAGACTGAATCTGCAATAGGTAAGCAGCTTGGTTTGAAGAAATCAACTGTGGGAGCAATTATTAGGAAATGGAAGACATACAAGACCACTGATAATCTCCCTCGATCTGGGGCTCCACGCAAGATCTCACCCTGTGGGGGTCAAAATGATCACAAGAACGGTGAGCAAAAATCCCAGAACCACACGGGTGGACCTAGTGAATGACCTGCAGAGAGCTGGGACCAAAGTAACAAAGCCTACCATCAGTAACACACTACGCCGCCAGGGACTCAAATCCTGCAGTGCAAGACGTGTCCCCCTGCTTAAGCCAGTAGATGTCCAGGCCCCGTCTGAAGTTTGCTAGAGTGCATTTGGATGATCCAGAAGAGGATTGGGAGAATGTCATATGGTCAGATGAAACCAAAATATAACTTTTGGTAAAAGCTCAACTCGTCGTGTTTGGAGGACAAAGAATGCTCAGTTGCATCCAAAGATCACCATACCTACTGTGAAGCATGGGGGTGGAAACATCATGCTTTGGGGCTGTTTTTCTGCAAAGGGACCAGGACGACTGATCCATGTAAAGGAAAGAATGAATGGGGCCATGTATCGTGAGATTTTGAGTGAAAACCTCCTTCCATCAGCAAGGGCATTGAAGATGAAACGTGGCTGGGTCTTTCAGCATGACAATGATCCCAAACACACTGCCCGGGCAACGAAGGAGTGGCTTCGTAAGAAGCATTTCAAGGTCCTGGAGTGGCCTAGCCAGTCTCCAGATCTCAACACCATAGAAAATCTTTGGAGGGAGTTGAAAGTCCGTGTTGCCCAGCGACAGCCCCAAAACATCACTGCTCTAGAGGAGATCTGCATGGAGGAATGGGCCAAAATACCAGCAACAGTGTGTGAAAACCTTGTGAAGACTTACAGAAAACGTTTGACCTGTGTCATTGCCAACAAAGCGTATATAACAAAGTATTGAGAAACTTTTGTTATTGACCAAATACTTATTTTCCACCATAATTTGCAAATAAATTCATTAAAAATCCTACAATGTGATTTTCTGGAAAAAAAATTCTCATTTTGTCTGTCATAGTTGACGTGTACCTATGATGAAAATTACAGGCCTCTCTCATCTTTTTAAGTGGGAGAACTTGCACAATTGGTGGCTGACTAAATACTTTTTTTCCCCACTGTAAATCTACAGCAGTAGTTCATTCCAGCCCTGCAATGGACAATGTGATTTATCTAAATCACAGCTCCAGCCCTGAGGTAGCTACAGAGGAGACACCGTCACATTGTAATTAATCTCTAGTGTCGCTCACCGCAACGGCCCAACGCAGGGACATGACACACACACACACACACACACACACACACACACACACACACACACACACACACACACACACACACACACACACACACACCAGCACCACACACACACACACACACACACACACACACACACACACACACACACACACACACATACCAGCCATACATGCACCACACACACAAAGCATACACACACACACACACACACACACAATTATCCACACTTCATTATACAAATTATATCTTATATTGAGCACACTTTAAATCCAGACAGCCAAAATAAAACCAACGTCAACTGAACAGCAGGGGGATAACATATACTTACAGTACAGTAGAATTAGGTAATGTCTGCGGAGGAGAGGTGTAAATGAAATCAGGTTCAATTACCCAAAGTGTTTCAGACAGGACACTAAGTGGACTAATTAGAACAAGTATACAACTGCTCCAGCTTTAGCTCGCTCTGTTGGGACTGTGTAGGCTAGGCTAGGCTAGCAACTCGTTGGTCTGGTCCTGCATTGTGCGAGCTAACAGCCAGGGCAGGACTGACGGAGCCTCCTCCTCAGCAGGGCGACTGAGGTGAGAACCCCACAGCTTCCCTGATCTCACACCCACCCGGCGCCAGGCCCAGATACGCTCCACAGCCTGGCATTGTATGTTTGAAGCTCCGGTCGCATCTGAAGCCCTGGCCTCCGCATAGTAATGATGAAACCATTCCACGAGAGGGCCTTAAACATTTGAATATTGCGTTACTTATTTAGGGTGCTGCTCTCTCTACATCGTATCATTTTAAGTAAAGGCCTACTGTTCTTTATCGACAAGGGTTTTGTTTGAGTTAACTGATGACTGCTGGCTAAAGAAATCAGTATAAAGGCCATTAGTTAAATCTATTCAGGTCTATGATCTTGGGATGGGACTGATGCCTGATGTAGGTGCTTGCTATTGTTATGATATACGAACATCTCAGGTCCTATGCAAATAGCTTTCTGTAACCCTGGCAACCCCGGGGTTTTCTATGACAAGGTCTTGTCTGTTCATGCAGATGAAGTGTTAATAGTTAATAGTGGTGCGAGGGTTTATAACGTTGAGGCATTTGAACTATCAATCAGATCGTTATCTCCTTCGAATCAAACAATAGGTCTTGCTTCATTCGTGATGCAATCACACTGTATTGCTGCAATAGAATACGACCGTTGGTTTATTTTTCAAGTCGCAATTGTACATATCTGTTTGGCTCTCTGGACCTAGTAGACTGCTTCCCATGGTAGAGGTAGACTCAGGGAGATGAAAAGGTCTGTGGCTAAAGGCCCAGAGCGACTGACTGGCATTGCCAATAAATTAGCTATAGGCAGATAAGAGCATTTTGCAGCCAGGTTCCAGTCCATAATATCATGTTGAAGTTTTAAGTTGCCCAGTAATCTAAAGGCTTTCTTTGTATGGAATGCCTGTTTCTTCTCAGGCCTCAGACTGAGAGCCCTTTATGGTCATCTGTTAGCTAGGGCCCATGGCAGAAAGTTGGCTCATGGCAGAAAGTTGGCTTTGGGACAAGCCTTGGTCGTCTGGGGGCATTTACTGGAAACGGAGTGGACTCACTTTGGCTCAAGCACAGACCAACCAGCCCCTAGAGACAGACAGTACTAGGGATAACTGAGAGATTGAGGTCAACCTGGGTCCGTATTCAAAAAGCATCAAAGAAGGTGTGCAAATAGATGAAGATTCCAACTTCAGACACTATACAGTACAATCGCTTCTCATTGGGTGACTAGGGAAGCTCTAAGCATAAGGTTTTGTGAAATTAAGCCTTCAGTCTGGGTATATCTATATTTGAATGGAGATAGTGTGTACTAGTTTCTGGTGTGCTGGATGAAAATCAGTCTGGTGTCTCCTGCATAGTGTATAGTCTAGCTTTCCAGACTCATGGCTCCACCCCCAGAGGTTCAGACATACAGTGGCTGTGGGAAGAGACTACCTGGTGCATGCTACTGTATCCTCTGGTCTTCAGCCTGTCAGAGGGTCTGTCTGGACAGCTAGCAGCAACCAGGCAGGAGACACACCTCTCATTGACATGCCATGAGTTCCTCACTTTCTCCTCTCCAGGTCAGGATAGAACTCATATCAGATACAGTGTGACTATCTTCAGTATCATCCATGTCTGGGGTTAAAGGAACAATCCTTGATATGACCCCAAAGGAACTTGCGAGGTATGAGGTTATGTTACAGTGTATTTGTTTGTGGATGAGGTAACTTAGGGTAAATTAGTGTGACATCAGGTAATGCCTTAGGGATGTAATATCATTATATTGCATGGTTGCGTGCCGTACTATATGATGTGTACACACACACACACACACACACACACACACACACACACAGTCTGCTCCATGACCCCAACTCACAGGAAACCTCTGCCGCAACCTATTTCCAGATCAAAGCCCTGATAGGATAAGGAATGACCTGCATCCCAAATGGCACCCTATTCACTATATAGTGCACTACTTTTGACCTGGGCCCATAGTGCACCAGGGGATAGGGTGCCATCTGGGATGCAGACCATGATTTTAGACATTGTCTCATTCTCATTCCAGTCTATATACACAGAGCAAGGAGACAGAGCATATCAGATTCACCTTAGATTCATTATTCAGGCTTAGACCTGGCTGGTTGATACACCTGGCCTGCCTGCAGAGTTTATAGAAACGTCTCAGGTGTGTGTGTGAACGAGTGCTCTGACTGCATCGCACAGCATGGTCTGCACCACTCTGTAGTGTCAGATGGAAAAATGGTTAGGCCTTAGGCTATGTCATGTAAGGACCTAAGTCAGGTGAGATGCAGCAAAGGGTCCCGTTGTTTTACTTTAATTTGTAACTGTTTTTCTTTCCATTGTAACTTAAAGAAATCACAGGTACTTGAGATGTCTGGATGAAAGAAACTGTTCAAAAGTTTCCGTCTGTCACAAGAGACTAACAATGCCATGGACCAGTGTGCATGAACTAAGATGATAACGCTCTCTCTCTCTCTCTCTCTCTCTCTCTCTCTCTCTCTCTCTCTCTCTCTCTCTCTCTCTCTCTCTCTCTCTCTCTCTCTCTCTCTCTCTCTCTCTCTCTCTCTCTCTCTCTCTCTCTCTCTCTCTCTCTCTCTCTCTCTCCCTCCCTCCCTCCCTCTCTCCCTTCTCCAGTCCTGGACTAGGTGGCAGCCCGATCATGTCAGACATCTCTCTGATCCGTCTGTCCCCCCACGCAGCCGGGACGGGGGAGTCGCCCTTCAGCCCCACTCACCCCTACTTCAACCCCCACATGGAGCACTACTTCCGCTCCATTCACAGCAGCCCAACCCTGTCCATGATCTCTGCAGCCCGCGGACTCAGCCCTGCAGACTGTGAGTTCAACTGCATGTCTAGATTGTCCACATCCAAGGTCATTCACTGCAATGAGCATCACCTTACAATGTGGATCCCAATAGATGGAATTGTGTCATTGATCTATTACTGAAAGCTTGGTGGAGAATTGAAGGATTAGAACTTAAAATAAAATAAATAAATAGGTCATTTAGCAGTCGCACTTACCCAGAGCGATTTACAGGAGCAATTAGGGTTAAGTGCTTTGCTCAAGGGCACATCGACAGATTTTTCACTTAGTCGGCTCGGGGATTAGAACCAGCGACCTTTCGGTTACTGGTACCACGCTCTTAACCACTAAGCTACCTGCCGCTTCTGTCTGACACTTCTGAGGATTATGCAATTGTTTTCAGTGTGGAGAGAGGATTTGCTGTTGTGATTGCTAGTAAACAGCATGTTTGAGTAGGTATACAGATTAGGTTAGACACATAGAGCCGGTCCTACACCATTGCATGAATTAGTCTTACATGCTAAATATTGCTCTTTGTGAAGCTCTGACCTCCCTCTTCTCGCCACATGTTCAATATACCAAGGGGGTTATTGGAAAGCCATGGAAATGTATCAAACAAAACAGTCCCAATGGAACACCCCCCAAATTTCCCCCTTTACCTCAGAGCGACGTGATGACAACTCTTTTTCAGAGCTGAATTACAATAACGGGTGGAGGCGAGGAGCCAGAATAGGAAATAAATCACCTTTTACATTCTGTCAAGAGTAATGTGGTCCTGCTTTTAAAGTTAAATAAGCAGTGCAGGGTTGGAGATCTCGCAGTGATAAAGCTATGTGAAAGAGGAAGAAAATTAAGGAGGTTATTTTGGGTTGAGGGAATGCAAATGGTTTGGAGAGAGAGGAGAGACGGCCTTGGATTTCATTGAGAGAAGGTGGACGTTTAGTTTGACATTTGATGTTCCCATGTGACCCTTTTCAAAAACAACTGTTATATCTTCTAGGACTTTTAATAGGACAACTGTGTTTCAGTCTGGATTTTGTTCTGAATTACAATTTTTCTATTAAAACTGATTTTATATGGAATACTACTAGTAGAAATGAAATGGTTTCAGGAAATTGTCTTCCTAGTCGCTGGCCAACACATATAACAGAGGTATAACAGGCAGAGGTTCTGCTGCTATTTTCTTATTGCCGTTTCGGTGCTACAACACATTAGCATGACATTAGCATTGACAGGCCTCAGGATTCCTTTGGGCCCAGTCTGCTGTGTTCTATTCCTCATTCACATTCTCTTTCTATGGACTTTCTGTTCATTTGATTGAAAAAAAAGAACAGTTGTACGGTAGGGACAGCTCAGCTCTGCTCTGGACTTCATCGGACTGCTTCAAAAGACATGTTCCTGGTTGTGCTGATCCAAAGTGACTCCCTCCATTTAAGTGGTTATGTGATCCAGGAGAGAGAGAGAGAAGGAGAAAATAAAGGTCTGGTTCTGCTATATGAAGTCAGTACAAGCACATGTCTGTTCTCTTTTAGTGCAGCACTGCCTAATTGTGTCTGAAAGATCACTTACAGTGGGAGAGGTGACACATTAGGGGAGAGAGAGAGGAGAGCGGGAGAGCGAGAGAGAGAGAGAGAGAGCGAGAGCGAGAGCGAGAGAGAGAGAGAGAGAGAGAGAGAGAGAGAGAGAGAGAGAGAGAGAGAGAGAGAGAGAGAGAGAGAGAGAGAGAGAGAGAGAGAGAGATAAAAGAGGGGAGCCCCTGCACCCTGACCCAGACCATAAACAGAACAGACATTTCCTCCTAAATTCCTGGAGAAACAGATGGCATTTGGAAGCCTCTGGGACAGAGTGCTGCTATTCACCAGCAGATATAGGCCATGTAAAACAAATTCATATTCCACTCTTATTGCCCCTGACACTTTTAAAAGGGCTTTACTGGGTGAAGATGTTAACAGCCTAACACCGTTGTTACTGTAGGATTCAGGGTGCTCCTTCAGGGTGTGTGTGTGTGTGTGTGTGTGTGTGTGTGTTGTGTTTTCAAAGAGAGAAACAGTGCAACTTCAGCCCCACCACTACTTTGCTTCTGAGTTGGAGGAAATGCAGGAATGTGGAGTGGGGCCCTTCTCTCTCTCTCTCTCTCTCCCTCTCCCTCTCCCTCTCCCTCTCCCTCTCCCTCTCCCCCTCTCCCTCCCTCTCCCTCTCTCTCTCTCTCTCTCTCTCCTCTCTCTCTCTCTCTCTCTCTCTCTCTCTCTCTCTCTCTCTCTCTCTCTCTCTCTCTCTCTCTCTCTCTCTCTCTCTCTCTCTCTCTCTCTCTCTCTCTCTCTCTCTCTCTCTCTCTCTCTCTCTCTCTCTCTCTCTCTCTCTCTCTCTCTCTCTGTCTGTCTGTCTGTCTGTCTGTCTCCTTAATCTGCAGGACTACTGACATGCCTCGCTGCACATCACTAACCTCACTGCCCAGCCAGCCTGGCCCTCCCACTCCCTCCCATTCCTCTTGTCCTGCATCAATGACTGTGTCCCAAATGGCACTATATTCTCTAGTCCTGGTCAAAAGTAGTGCACTATATAGGGAATAGGATGCCATTTGGGATGTAGATAATGTCTCCCTAGGACAGTGCCATCATGCCAATCCTAACCCTAACCCTTTTTAAATGGCTCTGGCCATGTGGTGAGACCAAGTAGACCAACCAGGGCTGGAATCTGGAATCTGGAACGTCTTTCTCTCCCCTCACTCATTCTCTCTCTCTCTTCATCTCATTCCTCCCTCATTCTCCCTAAACCTTCCTTCCTCTCCCTGCAATGTTCCTGTCTTCCCTCACTCATTCTCTCCCTCCTCTCTTCCTCCCTTCACTCATTCCCTCCTCCTTCCTCTGCTCCTTCCTCTTCTCCTTCATCTCCTTCCTCCTCTCCTTCATCTCCTCCTTCCTCTTCCCTTTCATCTCCTCCTTCCTCTTCTTCTTCATCTCCTCCTTCCTCTTCTTCTTCATCTCCTCCTTCCTCTTCCTCCTTCATCTCCTCCTTCCTCTTCCCTTTCATCTCCTCCTTCCTCTTCCCTTTCATCTCCTCCTTCCTCTTCTTCTTCATCTCCTCCTTCCTCTTCCTCCTTCATCTCCTCCTTCCTCTCCTCCTTCATCTCCTCCTTCATCTCCTCCTTCATCTCATCCTTCCTCTTCTCCTTCCTTTCCTCCTTCCTCTTCTCCTTCATCTACTCCTTCCTCTTCTCCTTCATCTCCTCCTTCCTCTTCTCCTTCCTCTCCTCCTTCCTCTTCTCCTTCATCTACTCCTTCCTCTTCTCCTTCATCCACTCCTTCCTCTTCTCCTTCATCTCCTCTTTCCTCTTCCCCCTTCATCTCCTCCTTCCTCTCCTCCTTCATCTTCTCCTTCATCTCCTCCTCCTTCATCTCATCCTTCCTCTTCTCCTTCCTCTCCTCCTTCCTCTTCTCCTTCATCTACTCCTTCCTCTTCTCCTTCATCCACTCCTTTCTCTTCTCCTTCATCTCCTCCTTCCTCTTCTCCTTCATCTCCTCCTTCCTCTTCTTCTTAATCTCCTCCTTCCTCTTCCTCCTTCATTTCCTCCTTCCTCTCCTCCTTCATCTCCTCCTTCCTCTCCTCCTTCATCTACTCCTTCCTCTTCTCCTTCATCTCCTCCTTCCTCCTCTCCTTCATCTCCTCCTTCCTCTTCCCTTTCATCTCCTCCTTCCTCTTCTTCTTCATCTCCTCCTTCCTCTTCCCTCTTCATCTCCTCCTTCCTCTCCTCCTTCATCTCCTCCTTCCTCTCCTCCTTCATCTCCTCCTTCCTCTTCTCCTTCCTCTTCTCCTTCCTCTCCCTGCAAATGTGTCTCCTTTCTCTCCTCCTTCCTCTCCTCCTTCCTCTCCCTGTAAATGTCTGTCTCCTTTCTCTCCTTCTCTCCACCCCTGTTTCCTCCCTCTGTGTCCCTCACTCATTCTCCTCCTTCCTATCCCCCTGCAGTGGCGCATGAACACTTGAAAGAGCGGGGTCTGTTTGGGTTGCCCCCTCCCCCTCCTGGAGCCAGCCCTGCTGAGTACTACCACCTGATGGCCAGCCACCGTAACCCCTACGGAGAGCTGCTGATGCAGGGGGGTGGGGCGGCAGCTGCACACCTGCCAGACTACATCACCCCCATGGATGGTGAGTTAGACTGGGACTACACAGAGGCCCACTCCTCTTTACTGTATGTCTGTTGTATCTTCAGAACAGGTTTATACTGTCTGTGTGGGAAGGGGTGGAATTGTGTGTGTGGGGGGGCATGCATGGGAACACAGTCCCAAAAGTGAAATAATCTTTACAAGTGTATTTGAGCTAAATTCCTGGTGATTTACAGTGGTCAGTTCACAGACTTTGCCAGTTCCCAGACTTCCATCCTTGGAAGTGTGTGGGTACGAATTGTAACATTCATTTTAGGGGAAAGATTTTATTTGTGTCCCCTGCCCCTTACTCTGTTGGCATCAGTGTGTACTGTAGGCCTATAATATGGTGGCATTTTTATTGGAAGGTATGTCACTTTTAAAAGCAACATGAGATTGCAACAACCTCACCTTAGGAGAATGATGAAATCCAGATCAATGGAATTGTAGGCAGCAGAACATAAAAAGGCTTTTATACATTTTTCATTTCAAACAACTTCAAAGGGCGGGCCAGAAGCCCTCAGGTACTGCAACCACAGTATAGGTTCAGTAAGTATTTCCCTCTCTCAAGTCTGTGCCAGGACATTCCATAAACAACAGACCTGATTGTACTGAGATGACATTTACTGGAGGAGGTTGCTCATTCAGAGGGGAGGAGGGGGACAGGGGGAGGAGGGGTGATGCAGAGGGCACCTGGGTCAGAAGTATGTTTAATGTAATGAATGCCTACTTCCATCCTCAACTACCTCTGTCACCTTAAAAGGGTAGTGGTGTCTAGGGAGAGACTGATTATTGTACACAGGGATAGTGTTACAGTACAGTAGCATTACCCATTAGGCTATAGTGTAGTGGGACGGAACATGACATCAAAACCACCCTATACAGAAGCTTGGATATCAAACAAGTTCACTGTGTTCATATAACAGATAGGTTCAGATTAGGACAGGCACTGATATTCCCTTGCCTTTTACTGTATTGCTGCATGACATTTACAGGAATCCCGACAGACGTTAAGGCAATAGGAAATACTGTAGGCCCTTATCCATCATCAAATGAGGCTCACAGCTACCAGTGTTTCTACTGTAGCTACTACCACTACTGCTTCCTCGGCCGATAAAACACACAACTCACCCCAGTGATGTCGCCTCAAGCAGCTCACCCTACGCTCCAAACACTCAGAGAAGGTGAGATCAGGCCCCTCTACTCAAGGTGAAGGATAGGATTTGATTTGACACACAGACAGTGAGTTTTGCTACCTGTCCTGTACAAGTTAAATGATTGCTCTGAGCCTAGTCGGTCTACCTGGGTGTGCAGTGAGAGAGTGAACATTGTCCTCCAGTGTCTGAGTTGTGCAGCATCCAGCAGGCCGTGGTTCTGAATGAGCTGTTGTGTTGCATTGTGTCTGGGCCAAGCTTCTGCTTGCTCAGGCCAGCCAGGGGCATGCAGCCAAAGGCCTCAGCCTGCTGTGCGTAGAAAAACTGTCATAACTTAACTCCCAAACAGTGAAATACACTGTGCAGACCTCTCTGTAGCCCAGCTCCCAAGACAAAGGCTGTGTACTGTATGATGAATTTGGCTTGTTAGTAGTGTAATATCTATGTTACACAGAGAAACAATGGACCTTAACTACCAGGAGAACAGAGTTTAAATAAGACCACAGCCACTTTGGCTCATACAGCTTCTCCACCACTGAAGTCATAGTCCTCCTCATAGTGAAGTTAAACCCAGCACAGATAGATTTGGCAATGTTAACATATGTTTCCCATGCCAATAAAGCCCTTCAATTTTTAATTGAAAATAGATACATCCCTCTGTCTCTCATAGTGAAGTTAACCAGAGAGATACATCCCTCTGTCTCTCATAGTGAAGTTAACCAGAGAGATACATACCTATGTCTCTCATAGTGAACTTAACCAGATATATACATCCCTCTGTCTCTCTTAGTGAACTCAGCCAAGGAAGCCTGGCCAGAGCAGGCTGTGAATGTGAGAGCCAGCCTTACCTAGTGACATGGCCACTCAGGTCTCAAGGCCAGCCCAGCCTCTGGAGGAGGAGGGGTCCAATCCACACACACAACCTAGCAGTCGGTCGTCCACACACACACCTAGCAGTCGGTCGCTGCCTGGTGCCTGGCTTGCTGACATAAATCACAGGGGGAAAAAGGAGGCGAGGGGCTGCGAGGGGAGGGGGGACGAGGAGAGGTGAGGTGAGCGCCAGGCCCGGCTTTCCATTACCTCATTTATCAGGGGAAGTGGCACATTAATAAACACATCTCCCCTGAGGTGAGCCGCTAACACAGATAAATAAGGCTGCCATTTCTGAATGGCTTGTTCCAGTCACTGAAACTATAGAACCATTAATGCAATGTAAATACTAAGGGCTAAATTCACCTTTTCTTCTAGAATTAACCTGAGTTAGTAACTAGTTAACTACTGCTAAATTACAACACGTATTCTCCAACGCGAACCCCCTCCCCCGATCATGTGCTCGAGTTCTTTAACAGCTCATGTAAGACATTTATTTATATTAAGTCTCATAGCATAAATATCCCCTGAGAGACAGTGGTGGAGTCCATATCAGGGCTGGGGTCAATTATTATTTAAAAGTGATTTTCATTTAAAATAAAAAAATTGACAAGTTTTTTAATAAATAGCTTCCACTCCTCAGTTTATTGAGAAGTCATTGAAAATAGACACCTTTTTTTTTTAATTGTTGTTATTTAAGTTTACTTCCTGAATTCACTGCCTTTAATTCGAATTGACCCAAGCCCTGGTCAATATGTCCCAGGACGTTTCGGAAAGTCCCAAAGCACTAAAACTGAGCACATGTGTGGTACTTATGGGACTGTATTGGAGATACTATTTAGAAATGACAGTTAGCCATTAGCTTCTGCTAAGAATAATGGCACAGGAAGCAAGAATGTTATTCTCTGTGGTGGTAGCCTGAGTTTGATCAGCCGAGGCACTGTTTGTGTAGAGCTGCTGGTGCAGTGCCTGGTGTTGGCACCACATGTTATTGAGTCATTATGGGATATCCGTTGCAGTGCCTTTGGTTATTACCCCACAGGTCCTAAGGACACTGTTGGTCTGGACCGGCTCCACTAATACCACTGCTAATGTCTAGCACCTGTTGAGCCCTGAACAACTGGCTGACTGGCTCTCCTGCTGACACCACTGGCGCCCTAGAGCAACAGACACCAGAAACACACCGATTACATATCACAGGAAATTAGAGAATAATCAGCTTTATGAATTTAATCTGTGATTTGGTGTTTTATTAATTTTTTCAAAATGCCATTACCCATACAGTTTATTCTTCAAATATGTTTAAACAGCTGGTTACAGTAACTACTGTACCTGGCTGGTAGCAAATTATACATAGTGGCAATTTTCATGAAGTAATTATTGGATAGTTATTACGTAATTATCATCCTACATTGTCATTTTTCAAAGTAAGACCAGGTAGCTTAGGGACTTAAAGAATAAACTGTGACAAAATGTACATTATAAACCATGAACATAAGAGCGATCAAAAACACTTTGCATACATTTCAGTTTAAATCAATTCTCTAAATTGGCCTCATTTACCAAAGTGAAGTACAGAATGTTTTCGATCTCAGTGAGATTTTTATCTGATTAATTAAAGTACATTATTTAGGCTTAGATTTATTATCCTTTACACTGAATCTTAATGAGGTCACCGTGGCCTATGTCTGCATCCCAAATGACACCCTATTCCCTACATAAGGCTCTGGTCAAAAGTGGTGCACTATATAGGAAATAGGTTGCCATTTAGGATGCATGGATTCCGAAAGACACCAGAGCTAAGATCTTTTCAAACAGAATAGAAGCCGTTTGTTATGCGCATTTTGTTTGATTTTAATTCTAGGTCGTGTACATTGAAAATGTGTGTCACTAGGGCTCATTAAAGAAAGTTGTTTGAGGATTGTTGCTTTCGGTTTTTTATTTCCATCTTTCATCTCCATCCCCTATCTATCCTCTGCTTTATTTCCTTCCCCTGCTATAATTCTAGCACCGGATAAGAGATGAGTTTATTTTACTGCAACAATATCTTCTGCCAGGCTCGGTTTCCATCACCTCAGACAAATTGTTTACTGTATTAGCTGGGAATCAATCTTGAGCACTTATTGATAGTGCTGCTCTATTTCCAGGGGGTTTGGGTGTCGGAGGGAGGCTGCGTTAGCATCCATCACACAGTCCCAGGCTGGGCTAGAGGCTGGGCTGGGCTGGAGCGTTCCTCTAGGTCTGTCTCTCTCTCTGTAACTCCAGAAATAGCACAGAGTTGGGCAGGGTAGGATGGGATGGGGAAATGACACAATGATAGTGAGAAAGAAAGATTGACTCGATAGATTTATTTTTGCCTATATTAAATTATTTTAAAAGTTGCAAACATTCTTAATATCTCACAGTGGTAAAGTGGGTGCCCTCCCTTAGGGAGAGAGAGAGAGACACTGGGCTTTTGACTTGGCTTGGAGTGAACAATAAGGGGGATAGGTGTAGGGGCAGAAAGCAGGTTACAGGGCATAAAAGTTTAAACTGATAGCCATTATAGATCACGCATGTTGTGGATATACTGTATATATATATATATATATATGCAAACTACGACAATAAGTCTCTGCATACTTCAATCAGATGCAACTTGGGAGATATAGGCAAACTATGCCCAGCTGAGAGGAGAAGTTCAAAGGTTGTCAGACTAACGGTCTGTATGTGTCTGTGTTTCTTTCTCTTCCTCAGTGTCACGGTTCTCCAGTCCCAGACTGACCCCCAGGCTGAACAGAAAGCGAGCCCTGTCCATCTCTCCTCTCTCAGACGCCAGCATCGACCTGCAGACCATGATCCGTACCTCACCCAACTCTCTGGTGGCCTACATTAACAACTCACGCTCTAGCTCGGCAGCCAGCAGCTCCTACGGACACCTCTCTGTTGGAGGCATCAGGTACCCTAGCCAGTAACTAGTCAATATGTAGTAATAACTGATTGTTCAAACTTTTGATATAAGAATGCTTGGATAGGGTTAACTGATATACTGGTCACATGAATATGAACTCCACTTAAGTCACAAAGTTATACATGACTTGGACTTTTACGGTGACCGTATCAGACCCACACCGGCGGTCACGAGTCATGACGGCAGTCAAATTCCACGTGACCGTTTAGTCACACTAATTAGGCTTCTCCAAGCTCTGATGCTGCTGACGGTCATTAGTAGCCTACCAAACTTGCTAACTGCCTGGTACTCAGCACTCTATTGTCCCTCTAATCACTCTGACGTCAATGCAAATATAATCGAAAATCTAATCAAACACTTCATGAGAGCCCATGAGCTCATGTTGCGCAACATTTTTATAGGCTATGCAATTGCGTGAGAAAACAGAGTGATGGCCTCTATTAAAAAGACGAGGATCCCATCAGCTTTCTATAGGCTAAGCCTACTATATTTTATTTCTCAACTTTCCTAATATTAAGCACATTGCTTCTCTTTACAACAGGACTATAGCCTACCTGGCTGGCATGAAAATGAACCACGGGAAAAGCGTTCTCCATTCGCTATTTAAGTGTATAGATGACATGTATTTTTTTCCGCTACCCCTGTTTCAACATAGGTGCATGATAATGGTCCATTCTAAATCTAAATAAATTTCACACATATATTATTTAGTATATGTAAAGACAAGATTAAATCAAGAATAGTATGATGGGTGACAATATTAGCCTATCACTTGTGAATGATATATTATCACTTGTGAATTATATATTATCACTTGTGAATGATATATTATCACTTGTGAATGATATATTATCATTTGTGAATGATGCCCAGCTTAAGGCAAGAAACAGCGCACGCTTTTTTTGGCAACTTGTTCTAATCATAGTCCCACGCCTCATGTAGCCTAGCCCATAGGCCTATACAGTGCATTCGGAAAGCATTCAGATCCCTTGACTTTTTCCACATTTTGTTACGTTACAGCCTTATTCTAAAATGGATTAAATAAATAAAAAATCATCATCAATCTACACACAATACCCCATAATTACAAAGCAAAAACAGGTTTTAAGAAATGTTTGCACATTTCTTACAAATAAAAAACAGAAATACCATAAGTATTCAGACCCTTTGCTATGAGAATCGAAATTGAGCTCAGGTGCATCCTGTTTCCATTGATCATGAGATGTTGAGATGTTTGAGATGTTTCTACAACTTGATTGGAGTCCACCTGTGGTACATTCAATTGATTGGACATGATTTGGAAAGTCACACACCTGTCTATATAAGGTCCCACAGTTGACAGTGCATGTCAGACCAAAAACCAAGCCATGAGGTCGTAGAGCTCCGAGACAGGATTATGTCGAGGCACAGATCTGGGGAAGGGTTCCAAAAAATGTCTGCAGCATTGAAGGTCCCCAAGAACACAGTGGCCTCCATCATTCTTAAATTGAAGAAGTTTGGAACCACCAAGACTCTTCCTAGAGCTGGCCGCCTGGCCAAACTGAGCAATCAGGGGAGAGTGCCATGGACAGGGAGGTGACCAAGAACCCGATGGTCACTCTGACAGCCCGCTTGTAGTTTGCCAAAAGGCACCTAAAGGACTCTCAGACCATGAGAAACAAGATTCTCTGGTCTGATGAAACCAAGATTGAACTCTTTGGCCTGAATGCCAAGCGTTACGTCTGGAGGAAAACTGGCACCATCCCTACGGTGAAGCATGGTGGTGGCAGCATCATGCTGTGGGGATGTTTTTCAGTGGCAGGGACTGGGAGACTAGTCAGGATCGAGGGAAAGATGAACGGAGCAAAGTACAGAGAGAACCTTGATGAAAACCTGCTCCAGAGCACTCAGGACCTCAGACTGAGGCAAAGGTTCACCTTCCAACAGGACAACGACCCTAAGCGCACAGCCAAGACAACGCAGGAGTCTCTGAATGTCCTTGAGTGACCCGATCAAACATCTCTGGAGAGACCCGAAAATAGCTGTGCGGCAACGCTCCCCATCCAACCTGACAGAGCTTGAGAGGATCTGCAGAGAAGAATGGGAGAAACTCCCCAAATACAGGTGTGCCGAGTTTGTAGCGTTATACCCAAGAAGACTCTAGGCTGTAATCACTGCCAAAGGTGCTTCAGCAAAGTCTTTTTTATTTTTATTTTTTATTTAACCTTTATTTAACCAGGTAAGCCAGTTGAGAACAAGTTCTCATTTACAACTGCGACCTGGCCAAGATAAAAACAACAACACAGAGTTACATATGGGGTAAAACAAAACATAAAGTCAAAAATACAACAGAAAATATATATACAGTGTGTGCAAATGTAGCAAGTTATGGCAATAAATAGGCTATAGTGCAAAAGAATTACAGTTAGTATTAACACTGGAATGATAGATGTGCAAGAGATTATGTGCAAATAGAGATACTGGGGTGCAAATGAGCAAAATAAATAACAATATGGGGATGAGGGAGTTGGGTGGGCTAATTTCAGATGGGCTGTGTACAGGTGCAGTGATCGGTAAGGTGCTCTGACAACTGATGCTTAAAGTTAGTAAAGTACTGAGTAAAGGGTCTGAATACTTATGTAAATGTAATATTTCAGTTTTTTTCTAAAAACCTGTTTTTGCTTTGTCATGATGGGGTATTGTGTGTAGATTGATGAGGGGAAAAAACTATTTAATATGTTTTAGAATAAGGCTGTAATGTAACAAAATGTGGAAAAAGTCAAGGGGTCTGAATACTTTCCGTATGCACTGTATGTTTTGATAAGGTTTGTATCATAACTAAAGTGGCCAACTAACTTCTTAAAATGAAGCACATTAATCCACTTTACAAAACGGGTGTAGAGCCTAACTGGCATACATACACAGCACGTGAGTTTCAAGTTTGGGGAAGATAGTTTTTACCATAAAAATGCACCTTTGTGATAAAAGCATTACATGCATAATCGCATTTGTGGTCACTTTTGAGAATGGTGTTTTCCTGCTAATGGAACATTCGCACTTATAGCCTACTGCTGTGTGCGCATTGCTGTGCTTATAATGTGAAGAAATGGCCTAATAGTTTATCAACATTTTTAGCTAAACGTTCTCATCTGTTGCGTCAGGCTCATTGCTTAAAACAGGTTTTTGATGCTAGTAGTTGTATTAATTTGGGATCTATCGCATCCCACAACGGTCCCAGACTATGTTTGGAATATTTGTTTCTCGCACAGAATAGAAATGTCAACTTTTGTACTATGGGGGATAGTAGATTGACATAGGCTAGTAAATGTGGACAGTTCCTCCATTATTTTCAATATGCGCCGCGGAATTGGATAAGGACACGCACAGTTGCGTCCCCGATGTGTCTGTCTTCACTTGTAGCCTGTAAGAAAGACCCGATCACTTGACAGAGAACCATGTGAGTAAGAGGTGCTTCATCACGGAGTTATAATTATTATATTCAGCCCAAGGGCACAACGGCCACTTTGACTGCAAAAGGCAAGGATTTTTTTTCTTCTTTCTGAAATAGACTACATTTTCTTCATAAAATGTCTAAAATAAATAATGGATTTATTGTGATGTTGTAGGCTATATTACATGGATTTATTCGACTTTTTTAAATGTAGATGTTCCGAAGGTCTGCATCAGTGGCTTGTAGGCTATGCGTGGAAGCCAGGAGATGCTAAATGTGTTTATGTTTATTAATGGTAAATTACTGTGAGACCGGCAGTTATTTGCTTGACAATCACTGGCTGACAGAATTTCATGACCGCCACAGCCTTATTCATGGCTGACAAAATGTAATGACCGCCACAGCCTTATACAGTTGAAGTCGGAAGTTTACATACACTTAGGTTGGAGTCATTAAAACTCGTTTTTCAACCACTCCACAAATTTCTTGTTAACAAACTATAGTTTTGGCAAGTTGGTTAGGACATCTACTTTGTGCATGACACAAGTAATTTTTCCAACAATTGTTTACAGACAGATTAGTTCACTTTTAATTCACTGTATCACAATTCCAGTGGGTCAGAAGTTTACATTCACTAAGTTGACTGTGCATTTAAACAGCTTGGAAAATTCCAGAAAATGATGTCATGGCTTTAGAAGCTTCTGATAAGCTAATTTACATAATTTGAGTCAATTGGAGGTGTACCTGCGGATGTATTTCAAGGCCTACCTTCAAACTCAGTGCCTCTTTGCTTGACATCATGGGAAAATCCAAAGAAATCAGCCAAGACCTCAGAAAAAAAATGTTTGACCTCCACAAGTCTGGTTCATCCTTGGGAGCAATTTCCAAATGCCTGAAGGTACCACGTTCATCTGTACAAACAATAGTACGCAAGTATAAACACCATGGGACCACGCAGCCGTCATACCGCTCAGGAAGGAGACGCGTTCTGTCTCCTAGAGATGAACGTACTTTGGTGCGAAAAGTGCAAATCAATCCCAGAACAACAGCAAAGGACCTTGTGAAGATGCTGGAGGAAACAGGTACAAAAGTATCTATATCCACAGTAAAACCTGAAAGGCCGCTAAGCAAGGAAGAAGCCACTGCTCCAAAACCGCCATAAAAAAGCCAGACTACGGTTTGCAACTGCACATGGGGACAAAGATCGTACTTTTCTGAGAAATGTCCTCTGGTCTGATGAAACAAAAATAGAACTGTTTGGCCATAATGACCATCGTTATGTTTGGAGGAAAAAGGGGGACCTTGCAAGCCGAAGAACACCATCCCAACCGTGAAGCACGAGGGTGGCAGCATCATGCTGTGGGGGTGCTTTACTGCAGGAGGGACTGGTGCACTTCACAAAATAGATGGCATCATGAGGAAGGAAAATTATGTGGATATATTGAAGCAACATCTCAAGACATCAGTCAGGAAGTTAAGCTTGGTCGCAAATGGGTCTTCCAAATGGACAATGACCCCAAGCATACTTCCAAAGCTGTGGCAAAATGGCTTAAGGACAACAAAGTCAAGGTATTGGAGTGGCCATCACAAAGCCCTGACCTCAATCCTATAGAAAATCTGTGGGCAGAACTGAAAAAGTGTGTGCGAGCAAGGAGGCCTACAAACATGACTCAGTTACACCAGCTCTGTCAGGAGGAATGGGCCAAAATTCACCCAACTTATTGTGGGAAGCTTGTGGAAGGCTACCCGAAACGTTTGACCCAAGTTAAACCATTTAAAGGCAATGCTACCAAATACTAATTGAGTGTATGTAAACTTCTGACCCACTGGGAATGTGATGAAAGAAATAAAAGCTGAAATAAACCATTCTCTCTACTATTATTCTAACATTTCACATTCTTCAAATAAAGTGGTGATCCTAACTGACCTAAGACAGGGAATTTTTACTACGATTAAATGTCAGGAATTGTGAAAAACTGAGTTTAAATGTATTTGGTTAAGGTGTATGTAAACTTCCGACTTCAACTGTACATGACCATATATGACCAACATTGGGTTCAGGTGAAAAGTAGTGACATTTTAGTAATTTAGGAGACGCTCGATTTACAGGAGCAGTTAGGGTTAAGTGCCTTGCTCAAGGGCACATTGACATATTTTTCACCTAGTCAGCTTGTGGATTCGAACTAGCAACCTTTTGGTTACTGGTCCAACACTCTTAACCTCTAGGCTACCTGGGTTGAAAGTGGAACTTTGTGTCACCGTTGGAGATCAGTGACATATCTCTCATGTGTTTTATTGTCTTGTGTTCCAGTCCGTCCTTTACGTTCCCCCACCACATCAACCCCATGGCCTACCAGCAGCTCCTGTCCCAGCAGAGAGGCCTAAGTGCATTCGGCCACACCCCTCCCCTCATCCAGCCCCCGCCCACCTTCTCCAGTCGCCAGTCTTCCCTGGGTCTCTCTTCTCTGCCCCCCTCCTCACACAACCACAACAATGGCTCACAGTCAAAGGTGAGACTGCTCTTCTTTGGTAATGGTGGTGTGCAAACCAGCTTTGATGTGTGAAGACTTTTTCCTTCAGTTTGTCAGTCTTCTTCCTGAACTGTACCTAAATTGTCCGGTACGAGGTAGATCTTCTCATTATCCATAACCGCCAAATGTGAGCCTTGCCCTGTGGCCTTCTGGGAATTCTGGTATTGTGTGGGATGCTCTAATCCAACCAGCATTACATCTACAGCTGTACAATTTTCTTCTGTTGTTTGCGTTCTCAGTAAACTTGTTTTAAGATGATTTAAAACATCAGTACTGCAGTCCCCTTCCCTCATCCATTGTATACATCCACTGTGGTTTGTGGTTCTCTCTGCCAGTGCATTTATTATCATACCATTCACTGAAATGCCCCTTCTTAAGGTAAACTCCATACCAATGAATAAAGGGATTGGGGACATTAAACCCTCATTGCCCCAACCCACACGATCCCAACCCCACGGTTCTGTTTCAGCCCACAGTAAACACAGAGGGATACTGAGGAGAAACAAAGTCTTCCTCTGATTAGGAACACTTTGCTGTGGTTTAGTGCAATCACAGAATCACAGTCTAGCATGACTATTCAAACCAACTGCCAGATACTGCCTATGTCAGCTTATTGTGAAGCATTGACTGTGTAGGTGGTGGGGTGTGCCTTCTCTTTTCTCTAAGGTTTCTCTAGGATTCACCTGGTTTACACTGAAGCCTCAGGCAGTGGGCTCACTGTAGATGGATGGGATGTTTCCATACTGTACTCCACCCTCTCATCATAAAACACTTTAAATTGTTTTGTCTCTGTGGTGGCTCACCTCTGATATATGAATGTCTATTTGACTCTAGCCCTCTATTAACCCCAATCTTTTCTTTTCTTTACATTTCCTTTCTTTTCTTTTCTTTTCTTCTATCCACTCCTCTCTTCTCCTCTCTCCCCTCCTCTCCTCCTCCTCTCCTCTCCTATTCTCTCCTCCACTCCAGATCACATGTGGGGACTCGGCAGTGAGCAGTACAGTCAATCCCATGATCACCAAGAGGTCAAAGGTGAAGACAGAGGTGGAGTGTCCGAGGCCGCTGTCCCCATGTTCTCCGGTAAGAATCAGATAAGGATCTACTACTTTATAAATCAGTTGTTATGATGAACCTTGTTGCCCTGTACAGTAAGTGAAACGTATGGGTTGATAGGATCTAAAGAGAATGACATGTTGAGGGCAATGAAAAAATGATCAATTCTTTGCAACTGATGATTAAAAAACAGCTTCCTTTGCTTCCTTTCCTCTGCCATTTCCTCCCCAAATACTCCTCTGTGCTGAATTGACACAGACCCCTGGGAACCAGCCAGTCCCCTGACCCCCTTTCTTTCTCTGCTACGGCTGAAAGAAGAAAAACTCTGTGTGATAAGAGCTTTGCATCCATTCGTTTGTTCCGCTCTCTCTTCTTTTCTCCCTGGCCACTGTAAACTGTGCCACAGCACTTCATTTTAATGAAATATTGGCCAGACTTTATTGTCATCTGAGGTGCTTTCTCTCTCTCTCTCTCTCTCTCTCTCTCTCTCTCTCTCTCTCTCTCTCTCTCTCTCTCTCTCTCCTCGACAAATTTGCGCCCTCCTCTCCGACTCAGAGGCAGGTTTGGGTTTGTGCTTGATGCATGGGGATGGCGGTGCGCACAGTCGTCTTGGGGCCAGTAGAATTGATGAAGATAGTGGCGCGGTGCAGAGATAAACATGCTGCAGTCAGCACATTGGAGCAGGGAAGGGTGGGAGGCTGGCACTGTGGAGAGAGAGAGAGGAGACCAGGGGATGGGCTGCACGTCACACAAACATACACACACACAGCCTGCAGGCCTGGGAACTGTCAATGAATCCCTGCCTGGCCAGAAAAAAATGAACGCATCTGTCTGTTACATGTACATTAGTCACTCTGTTCCTCCAGACAAGTCAATCTGGGCTATCTCGGATAATGTCAGGGTATCCCCTCCCCACATCAGTAACAGTAATAGTTGAAGTGTTGTTGAGTAGAATTTCAGCAGGAGGGTTAATGGCTTGTATTGGGTTAAAAGAAAAAATATTTCCGTGGACCGTAAGAAAGAATGGACTATAAAGTATTCTTCTTCTCTTTTCTCGTGTTCTTCTAACTCTAACAGGATCATCTAGGTGGGATGCTGGACCTGAAGGAGGACTTGGATAAAGATGAATGCAAGCATGAGCCAGAGATGGTGTATGAGACCAACTGCCAATGGGAGGGATGCTCCAAGGAGTACGACACGCAGGAACAACTGGTCCATGTAAGGAGAGGATGGGGACGGAGGGACAGGAGGGGATGGGGACAGGGACAGGGGACAGGCATCAGACAAGCGTTTCCTTTTTGTTTAACTAGCTCAGAAAATGTCCCTGCGTGTTTTAAAACAACCAACCTGGAGCCGGTTTCCTAAAGAGCATCTTAAGGCTAAGCTAATCGTTAGAACCTATGGACTCTGGTAGTATGTTACCTGTGGTTCTAATGATGAAACCTGGCCCAGGGCCAAGAGCAGAGGAAGGTCGCTATCTAATGAGTGCGTGGTGAGAGAGAGGAGGTCTGCCTGTCAGTGCAGCTGGAATAAGTCCAGAATAAATCCCATTGACCTCTAGGTCTATATGAGCTCCCTAACCTCTGACCTCTGACCTTTGAAGCCCAACATAAAGCCGTCCTGCCAGGAACACTAAACCCCTAAACCCTCCCTGATTTAGTCTCCACAGTAACCTCTAACAGACTAAAAGAGTCCATATTTTAGTGCTGCCTAAGACTGAGGCTTGTCAATAGACTTAAACTGGGGTCCTGTTTTATTATGCTTTCCTCCAGATAGTTACTGAGAGTCAAATGATTCCTATAGATACTGAGAGTCAAATGATTCATATAGATACTGATAGTCAAATGATTCCTATAGATACTGAGAGTCAAATGATTAATATAGATACTGAGAGTCAAATGATTCCTATAGATACTGAGAGTCAAATGATTAATATAGATACTGAGAGTCAAATGATTCCTATAGATACTGAGAGTCAAATGATTAATATAGATACTGAGAGTCAAATGATTCCTATAGATACTGAGAGTCAAATGATTCATATAGATACTGATAGTCAAATGATTAATTGGTTGTTCACATAAGTAAGCTTAGCTAAGTGTTTAGCCTCCATGAAACTGGGATTGTTTTACTCTATTGGACTTTTTGGCATGTAGAGTCTTGGTCGAGCAGGGGCATTCCAGGCCGTCAGTGAAGCAGAGAGAGGGGGGGCAGACAGAGAGAGAGACAGAGAGAGAGAGAAAGAGAGAAAGAGATGGGGGGAGGGGCAGAGTGAGAGAGAGTGAGAGAGTGAGAGTGAGAGTGAGAGAGAGAGAGAGAGAGAGAGAGAGAGAGAGAGAGAGAGAGAGAGAGAGAGAGAGAGAGAGAGAGAGAGAGAGAGAGAGAGAGAGAGAGAGCACTGTGACACAGAGGAGCTCAGACTATGGCCTCCATTATCTGTCCTCATTGTTTCACTCAGTCACGACAGTTACACTCCAGCTGAACATTAGACCTCTCTGAGATCCTTCCTAATGATAGGCACACACACACAAACACACACACCCTCATAATGATAGGCCAGGATGGTTTAGGTTAGGCAGTTACGGACAAAGAGCTGCTTGTCTGAGAGAGCAGTCAACGCACGCTCAACCACCATGTGTCTTTGGCTTAATTATCATGGGCCAGACATTAAACCAACAAGTAGGGAGCGTAGCCTAAGGAATATGCTGGCATTTAGCTGCCACAATGATGGTCCTTGTCACTGATGTGTGTGTGTGTGTGTGTGTGTGTGTGTGTGTGTGTGTGTGTGTGTGTGTGTGTGTGTGTGTGTGTGTGTGTGTGTGTGTGTGTGTGTGTGTGTGTGTGTGTGTGTGTGTGTGTGTGTGTGTGTGTGTGTGTGTGTGTGTGTGTGTGTGTGTGTGTGTGTGTGTGCGTGCGTGCGTGTGTGTGTGTGAATGCATACATGCCTGTTAGCACTATACTCTTGCAAGGAAAAAAGTAACTTTAGTTGCTGCAGGTTTGAAACCCGAGCATCCTGTTAGTTACCTGGTTGTTCGTAATTCCTGATGTTCTCAGGGTATTAAGTCCATTTCTACAAATGGGTTCATCAAGGGATCCCAAGAAACAGTGGTTTGAGTTGTAATCCCTCCACACTCACTGGGCCCCTGCACTCAAACACTACAGCCCTAATGAGGGAATGCTTACAAGTGCACAATACCTGTCCAAACCCATTCGCCCTAGGCTATGCACGCCAGCCAGCAGGATACCACATCAATCTTGGATAAGAGAGTTGGAAATCCGTCACAGGGCAATTCCATTAAATTAAAGTGTTGAAAGGCTGCACCTCTAGACACATACAAACAGAACGGAGCAAAGGAGCATTTGCCTGTTTGACGATTGATTTAATTTCCCTAACCGTAGAATCCCTCTTAGGGAGAAAGTAGACTAGTGGAACTCATCTATCAAAGACAAACAGCGCCACATGGCAAATTGTGCGTACCTACAACACAATCACGTCTTTTTCTTCACTGTCTGACAAACGGAAAGTAAACTGCAAACTTTGATTGATGGCGTTACTCCTAATTTCTTTGATAGGCAAATGGCTGCTCTGCCTTTGAAACAACCTGAAATTGACTTGTTCTAACAGACTTCTATCACAGAGAAAACCTCTGTCTCCTGTTGATAGTGTGTTTGCATGTTTTCTAAGTAGTAAAATTACACTCAATAACAGATAGAACAGAACACAACTAGACACCTAATAAAAAAGACAGTTCAATCACAGACAACCTTAGAGGGACTTCAGTGGAGAGAGAAACATTAGAAGTTACAGGCCCTGCACAGAAAGAAAACCTATCCCTTTCCCCCTAGGCACTTCATGTAGATTTCATATAATTACTACAATTGAATTACTATTGCTTACACCTATCTAATCCCTTAGATCGACACAATTGTCTAGGGAGTAGGGGCTAGGGGTTGTTACTGGACTGGTCCGTAATCTCACAGGCTGTAGAGATCAAGAAAGTCTCATCCGGGCATGTCTCCCTATAGCACATCAATAACGACCATATCCACGGGGAGAAGAAGGAGTTCGTGTGCCGCTGGGATGAGTGCTCGCGGGAGCAGAAGCCCTTCAAGGCTCAGTACATGCTGGTTGTTCACATGAGGAGGCACACCGGGGAGAAGCCACACAAGTGTACCGTGAGTAACTGATCATTGCCAGGCTCGGCCTATGCTGAGCATTTGCCTCTCTAAACACTTGTAGAGTGTACCGTCACACACACACAAACACACTCACAGAGAATCACACACACACATGGGCTTTTCTCAATATTTCACTTGATCATTCTAGAAAAGGAAGAAAGATGGTTCATCGTGCTTACAGAATGAACAACATTACATATTCTCATAGAGGATCTCCCTAAGCTGGTTAGTAGGGTGGATGTTAGTGGTTTCAGATGTAATTACCAGTATATCATGTAAGTAAAGAAGTGGAAAGGGCAATGGTTCCTTATTACAGTAAGACCTAGATATATCTTCTACAGGACTGTATTGTAAGTCCCTCGTGTACAACATCTAAGACTTTGCTCTCTTCAGGCCAAATCCTTAACTTTTCGCATAAATCATGCACTGATGTCAAGGGGAGATTTGTTTCTAAAGTTAGGATTGGTGGCTATTTACAGTGCATTCGGAAAGTATTCAGACCCCTTCACTTTCCCACATTTTGTTACGTTACAGCCTTATTCTAAAATTGATAAAATTGTTTTTTTCCCTCATCAATCTACACACAATACCCCATAATGACAAAGCAAAAACAGATTTTTTGACCTTTTCGCTAATTTAAAAAAAATAAAAAATGGAAATATCACAAGTATTCAGACCCTTTACTATGAGACTAGATAATTGAGCTTAGGTGCATCCAGTTTCCACTGATCATCCTTGAGATGTTTCTACAACTTGATTTGAGTCCACCTGTGGTAAATTCAATTGAAAAAAATTCAAGTATTCAGACCCTTTACTCAGTACTTTGTTGAAGCACCTTTGGCAGCGATTACAGCCAAACTCCAAGTGGGCTGTCATGTGCCTTTTACTGAGGAGTGGCTTCCATCTGGCCACGCTACCATAAAGGCCTGATTGGTGGAGTGCTGCAGAGATGGTTGTCCTTCTGGAAGGTTCTCCCAACTCCACAGAGGAACTCCGGAGCTCTGTCAGACTGGCCATCGGGTTCTTGGTCACCTCCCTGACCAAGGTCCTTCTTCCCCGATTGCTCAGTTTGGCCGGGCGGCCAGCTCTAGGAAGAGTCTTGGTGGTTCCAAACTTCTTCCATTTAAAAATTATGGAGGCCACTGTGTTCTTGGGGACCTTCAATGTTGCAGAAATGTGTTGGTACCCTTCCCCAGATCTGTGCCTCAACACATTCCTGTCTCGGAGCTCTACGGACAATTCCTTCGACCTCATGGCTTGGTTTTTGCTCTGACCTTCACTGTCAACTGTGGGACCTTATATAGACAGGTGTGTGCCGTTCCAAATAATGTCCAATCAATTGAATTTACCACAGGTGGATCAAGTTGTAGAAACATCTCAAGGATGACAATGGAAACAGGATGCACCTGCGCTCAATTTCCAGTCTCATAGCAAAGGGTCTGAATACTTATGTAAATAAGGTATTTCCGTTTTTTTTTATAAATTAGCAAAGAAAATCCTAAAACATGTTTTTGCTTTGTCTATATGGGGAATTGTGTGTAGATTGATGAGGAATTGTTTTTATTTAATCCATTTTAGAATAAGGCTGTAACATAACAAAATGTGGAAAAAGTGAAGGTGTCTGAATACTTTCCGAATGGACTGTATATGCCTCCACACTAGAGTGTAATTCATTACACAATAATTGCAAAGATCATCTTTATAAAAATTAAACAGAATTGGAAAACAAGGATAGACGTGAAATACACTGTACAAAGATCCTGTGTTTGACTGCTTCGGTGTTTTCCTTTCTCTCTTTTGCAGTTTGAGGGCTGCTGTAAGGCCTATTCTCGCCTGGAGAATCTGAAGACCCACCTGCGGTCTCACACAGGGGAAAAACCATATGTGTGTGACCACGAGGGATGCAACAAAGCCTTCTCTAACGCCTCGGACAGAGCCAAGCACCAGAACCGCACACACTCCAACGAGGTGCACACACGCGCACACGCGCACACACTTCAATGAGGTCCTACTGGAGCTGCCTCCCAAACACCACCCTATTCCCTTCATAGTGCACTACTTTTGACCAGGGCCTTGGTCAAAAGTAGTGCACTATGCAGGGAATATGGTGCCATTTGGGATGCAGGCAAGCTCCCACACTGCACAGCACTGCAGCTCCATTCTGCCCTGCCAAGACTTCAGATAGACTCACTTATAGAGTCCATTAGATATTCTCTTAGACAGACATCCGTAGGATCAATATTCTTCTATCTTTTGTGACTGACTGTAAGGTCCTGGGCCAAAAGATTGTGGCATCAAGAAAGTACAAACTGACTAATGTGTCTTCAATCTGTTGTCTGCTAGCCTTTTACATATTCAGGCTGAAATGAGATGTCTGGACTTTTTCTCATCACGCACAGTGATTGTTCTTGGATGTCTATACTTGCCCCATTAAACCACAGCCGTGTGTGTGTGTTTGTTTGTGTGTGCATGTGTTCCCAAGTGTGCGTGTGTGTGTATGCAGGCGTGTGTGTGAGTAAATAATGATGTGCGGAACTAATGAGCGTGGCAGCCCCACAATGCATTAGTGTGAATCAAGTGTAGGCATCCCCTATGGAGATCCAGACCACCTGCAGATCACCAATACAAAATGAACCCTGGAACCGTTTCAAGCCTCCTACTAGCCTATCCATCAGGAGATAGAGGAGAGAAATGTGGGGGGAGAGCACAATGTCCCATAGATCCACACACACAGACACACACACACACTCTACCCCTCGGGATGAAAAACAAGACTGGATCCATCCCACCAGTATAACTTTAACTTTATTACTGGAAACCACATACATCTTAGTGATATTCTGTGGCTCTAAGCAGAACCAACAAGTCACTGGTTTTACATACATAATTTATACACTCTAATTGCGTGGTTACAACAACAGCTAGTCACAGCTAATCTGAGTAAGTAGGAGGGGATGGATATTCTAATTCACAGTCATGTATTTGAATGTTATTAAACAGAATATGAACTGGGTGATATTCATCTCACTCTGGATCCTGTGTGGCTCACTTGGTAAGAGTGTGGTGGTAACAACGCAAGGGTTTTTGGTTTGCTTCCCACTGGGGCCATATTTAAATGTATGCACTCACTGTACTGTAAATCGCTTCGGATTAAATATATATATATATATATACAGTGCATTCGGAAAGTATTCAGACCCCTTCACTTTTTCCACATTTTGTTACGTTACAGCCTTATTGTAAAATTGATTAAATCGTTTTTTTCCCTCATCAATCTACACACAATACCCCCAAAGCAAAAACAGATTTTTAGAATAAAAAATTGAAATATCACATTTACATAAGTATTTAGACCCTTTACTATGAGACTAGAAATTGAGCTTAGGTGCATCCTGTTTCCACTGATCATCCTTGAGATATTTCTACAACTTGATTGGAGTCCACCTGTGGTAAAGTCAATTGATTAGACATGATTTGGAAAGGCACAAACATGTCTATATAAGGTAGTTTGCCAAAAGGCACCAAAGGACTCTCAGACCATGAGAAACAAGATTATCTGGTCTGATGAAACCAAGATTGAACTCTTTGACCTGAATGCCAAGCGTCATCACGTCTGGAGGAAACCTGGCACCATCCCTACGGTGAAGCATGGTGGTGGAAGCATCATGCTGTGGGGATGTTTTTCATCGGCAGAGACTGGAAGACTAGTCAGGATCGAGGGAAAGATGAACGGAGCAAAGTACAGAGAGATCCTTGATGAAAACCTGCTCCAGAGCGCTCAGGACCTCAGACTGGGGCGAAGGTTCACCTTCCAACAGGACAATGACCCTAAGCACACAGCCAAGACAACGCAGGAGTGGCTTTGGGACAAGTCTCTGAATGTCCTTGAGTGGCCTAGCCAGAGCCCGGACTTGAACCCAATGGAACATCTCTGGCGAGACCTGAAAATAGCTGTGCAGTGACGCTCCCCATCCAACCTGACAGAGCTTGAGAAAATCTGCAGAGAAGAATGGGAGAAACTCCCCAAATACAGGTGTGCCAAGCTTGTAGCGTCATACCCAAGAAGACTCGAGGCTGTAATCCCAAATACTGCCCAAATACTTATGTAAATTTAATATTTCCGTTTTTTATTTTTTATTAATTTGCAAAAAAAATCTAAAAACCTGTTTTTGCTTTGTCATTATGGGCTATTGTGTGTCGACTGATGAGGGGAAAAAACTGTTTAATAAATTTTAGAATAAGGCTGTAACATAACAAAATGTGGAAAAAGTAACATTTTAATTAATTTTATCTCTCTGAGTATAACCTTTAGAAATAAAGGTGAAATAAATCAAATAATTGTATCCACAGAAACCCTACGTGTGTAAGATCCCCGGGTGTACGAAGCGCTACACGGACCCCAGCTCTCTTAGGAAGCACGTGAAGACAGTCCACGGACCAGAGGCCCACGTCACAAAGAAACAGCGCAGCGACCTGCCGCCCAGCAGACCCATGCCACCCAAAGAGAATGGAGAGAACGAGACAGGCCGGGGCATGGAGGAGAAGATGGACAGCACCTCGAGAGGCATGGAGGACTACCTGCAGGTCAAGTCTATCAAGACGGAGAACTCTGTGGTAAGAGATCGTCTGGTGTTGCAGCCTATCATTCAATGAGAGATCATTTGGAGTAGAAGATATACATGTATAGTGGAAATATAATTCAGCAAATACAGACAGTTTTTAGTTTACTATGGTTATGTGTGCCTCCTAATATATGGTTTAGCCACTTTATAGATTTGTGCAATCAGATAATGACCTTCTACTTTCTCAGTCTGAGCCCCTACTAACAATGGCATGCAAATCTTACCTAACAAACGTGTATCCTTCCTCTCTAACACTCTCTGCTTGCTACTTGAACATTTCCTTTCCATTTATCTTCTCCTTCAAACTTTCCTTAAGGACAGACATTACTAAGGTGAGCACAGCTTCAGTTTTAGCTTCAGTTCATTACAGAATATCTATCAGAATATCTCTCATCATTTCATCATCCTGTACTACTGCTGTATAACAAGCCATAGCCAGCAAGGGACACAGTCCAAAAATGTGTATAATAGTTTTAAGTCCACATTTTGTACACCGTCAAGAGGGACTGGGGAGCCCAACAACCCAGAGAGCCACAGATGCATAGCCCCGTGTGCTGGCCTAGCATGTACTCAAGCATCCTTTAATCTCTCCCATTTCTAATTCACAGACAGTCAAAGAGAGCTATAATCTGTAGCCACCCCAACCAACACTCATTATTTACAATTAAAGTTGTGGATAAAAGAAGTTGCATGATTCACTGTTGTTCATCTCCTTATGTTGTTATGTTATCACTGTTCTACTTTGCCTTCGTTAGATGGTGATCCCTTTCCTTTTTAGATAGTTGATAAACATGTTGTCTCTCTCTGCCTCTCTCTCTTCCTCTCTCTCTCTCTCTCTCTCTCCTCTCTCTCTCTCTCTCTCTCTCTGCCTCTCTCTCTTCTCTCTCTCTCTCTCGCTCTCTCTCTCTCTCTCTCTCTCTCTCTCTCTCTCTCTCTCTCTCTCTCTCTCTCTCTCTCTCTCTCTCGCTCTCTCTCTCTCTCTAGATGTATCAGTCCAGCCCTGGTGGTCAGTCGTCATGTAGCAGCGAGCCGTCGCCACTTGGCAGTTCCACCAACCATGACAGTGGAGTAGAGATGGCCCTCCACAGCGGCGGGGGCAGCATGGGGGACCTGACTGGGCTGGACGACCCCTCGGGGCCCCTCATTGACTCCTCCTCCTCTGGCCTCTCGTCTGGCACAGCAGGGGTCGGGGTGGGCCTCCACCTACATCAACACCTAGGCCCCAGCCACATCCACAGACTAGAACACCTGAAGAAGGAGAAACTGAAGACGGTGAGGGACTCCTGCCAGTGGGCCAATCATCATCCAGCTCCTCCAGTCCAGAACACCAAGCTACCGCCCATACCAGGAAGCGGTGAGTGAACATAAAAACAAAGAAGTAACCAGTGTTTTCATAATGATCCTTTTTGAGTATTAGATGGTAGATAAAGTAAGATAGATATAAGATCAAATATGTTTTGTCAATAAAAAATGCAGTACATTCAGAAAACTATTCAGACTATATTTCTCCTGTGTAAAATAAATTATTATTCTCTTCAGGGTCCCTTCTGGAGAGTGGAAATATGGGTGGTGGGCCTGGATCGTTCCCCGGCCTCAGTCTCAGTGAGCTGTGTTCCAGTAAGATGACTGTCCTGAACCAGCTGGACCATCTGATGGAACGCAGGGACAGCACCACCAGCACCGTCTCCTCTGCCTACATCAGCCGGCGCTCCTCTGGCATCTCCCCCTGTTACTCCAGCCGCCGCTCCAGCGATGCCTCCACGTTCAGTGGCCACCGCCACAACAACATCAGCTCCACCGGCTCCTACGACCCCATCTCTACAGACCTGTCCCGGAGGTCCAGCGACGCCAGCCAATGTGGAGGAGGGAGGAGGGGGAGGGTCTGCCCAGTCTCCTCAGCCTCACCCCCGCCCAGCACTACCACCTCAAGGCTAAATATGCGGCGGCTACAGGTGGAGCCCCACCCACGCCTCTACCCAACATGGAGAGGATGAGTCTCAAGACCTGCATGGCCCTCTACGGGGACGCTTCCCAGCGAGACTCGTCGTCTGGTTACTCCTCCTTCAACACCATTGCCCCAAGTGGTGTTCCCAGGCACTGCAGCGGCGATATGGGAGGCTATAACGGCCGCAGCATGATGCCCCACGAAGCTCCGTCCAACATTCCCCGTCGGGCTAGCGACCCCGTCCCCCGACGGCCGTCCCTGGACGCGCTGTCTCCGCTGTCCCACCAGCCTCAGGTGCAGCGCTACAACAGCATGGGCAACATGCAGAACCTCCACCCACACGCCTCCCAGCCGAACCAGGCCCTATCTGCAGCCGAGCGGCGCCACCTGGCCCTCCAGAGCCACCAGCCGCGCTCCGACGGCAGCCTGCAGCGATACCCCTACTGCCCCCGGCCGCCCAGCATCTCTGAGAACGTGGCCATGGAGACCATGGCCGGCGACATGAGCGGTAGTCGCAACAACAGTGAGGAGGAGATGATGGTACTTCCTGATGACGTCGTTCACTACATCACCTCTCAGGGCGGAGCTGAAGAGTCAGACTGTGCCACCGGGTACAACCGACAAGCACAAGGTGGTTTCCATGGAAACACAATAAACCCTGACCCCCAGCAGCAACAGCAGTTTTACCAGCGAAGGATGGCTGTGGTGGACACCAATATGAATATGAACCCCTCGTCTGCACCACAAACCATGCCCATCTCCTGTGCTCTAAGCCCAGGCCATCGGCAGCAGTCTTTCCCCTCCTCACCCAGTAAGACGAGCACCATGCCGGTACAGTGGAACGAGGTCAGCTCAGGGACTGTGGAAGCTCCTCACAACCCAACCCAACAGCCGCCATTCTGTCGAAGCAAACCAAACCTCGCCATGGTCCAACAGAAACAGAACTTTGTCTCGTTCCGGAATCAGAATCTTAACTCCAACCAGCACATTGCACAGATGAACCACAACCTGGCTCACGCAGCCCAGCAGGGGAGATACGTACAACAGCAGAAGGCTGACTCGAGGCTGAGTTGTGTCCAGCAACAGAGCCTACAGCAACAGCAGCCCGCTAATGCTAACCTCAATGAACCAGTGAGCCTCGAGTATGGGTTTAACCAGGGTCCTAGCGATGCTAACGCTAACGCTAACCAGCGGTCCTCCTGTAGTAGTATGGCAGTTGGTGGCACTCTGGGTATGTTGAGCCAAAACAGTAAACTCTCTGTAGACATGCAGAACAGCCAGCTGAGGACGCAGCCAGGGGGGAGTCAATCGTCTCAAGTCACATTTAAGGATAGCGGTGTGAATTCTTTGCGGATGATCTCACATCAACAGAACTATAATATAGCATCCCAGGTTCAGCATCCCATCCAAAATGGAGGTCAAATACTCCTCCAGCCAAGACCGCCCACAGAACCTAAGTCTCTAAGCAGACAGCATTCAGGGTCAATGACAATGCAGCGACAAAACTCAATTGGCAATCACTGCAGCAATGGCAACAACACAGACAACAATGGTATGTTCTACACGGGACAGATACACGTGTTTGAGCCAAACGGGAACGTCAACATGCAGATGATGACATCATCAGTAGTGAATGTTCCTCAATGTCCCTTAGACAGCACTGAGACCACCATGACCTCGCCGGGAGTAAACAACCAGGTCTCCAGTACGGTGGACTCTTCCAATGGGACAGGGGCAGAGGAGCCCCAGATTGACTTTGACACCATGCTGGATGACGGGGACCACTCCAGCCTAATGTCAGGTACCATCAGCCCCAGTATCCTCCAGAGTCTGTCCCAGACCTCCTCCAGACTCACCACCCCCCGGAACTCTGTCACCCTGCCTTCCCTGTCCCTCCCTGCAGGGGGCAGCAACATGGCCATCAGTGATATGAGCTCCCTGCTCACCGCGCTGGCAGAAGAGAACAAGTTCCTCAACATGATGTCATAAGGATGATCCCAAATACACTGAAGGCAGACACAAGTAAAACCAGGGTACCTACCTTGGTGTATTTGGCCCAGGACTTGTGTTAAAAGAATTGACCTATTGTAACCCAAGCTCTTTAAACTGACTGTGTGAATGATAAGAGGGGAACATACTAGTTAACATTGTTGCAGAGGTGTTGAACTCCTCCTGACCATGTGATTGAACACTAAGCACCTCATTGGAGAACTTTGACGACCACCAGAGACTAAGGAACTTCATGTTAAAACACCTCTATGTTTGTGTTACTTATTGTATTATCCTGTACAGTATTATTATGGAGCTAATATGGCAATTTCATATCTATTGAGAAGCCATATTTTGCCTTAGATGATTAAAGTAAGTATAATGTAATCCACAGCACAATTCTGTTAATGTTGTACATGAGATATAGTGTACAGTTCTGCAGTAAAACAAGTTTACCAAGTGCCTGGCTATGCCGCAGAATATGCAAGACAAGCATATGACACAGTTCACGTTGAAATGCAACCAGGTCATTCTGTATGATACCGATTTGGGATTTTTCTATCATGTCGTTATTTGAAGACACACATATATGTAAATTGTGTAAATTACTTGATCTAAAATGATTTGATTCTTTCTTTCACATCTTATTCGAAAGTCATTCATCCGTGCAGATTTTGTTTTTTCTGTCAGTGAAATTGCAAAAAAATAAATATGGGACAAAAATTATTAAATAATTCAATAGTCAGAAGAAATCTTTTTCTAATCTATTTAGTCATGTCAGGTCTACTTCCATACAGTGTCTTCGATATGCGCCATTGTCTTATTTGTCCGTTGAGTTGGACTATTGAGATTAACAGTGACGTCTCAGTGTCGGGACAAGTTGTGACTGGAATTAAGTAAACATTTCAAAAGAATATGCAAATACTTCATATGATACATATTCTGGGGGAGATTACATTGCCATTAACTCTCGTTGATGAATTAGGAAAAATCTAAAAGGGAAAAATAATCCTAATTTTCAATGAAAAATGACATTTTCTCCAGTGCAGCCCTTGCTGATGACAAGGATACTAAGATATCATAGTGTATTAGGAATCAAAGCTTTTTCTACACTACCATGCAACTCTGTTGTGCTGGATATGTATATATCTTTTGTAAATTTTTATAAAATACAGTATTGTTTTTCTTTTACTGAATTGCTGTCTGGTGAGTTATTTCAAACCATGGGTGTTATTTCTCATGGAATATGATATGTTTGAAATTACACTACTGGTCAAAGGTTTTAGAACACCTACTCATTCAAGGGTTTTTCTTAATTTTTTACTATTTTCTACATTATAGAATAGTAGGCAAGACATCAAAACTATGAAATAACACATATGGAATCATGTAGTAACCAAAAAAGTGTTAAACAAATCAAAATATATCTTATATTTGAAAGTCTTCAAATAGCCACCCTTTGCCTTGATGACAGCTTTGCACACTCTTGGCATTATCTCAACCAGCTTCACCTGGAATGCTTTCCCAACAGTCTTGAAGGAGTTCCCACATATGCTGAGCACTTGTTGGCTGCTTTTCCTTCACTCTGTGGTCCGACTCATCCCAAACCATCTCAATTTGGTTGAGGTCGGGGGATTGTGGAGGCCAGGTCATCTGATGCAGCATTACATCACTCTCCTTCTTGGTAAAATAGCCCTTACACCGCCTGGAGGTGTGTTGGGTCATTGTCCTGTTGAAAAACAAATGATAGTCCCACTAAGCCCAAACCAGATGGGATGGCGTATCGCTGCAGAATGCTGTGGTAGCCATGCTGGTTAAGTGTGCCTTGAATTCTAAATAAATATGGACTTGGTCTTTTACCAAAAAAGGCTATCTTCTGTATACAAACCCTACCTTGTCACAACACAACTGATTGGCTCAAATGCATTAAATTACACAAATTAACTTTTAAGAAGGCACACCTGTTAATTGAAATGCATTCCAAGTGACTACCTCATGAAGCTGGTTGAGAGAATGCAAAGCTGTCATCAAGGCAAAGGGTGGCTACTTTGAAGAAGCTCAAATATAAAATGTGTTTTGATTTATTTAACACTTTTTTGGTTACTACATGATTCCATATGTGTTATTTCATAGTTTGGATGTCTTCACTATTATTCTACAATGTAGAAAATAGTAAAAATTAAGAAAAACCGTTCAATGAGTAGGTGTTCTAAAACTTTTGACCGGTAGTGTAGGATGCATTGTTTTAGGTCTCCAATATACAGTACCAGGCAGATAGAATCCAATTGGCCTGTAAATTCATATTACACTTTACTAGAAAATAAAACTCCCATTTTCAGAAATCCCCCCACAATATAAATGGTCCGTTGTTGTATTTCCCACTCCTTGGTTCAAAACTGAACATAGAGACAGTAGACACAATAGACAGTAGCCACCACATCAGAGAGCTGAACTGTTCTTTGTAAACCTCTCCTTCCATCTTAGAAGTATATGAGTGTTGATTGCTTAAATAATTCAGGAGAAAAACTTTCATCTTTGAAGCCACACAATTTCTCCCTCTCCTTGCTGCCAACAAAGCATTTTTCCTCCACATCGTATCCTATCATGTCAGACATTTAAAAGACACCGGCTATCTTTCAAGGTAATTATGGAGGCTTTGAATATGTTTGTCTTACCCCTGCTCATAATGTTGGCCTGGACACAATGCTAGTTTCACTCCAGAAACAGGTGAGAAAGGACACACTTGTAAAACCGCAAGGTGCATACAGAGCAATTGCTAAAGTTAGCCTGTGTGTAGTCTAACATGAGCAGTTACAGATCGCCCCAAAGGAAATTGCTGTTGAAACCACATAAAACACACACCAGTTGGAGGGAGAGAGAGAAAGAGAGATTGAGAGAGAGAGGTCCAGGGAAGGACAAAGCGTCAAGCAGAGTGTTAGCGCTGAGGAACAAATGATTTTATTCTGACAGCTTTTGCCACTGGAATTCCTTATTCTCTCAGAAAAATGAAGGAGAGAAAATAGCCTGAGGATATGAAATCGTATCAGACAGGGGGTTAGCGAGAAGCAAGTCATAAATTAGCAACACCTCAATTTATTGGTAGAGCTAATAGGTTGAGAATAGGGAGATGCACTGACTTTCGCAGTATGTACAGACTACAAAAACATCAGCTGTATTAGGCAGACATTGAGGGGAAAAAACGTTGGTTCTTAGCATTCTGGACATGTTTTAAAATAACCAAGGTTTATTACAGGAGGCACCAGCCTTAACCTCAAATCTAGCAACCCTAACACTAGCTTCATGTCCACATCCTGGTTCAACCCTAACCCTAGCTTCATGTCCACATCCTGGTTCAACCCTAACCCTAGCTTCATGTCCACATCCTGGTTCAACCCTAACCCTAGCTACATGTCCACATCCTGGTTCAACCCTAACCCTAGCTACATGTCTACATCCTGGTTCAACCCTAACCATAGCTACATGTCCACATCCTTGTTCAACTCTAACCCTAGCTACATGTCCACATCCTGGTTCAACCCTAACCCTAGCTACATGTCCACATCCTGGTTCAACCCTAACCATAGCTACATGTCCACATCCTTGTTCAACTCTAACCCTAGCTACATGTCCACATCCTGGTTCAACCCTAACCCTAGCTTCATGTCCACATCCTGGTTCAACCCTAAGCCTCAACCACAACCCCCCTAACCCTAACACTGTCCACAAGTACCAGTTCTGTTCTGTCACAGAAACAGTAACCAACGGTGAAGTAAATCCACAGCTTACATGTGATATTATTAGCAGAGGTCATTTTCAACCCTTTCTCGTCCCCTCATTGCCTCAAAGGAAAGCATGTCCCTCTAAACCCTGCAGTAAAGCAGACATGTCTGTTGTGAATTAAAGGGGCTTTTGAGGCATGCATTTTACAGCAGGTCCTGCATTCTTCTGTCCCCAGGGGAGAGGAATGTGATTTACAGGGTCTCTTTATGAGTGACAAGGTATTCAGGACACACACATGACTCTCCATACAGCTGCCCACAGACATCAGCCACAGACAGTCTGGCACACGGCACAGCGGGGCAGCTGCATGCTGACTAACACTGGCACTGGTCTGGACTGGTCTCCACTGCTGCTAACCACTGGACCTGGGACAACTCAAATTATACATTGGCAACATCCACAGGCTGATGAAAGATAACCGAGATACACCATCCCCATCCACTCAAACCTGTGGGACATGGGACTAGTGCTACAGCAGTGCACTGAGCCACAGGCCCAGGATTGGACCACAGTACTAATGATGCTTTAATATAGTGCTGCTGTCCTCTGGAACAGGCTCTTGACTGATTGGATGAGCAATGAGAGCAGGGCAAAGAGCTGCAAGCGCATTGTTGGACAATCAATCAATTAACCAAGCAGGCAGTTCCAGGCTGGCTGGTATACAGGCAGCAGGCAGGCATGCCCCCCTAATTACCACACAGGGTTAGGTCCTTGCATCGCTCAGCATGGGGTCTAAAACAACCACCTTTGGGTCATTGAATAGAACAACAATTGCATTTGATTATTCAACAAATTAAGCATTGCAAAAGATTATGTATTTAATGATTTGTCATTTTAACCTCACTAAAATGGTGCTGTGACAGTTCCCTAAACCAGGCCTGCATGATAGAAATTCTGAACACCTAGTTTGTCTTCTGCAGCACCATAGACCTTCATCAGAGAAGGCTTTCATCCTGTGTCCCCTAGTCAGAACATCACCATCCACGGTGGTGCATCAGATCAGCCTTCACACACACACACTTCCCCTTGCGGAGGGGCCTACACATGTCTGTTAGTGATCTGCCGGAGATCTGAGGGTCTCTCCGTTCTCACCAGGCCCCCGTGAGAGCTTCCAAGAGGGGCAGCCAGCCCCCCCCGACGCTCCACTCCGCTGGTGCTCGCTCTCATTTAACTTCCAGAGTGAAGAGCATTTGCTGCATGTGACACACCCGGGCCAACACACTTGAAGTGCCTCTCCTACATCTCCTCGATGTTGTTAATTAGATATAGCACAAAGCTCCTCTCCCAGAGTGGTGTCAGGGGCTTCTCTCAGAAAGAGAGAGAGAAAGAGAGTAGCCGCAAAGTTGTCAGCACTCCCAATGAGGAGGAGGGGGGGAGGGGAGGAGAAGGGGGAGGAAGGGGGGAGACGATGATTTTGCCTGCATATAGGATGTAGCAGTGCCTGGGCTGGTCCTTATTAGGGAAATAATTATGTTTGAAATGGGATCGTCCCATGCCTGCTCAGTTGGAACAGCACATTTTATATATGGGCAGCCAGTCTACCCTACAGTGTTGCTCACTGATTGACTGGCCACATGGGGACTCAAATTAATTAATAAATGAATGTTGTCTTTCAGTGGAAAAGAGGCCTGGCTAGAATTCAGAGATATTTACATGATATTATTTTAATAAAAATGAATGACCTATCAGGGATTTCTGTGCATGATCCATCAAGAATGACATCACAAGCAGGAACTAGGGCTGCGGGGCTATTTTGTGGGGAAGATTCGGCCTTGCTAGCATGTCATATGTAATAATATATGTGATAATGCACGGCTGTGGCTTTAATGGTGTAATGTAGTGTTTGATAAGCAGCACAAGGGAGTGTGAGGAGGGTTAGAGGACATGCAGTCTCCTTCACCATCTCCTTTGTGACAGGGTGGATCCGGTGCTCATTGGACCAGTAACATTGCAATCATTCACTTAATCAGAATTTTCCATCTGTCACAGACACCATGCAACCCAACAACAAGCATCGCTTTGAGTGACACCATGTCTCCTTGATATCCCTGGTCATTACATGACCTCAATGATGGTTAAACAACCACATTTTATCTTTATTTAACTAGGCAAGAACAAATTCTTATTTACAATGACGGCCTACACCGGCCAAACCCGGACGACGCTGGGCCAATTGTGTGCCGCCCTATGGGACTCCCAATCACGGCCGGTTGTGATACAGCCTGGAATCGAACCAGGGGGTCTGTAGTGACGCCTCAAGCACTGAGATGCAGTGCAATAGACCGCTGCGCCACTCGGGAGCCCATTACATTACAGGAATAGTAGAAACAGCACATTAATACAGTGCCTTGCAAAAGTATTCACCCCCCTTGGCCTTTTTCCTATTTTGTTGCATTACCACCTGTAATTTAAATTGATTTTTATTTGGATTTCATGTAATGGACATACACAAAATAGTCCAAATTGATGAAGTGAAATGAAAAAAATAACTTGTTTCAAAGAATTCTAAAAAATAAATAACGGAAAAGTGGTGCGTGCATATGTATTCACCCCCTTTGCTATGAAGCCCCTAAATAAGATCTGGTGCAACCAATTACCTTCAGAAGTCACATAATTAGTTAAATAAAGTCCACCTGTGTGCAATCTTAGTGTCACATGATCTGTCACATGATCTCAGTATATATACACCTGTTCTGAAAGGCCCCAGAGTCTGCAACACCACTAAGCAAGGGGCACCACCAAGCAAGCAGCACCATGAAGACCAAGGAGCTCTCCAAACAGGTCAGGGACAAAGTTGTGGAGAAGTACAGATCAGGGTTGGGTTATAAAAAAATATCAGAAACTTTTAACATCCCACGGAGCACCATTAAATCCATTATTAAAAAATGGAAAGAATATGGCACCACAACAAACCTGCCAAGAGAGGGCTGCCCACCAAAACTCACGGACCAGGCAAGGAGGCCATTAATCAGAGAGGCAACAAAGAGACCAAAGATAACCCTGAAGGAGCTGCAAAGCTCCACAGCGGAGATTGGAGTATCTGTCCATAGGACCACTTTAAGCTGTACACTCCACAGAGCAGGGCTTTACGGAAGAGTGGCCAGAAAAAAGCCATTGCTTAAAGAAAAAAATAAGCAAACACGACTCCAGAGTGGCGCAGTGGTCTAAGGCTCTGCATCGCAGTGCTAGCTGTGCCACTAGAGATCCTGGTTCGAGTCCAGGCTCTGTCGCAGTCGGCTGCGACTGGGAGACCCATGGGCGGCGCACAATTGGTCCAGCGTCGTCCAAGGTAGGGGAGGGTTTGGCCGGCAGGGATGTGGGTTCGTTTCCCACGGGGGGCCAGTATGAAAAAAATAAAATACATGTATGCATCCACTAACTGTAAGTTGCTCTGTATAAGAGCGTCTGCTAAATGACTAAAATGTAAATGTAAAATGTTTGGTGTTCGCCAAAAGGCATGTGGGAGACTCCCCAAACATATGGAAGCAGGTACTCTGGACAGATGAGACTAAAATTGAGCTTTTTTGCCATCAAGGAAAACGCTATGTCTGGCGCAAACCCAACACCTCTCAACACCCCGAGAACACCATCCCCACAGTGAAGCATGGTGGTGGCAGCATCATGCTGTGGGGATGTGTTTTTTTAAAAAATAACTGGGAAACAGGTCAGAATTGAAGGAATGATGGATGGCACTAAATACAGGGAAATTCTTGAGGGAAACCCGTCTCAGTCTTCCAGAGATTTGAGACTGGGATGGACGTTCACCTTCCAGCAGGAAAATGACCCTAAGCATTCTGCTAAAGCAACACTTGAGTGGTTTAAGGGGAAACATTTAAATGTCTTGGAATGGCCTCGTCAAAGCCCAGACCTCAATCCAATTGAGAATCTGTGGTATGACTTAAGATTGCTGCAAACCAGCAGAACCCATCCAACTTGAAGGAGCTGGAGCAGTTTTTCGTTGAAGAATGGGCAAAAATCCCAGTGGCTAGGTGTGCCAAGCTTATAGCGACATACCCCAAGAGACTTGCAGCTGTAATTGCTGCAAAAGGTGGCTCTACAAAGTATTGATTTTGGGGGGGGTGAATAGTTATGCACGCTCAAGTTTTCTGTTTTTTTGTCTTATTTCTTGTTTGTTTCACAATAACAAATATTTTGCATCTTCAAAGTGGTAGGCATGTTGTGTAAATCAAATGATACAAAACCCCCAAAAATCAATTTTAATTCCAGGTTGTAAGGCTACAAAATAGGAAAAATGCCAAGGGGGGTGAATACTTTCGCAAGCCACTGTATATATTTTAGTGATACGTTTTATTGTCAAATGAATGTGAAATGCTTAACTTGCATGCTCTACCTAACAGTGCAGTAACCAATGCAAAAAATTTATAACTAATAAAAATGTAAAAAATATAATAAAGAAAACATGAGAAATAAGAAATAAAATAGGAAGCTATGGTGGTTCAATGTAAAGTGAGCACTGTCTTGGAGTCAAACACTAGATACAAGTGTTTTAGCGCAGGGTTCCCCAACTGGCTCCCATGTTTTCTGAGCAATTCAAAAAAGTTTATATTTTTTATTGTTGGACATAAAATACTTTAAAAACACCAGCAAAACAGCTCCAAGTAATTTTAATTTTGGAAATCTGTTGCAAAGTATTCCCAAGCGTACTAGAGATATACGTGTGTGCTCGTATTCAAATGTAAGCAATGTTTGAAATTATTATGTTTTAGTCAAATATTATATATGTTTGGGCTTCTTGCAATCAATTTGCAGTCCACAAATTATTTACAATTAAGTTCTGGCCCCCTGACCATCCGCTCAAGAAAAAAAATGGCCCGCGGCTGAATCTAGTTGATGATTCCGGTTTTAGAAGGTCCAAAGAGAGAGAAAGATCTTGAATGTGATTCTCCTGCAGCACTGAGGTGAGTGGTGCAGCAACCTGGGAGTCATAAACCCTTCTGAGGTGGTTTATAAAGAGTATTAATAATATTTTAATAACTCATGGTGATGTCCTACTGACTCCATGACTTCTGATCCGCTCATTACAATAGGACAACCACACAGCCAATAGGAGGAGAAGGGCTAGGAAGAGTAGGACGTCAAGGGCCATGTCTCTGTACCTGGTGAATATTAACAACGCTTCCTGCATAATCTCCCTCTGCTGAAAGGTCAGAGAGTGGAGTGGGAAACATAGATACCCACCGGCTGAGTTAGTGAGGGAGAGGGAGTCACACACTTCCAAAGCTGGTGTCTTACCATGATAAATTGTCCTAAAATGGTCGTTAATGGATTTAAATAGCTGCAAACTTGTATGTTATATGTGTTTGAATGTGTGTATCTACCAGTACTGTACGTACGTGTGTGTGTTTGTGCGTGGGTGTATTTGAGTTCGATCTTATGTGCACTGTGAGCACCTCTGTCACGCAGTCATGCGGTAAAGCTTTGTGAGGAATGTAAAATCAGATGGTTTAAAGTTGAAAGATTTACTGGAAATGGATTCCAGATGTAGGTTCAAAAACACCAAGTCCCAGTTGTGATGCTCTGAGCATCTCAGCACAACTCTGGTGGAAGACAGCCCCTATCCATGCAGAGGAGGCTAAGTAGTAGGCAGCCTCATACAGAAAGCCCACCTCCTCAACACACAAAAACACCAGCCCTGCATCCCATTAAAAGTCCATTTCTCCTGCAGCATGTACTTGTTAACCTCGCTTCATGGATTTGAGAGAAAATGACTGGTAAAATAAATAGGCTTTTAAAAGTGTGGTGAGTAGTTCACGAATGCAAGAAATGACAGGTTATTAGGGGGCAAGACTGGCTTTGTGCTAAGCAGAGGCCCATCAGGGTCCAGCATGGTCCCACATCAACAGCCCCAAAATAGGCTCTTTCACCTGGGACCAACCTATTTACACAACAGTCTGTCAAGAAGGAGTGGAGACGTTCTCCTCTCTCTGCTCTGCAGCTTAAATGCAGCGGTTTTGGGGAACCTATTCATCATAAATCCCAGACAATAGAAGTGGGGAGAAAGTGTCAAAGTATACAGGGGGCGTCAAGTAAAGTTGTTGTCCGTGTTAATCACTTGATGGAAATGACAACATACAATGGAAAGGAAATAAGTATTTTAGTTTTGAAAATGTTTAAATCAAGAAATATTCAGAGATTCTTATAAATTAAATGTGATAGAATATGATAATACACTTTTCCAACAAAAGCAGTGTTTAATTTTGATTAAGAAACAACATTACAGCAAATTTTAACAAAATGTTACAGCACAAACATTACAGCAGAATTTACAATAATGTATATCACTTTAATCCCGAATATGTATCCTAGTATTTCAAAAACAGTTGAGAAGGCTTATCCAATCGGTTGCGAGGCCATCAGTGTCATTAACTAATATAACATACATATTCATGATGTGTTGCTATGCAAAATAGCATCTGTCTTTCAATAGCCTACCATCTGTTTAAGGGACTTTGTAATATTAACTGTTTATTAGAGAAATACCACACAATAAGGCATTTGGAAAATAATTGTGATGCTCATTACCTTGAAGGTTTATACACAAACAGAGGTATTAGTGGTATTTTGATGTGTAGTAATTTATTGATGTGGATGATGGAATGTCCCCTTTAGTATTTGTTCAAAAAGGAGAGGAGAGGAGAGGAGAGGAGAGGATGAGGGGGCAGTGTGGTGAACCTGAAGCCAGGCTAGGGGTTTTTAATGAGGGCTTCCTAAAGCCCCAGAGAGGGGAGACCTGGAGGTCCTGTGAACAGCAAGGTGGCATTCCTGACCTCCCTCTGCTGCCGCCACTACCCTGGCTTCCTGACTCTCCTAGACCCTGCTATCTGCAGAGTTTTAACATGCTCCATCCATCCCTCCCTTCCGTCCCTCCCTCGCTGTCTCAGCCTGGAACTTTCATGAAAGGCTACTAAGGGCCTGGATATTAGAGTCCAACAGCTGATCACTACCGAGCATCACAGTAGTGGGACTGGGCTAGAGATGCTAGAGGTGCTTTGACCGTGGTCCCCCTCTCTCGCCCTGTACTGCCCTGCATGTCAAGGGATGCCTGATGCCTGAAATGTTTTCCCACATAAAATGATTTACACCTTTCAAGTGCTAAAAGCGGAGGATTTGCTGTTACTGTCAGGTTCAGCATTCAACTAAAAGGGTATCCAGTGTTTTACCACCCTCTCTGGGACAGACTAACGGTGGATGGTGATGTTTATAGGGCCAGGATGGTCGTCGTGTTGTATCACTAGCAGGGGAGTGGGGGCTAATGCCCTTGATGATGAGATTGTTCCTGGACTGTGATGAGCAAGGATACAGTAGTAACAAGGCCCTGAGACGGTTACTATGGAACTATTTTAATTAGCAGAACCGATACAAAATCAGTTGAACTTTAATTTAATGTGAGATCCTTGCAATCAAGATAGAGGATTTCACTTCTGTGTACTTGGGCACCTTTGCATGTATTTGTTTTAATATTTGTTACTTTTTCATGAACAAATCTATACTGAAAGGGATGTTCCATCATCTAAGGCCTCAATAGAATAACTTCCACAAAACCTACATCTGCCATACAGTATACGTCTGTAGGACTACATTGTTTTCAACATCTAGTGCTGGCTTAGGAAGGAAGGTGAAATAACAAAGTTTGACTGGGAATGCAGTTGAGACGCAGAATATCTTAACCATGAAGCTGTCAAGACAATCTCTCCCAGAACATACCCACTTACCCCATTACAGAGCAACGGAGCAAACCTCACCAAAACTCTGACACGTTCACTCAGAGAGCAAAGACCCAAACAGAGGAACCATCCCTCTTTGATCTGCATGGCACACAAGGTCAACAATGTAACGGTGGTTTGGTTCAAACATAAATAATATATTTCTACATCTTCACAAAGAAAAGCTGGTTTGAAGATTGCATTCCTTTGTGGTCTGAGAGAAGACAGGTTCTCCTGAAGGGAAGTTCATTTCAACCCAGCATTTCAAAACAAAAATGTAATGTAGCTAAGGTCCAAAAGAACAAAGGAGCTCTGTGTTGTCTAAATAGGGTGAATGTGCAGTGCATTCGGAAAGTATTCAGACCCCTTGACTTTTTCCACATTTTGTTACATTACAGCCTTCTTCTAAAATTGATTAAATTGTTTTTTCCTCTCATCAGTCTACACACAATACCTCATTATGACAAAGCAAAAACTGGTTTTTCAAATTTTTTGCAAATGTATAAAAAAAAAAAACGTAAATATCACATTTACATAAGTATTCAGACCCTTTACTCAGTACTTTGTTGAAGAACCTTTGCCAGCGATTACAGCCTCAATTCTTCTTGGGTATGAAGCTACAAGCTTGGCACACCTGAATTTGGGGAGTTTCTCCCATTCTCCTCTGCAGATCCTCTCTGTCAGGTTGGATGGGGAGCGTCGCTGCACAGCTATTTTCAGGTCTCTCCAGAGATGTTTGATCGGGTTCAAGTCCGGGCTCTGGCTGGGCCACTCAAGGACATTCAGAGACTTGTCCCGAAGCCACTCCTGCGTTGTCTTGGCTGTGTGCTTAGGGTTGTTGTCCTGTTGGAAGGTGAACCTTCGCCCCAGTCTGAGGTCCTGAGCACTCTGGAGCAGGTTTTTATCAAGGATCTCTCTGTACTTTCGTCCGTTCATCTTTCCCTCGATCCTGACTAGTCTCCCAGTCCCTGCCGCTGAATAACATCCCCACAGCATGATGCTGCCACCACCATGCTTCACCGTAGGGATGGTGCCAGGTTTCCTCCAGACGTGACGCTTGGCATTCAGGCCAAAGAATTCAATCTTGGTTTCATCAGACCAGATAATCTTGTTTCTCATGGTCTGAGAGTCTTTAGGTGCCTTTTGGCAAACTCCAAGCGGGCTGTCATGTGCTTTTTTACTGAGAAGTGGCTTCCGCCTTGCCACTCTACCATAAAGGCCAGATTGGTGGTGTGCTGCAGAGATGATTGTCCTTCTGGAAGGTTCTCCCATCTCCACAGAGGAACTCTGGAGCTCTGTCAGAGTGACCATCGGGTTCTTGGTCACCTCCCTGACCAAGGCCCTTCTCCCCCGATTGCTCAGTTTGGCTGGGCGGCCAGCTCTAGGAAGAGTCTTGATGGTTCCAAACTTCTTCCATTTAAGAATGATGGAGGCCACTGTGTTCTTGGGGCCCTTCAATGCTACAGAAATGTTTTGGTACCCTTCCCCAGATCTGTGCCTCAACACAATCCTGTCTCGAAGCTCTACGGACAATTCATTCGACCTCATGGTTTGGTTTTTGCTCTGGCATGCACTGTCAACTGTGGGACCTTATATAGACAGGTTGTGTGCCTTTCCAAATCATGTGCAATCAATTGAATTTACCACAGGTGGACTCCAATCAAGTTGTAGAAACATCTCAAGGATGATCAATGGAAACAGGATGCACCTGGGTCTGAATACTTATGTAAATAAGGTTTTTCAATTATTATTTTTGTTTACATTTGCAAAAGTTTCTAAAAACCTGTTTTCACTTTGTCATTATGGGGTATTGTGTGTAGATTGATGAGGAAATTTTTTTATTTAATCAATTTTAGAATAAGGCTGTAACATAACAAAATGTGGAAAAAGTCAAGAGGTCTGAATACTTTCCAAATGCACTGTATATATGTATCTGTCTGTGATGGGATTGTGTTATTCCAGTGGCAAAGACTATACTGTTTAATGTAGAGTTTAAACTATTGTAGCCATTGAGAATAGATACAGTTTATGTCTCCATTAACAAAATGAGTTTAGTTCTGAAAAGGATTTAACAGGACAATAGAGACTAGGAGGATACTGATATCATGGATTTACAGACTAATGCAATAGTGACTTAACTCCACAGTAACACATGCTAATGGTTTTCCTAGTGAGAAAATAATTCACGCCTGCCAAAATATATCAAGTAAAAAGGCTCCAAACATGATTATTTTCATATTTTTTAAAGAAAACCTGCAGTCATTCTCAGTTTATAAATCACTGTGGCTATTAACACGCCTTTTCAATAAGCAGGGAAATGCAACATCATTTTCCACAGCAATTAGACAGCCTGATGTAAAGTAACTTGGCTGAGGCACCAGGCATGTTGTATGGCTCCTTCTAGCCTTGCTGGAAGGACTTAACAGGGCTACAGCGGCTGAGCAGCGCATGCTTTGGCTGGGAAAGCAGGACTGGAGTTGGGCAAGAGGACATGGTGATGTAATGCTGCTACAGAGGGTGAGCTGGTCTCCTCCTTCCCTCTCCTCTCTGTTCCTCTCCTCTCCCCTCTCCTCTCTGTCCCTCTCCTCTCCCCTCTCCTCTCTGTTCCTCTCCTCTCCCCTCTCCTCTCCTCTTCTCTGCTCTCATCACATCGCCTCTCTCTCCAAAGAGAACCCTCTCCCTTTTTCTTCTGTCTGATTATCAGCACAGTAATAACCTCACATAAAGCCTCTGCAGACAGACAACATCTAAACTCATGGCGATGAAAAATAGTCCTTCTTTCTCTCTTTCCACCCCTCGCCCCTCGTCCGGACTGCCCGGCATTAGAACCCATTTATGCAAAGCAGCCAGAGCCCGATGCCTGTCACCGGCTAATCACCACAAGGATGATAGATGATGTTTATTTTGTGATGATGGAACGCAGCCCCCCGACTGATGATAATTGTAATAAAAAGGACAGATCAAGCCTCTAAAGTTAAATTATCAGGCCATAATTTGCATTAATGTCTGGTTTGGGTGTTGGGGGCCTTGACAGCTAGCTAGGGCCCCCGCGCTGCTCTGGCTTTTTAGGACGAGTCCACCTTCAAGTGCACCCGTTGCCCTTGGCCTCCAGAGAGAGATTGTCTTACATCCCATATGATGATGGTCACTATCATAAGGACTCATTACTAACCTTGAGAAAGATAGCCTGGACTTTGATACCATTCCATTGACTGCATTCAAGACATTATTATGAGCCATCCTCCCCTCAGCAGCCTCCACTGCTGTACTCATTTTATACCGATTTAGTAGGTATTTCCAACATGCACAATTCTCTATAAGCACATACTTTTCTACGGCCGTTTCTTTCGATATTTGTTTTACCCCGAAATATATAAAGTAGTATCATCATACCAAAGCTGACCATTCATCTGACCCTCCATCTGTTCAATATCACAGACTAGAGTGACCTGAACCACAGACGTTCTACTGGAAGTCCTAGAACCACTTGAGCAGAGCAAGGTTCATTAGACGGCCAAGCAGCCAAGGACTTGGAAACATTTGCCTCAGTCAGTTCAGTTGTCCTGTTTTTTACTAAGTGTTTGAACCGAGAGGTCTCCAAGGGAAACTGAACCTCTGGTGGTGAGCCAGCTGGAATAAAATAGGAGAAGAAGAAGGGAAGAGGCTAAAGAGACTAAAGAGGTTCCACTCCTTTATAGTGTGATGTACCAGAGGAATACATGAATGTGGAGAATTCCCCACATGCACCAAATCACACTGAGGAGGAACAGTGTGTTTTTTTCTCCTTTTCTGTTTTTGGTCTGAGGAACTTTCAAACCTATATTTAAATAGGACTGAGGCTGAAGTTAAACAATATCCTGAAATTAATACAGTGTTGACATCCATCAACTAACGGAGATACTATATTGAGAAAAAATATTTTTTTTTTTTTTGTGTGGTGTATCAATGTGCTTCTTTTTAGATATTCTCTTGAAGATAAGAATAGCATGTGTTGTACTTTATACATAATGCATGAGGAGAATTTAGACTTTTTAACTAGCACCAATTCATACACATCTCCTAAGAGAGATAAAAAATTATACAAATTAAATATAAACAAAATTGTTTTTTGTCCTTTCTATTTTTACCACAGATGTCGATTTCATAGGGAGGGTTTATGTGTTTGCATTCATTCGGAGGATTGTTGAAACAAAATGTGATCCTCCTTCCCCTCATATCACCTTCATTAATATTCTGTAGCCTCTGAGCACTGAGGGAAAAATAAACAAAAACAAACATTAAAGACACAATTATCACAAGCGGCAATTTCAACCAGATGTCTGTAGGATTTGCCGGGCTGCGGCTACGGTAACTACAGTGTTTGATGGAGAATAAGCGTTCCAGAATCCTCGGTCCAGCCAATCGGAGAGGCTCTGGGGGTTCTAATGACCCCTAGGTCAGAGGGGTCACCAGAGTGAAAAGCGGATCTGAGAAACTGTGGGCCCACTGCCAAGACAGGCCCATAAATCCCCGCTCTCAGAGGAAGCAATCTTGTATTATGCTGCTAAATCAAACCATAATCACAGCCTTGCATTGTGCTGCTGGCCCCGGCACATGGTGCAGAGACGAGGCTACAATACGGAGAGAGATCAATTAGCCTGTGAGCTGAACAGGAAAATAATGTGCTGCTCTGAGAGAGAGAGAGAGAGAGAGAGAGAGAGAGAGAGAGAGAGAGAGAGAGAGAGAGAGAGAGAGAGAGAGAGAGAGAGAGAGAGAGAGAGAGAGAGAGAGAGAGAGAGAGAGAGAGAGAGAGAGAGAGAGAGAGAGAGAGAGAGAGAGAGAGAGAGAGAGAGAGAGAGAGAGAGAGAGAGAGAGATTGTTCTGCTGCTTCGCAAAAATACATTTTGGCAGCTTTACCATTTATTTATTTTAAATAATAAATAACAACACTTGTTTTCTGCATGAAAATTACATAAACAAATTCATTTTATATGAACATATAGATCCTAAATGATAACATATATCTACTTCGAAGTGCTTACTGCAAGTTGAGAGAACACTAAATTATACAGACAGAATAACAAAAACATATTCCATAGCCTATATATGAAATGGTGTTCATTCATTTTAGAATGTTCAACAGGTTGAAGTGTTGTCAACTTAGAGCAGTCTAGTCCAATTTAGCAGCCCTTAAGCTCTCTCTAGTGGACACACATGGAACAGCTTTAAGATTTTTACCATACATACAGTGAGTAGATTGATTATAGTGTAATTACAGTATAATTAAATGGCTACTTTAAAAATATATACACTACCAGTCACACACCTACTCATTCAAGGGTTTTTCTTTATTGTTTCTATTTTTTACATTGTAGAATCATTGTAAAGACATCAAAACTATGAAATAACACATATGGAATCATATAGTAACCAAAAAAGTGTTAAACAAATCAAATGATATTTTATATTCTTCAAATAGCCATCCTTTGTCTAGATGACAGCTTTGCATAGTCTTGGCATTCTCTCAACCAGCTTCATGAGGTAGTCACCTAGAATGCATTTCAATTAACAGGTATTCCTTCTTAAAAGTTAATTTGTGGTATTTATTTCCTTCTTAATGAATTTGAGCCAATCAGTTGTTGTGACAAGGTAGAGGGGGTATACAGAAGATATGGCAAGAACAGCTCAAAAAAGAAAAGAGAAACGACAATCCAACATTACTTTAAGACATGAAGGTCAGTCAATAAGAAACATTTCAAGAACTATGAAAGTTTCTTCAAGTGCAGTTGCAAAAACCATCAAGCTCTATGATGAAACTGGCTCTCATGAGGACCGCCACAGGAATGGAAGACCCAGAGTTACCTCTGCCGCAGAGGATAAGTTCATTAGAGTTATCAGCCTCAGAAATTGCAGCCCAAATAAATGATTCACAGAGTTCAAGTAACAGACACATCTAAACGTCAACTGTTCAGAGGAGACTGTGTGAATCAGGCCTTCATGGTCGAATTGCTACAAAGAAACCACTACTAAAGGACACCAATAATAATAATAAGAGACCTGCTTGGGCCAAGAAACACGAGCAATGGACATTAGACCGGTGGAAATCTGTCCTTGTCTGGAGTCCAAATTGGAGATTTTTGGTTCCAACCGCTGTGTCTTTGTGAGACGCGGTGTGGGTGAACGGATGATCTCCGCATGTGTATTTCCCACCGTAAAGCATGGAGGAGGAGGTATTATGGTGTGGGGGTGCTTTGCTGGTGACACTGTCTGTTATTTATTTAGAATTCAAGGCACACTTAACCAGCATGGCTACCACAGCATTCTGCAGCGATACGCCATCCCATCTGGTTTGGGCTTAGTGGGACTATCATTTGTTTTTCAACAGGACAATGACCCAACACACCTCCAGGCTATGTAAGGGCTATTTTACCAAGAAGGAGAGTGATGAAGTGCTGCATCAGATGACCTGGCCTCCACAATCCCCCGACCTCAACCCAACTGAGATGGTTTGGGATGAGTCGGACGGTAGAGTGAAGGAAAAGCAGCCAACAAGTGCTCAGCATATGTGGTAACTCCTTCAAGACTGTTGGAAAAGCATTCCAGGTGAAGCTGGTTGAGAGAATGCCAAGAGTGTGCAAAGCTGTCATCAAGGCAAAGGTTGGCTATTTGAAGAATCTCAAAAGAAAATATATTTTGATTTGTTTAACACTTTTGTGGTTACTACATGATTCCATATGTGTTATTTCATAGTTTGATGTCTTCACCATTAACCTACAATGTAGAAAATAGTAAAAATAAAGAAAAACCCTTGAATGAGTAGGTGTGTCCAAACTTTTGACTGGTACTGTATATTTCAAATCAAAAATCTTCATAAGGGACACAATCATAACAGGCGTTGGATTAGCGTGTTTGTAAGGTGTTCTAGTTTAAAAAATCATGTCAGATTGAATTATTTTGTGCGGAACATCCTTTTAACTAGAAGTGGCTCTCTGCTGGCATGAAATGTGGTGTATTCAGACTGCTTAAAATACTGAATATCACACAAATTCCCTGAATCCTACTGTTCCAGTTTCTTATCATCCTGAATAATAAAATAGAGAAATTCACCTCCTGGATTCCCAGATCAGCAGACATCTAATGTCAGTTTGACACTGGTGCTGCTCTGCTCTCTACAGCTTGGGGACTAAGCTAGGGGCCTGATGAGGGCCCTTCCATATTAAACAGGCAGATTAGACACCTTAAACGGAGGGCAGCCTGGAGAGGTGCTGTTACCGAGACCTCCGGGGTCCTGCTGCCTCTCATCAGGCAGGTACGGTAGTGCGGTCACACACAGGCACACACACACACACACACACACAACATGGGCCACAGGAACGAAACCTCTCCTCTCTCCCCCACTGCCTGCTTTGCCTCACTGTCTTCCTCTCTTCACTGACCTCTTAGTCTGCCAGCGTCTGCTGCTGCGGTAATGCTACCACCATTCCCATCATGCACAGGGGCATACGAGCTCCCATGAGTCCCCACACCGCTCCCTGCCATCTGCCGTGATTTATAGAAAATGGCCGATGATTTATGGCCTAGTCATCTCACAATGAAGTTGTTTTCTTTCATTATGGCGACCTCCCGACCCAGCCGCCACTCCCCTGCCTGCTTGGGGAAATGTGTGCTAATCATACACCATAAAGATCTTTAAACAGAAGGGGGTTGGCCGGGGCAGTGGAAATGGAGGGGGCTTTAATACAATTAATTTTCAACAGCGTGTGAATACTAATAGAGCTGAGTAGAGCAGACCTTGGTGGTGGCGTGTCGGAGATGAGACGTGGCCACCGCAGAGAGATCCCTACCCTAATGAGACTGTTTCAGGGTACCAGGGACGGTAGAGACTAGGTAGCTGCCTGACAGGCCATGCACTGTAGCTACTGCGCCTTTTCTCCTTCAGCTTTGATCTCTAAATGAAAAGGACCTTTTGGAGTCTTGGGTGATCCAGAGGAGTTCAAAGATTCATGCCTAGTTAGAGCTTGTAAACCTGGATGTCTCAGTAGGTCACACATTTGCCCCAATGTTAATTTAATCATATGCTACTGATTGTAACAAACAATACAGGGAATCCACTTCAACGCTGGCCTGCCTACTAACACTTTGTTTTTTATCCTTAATGATGCAGGTGGTGACAGTGTTTTTCCACTCTTTATTGGTGAGCCTTCAGATGACCGGAGAACGCACACAGACCAAGGATGTTGCATTGACAAATGAGCGTCTGCGGTCTTATTGCTGATTCACCACATCCTAAGCGTAATGGCCTGTGCCCTCTATCCTATCGCTGATCAGGGAAGGCTACTGTTCACCCATGAGCCCATAAGAGCAGCAGGACAACTAATAACTGTTCAATTCAACTTTCAGTTTGCTTCCTCTAAGATAGCCTACTTTTGCAGCCCAAATTATTTCCAAAAAGATATATTAAAGCAATACACAGAGGATGCTATTCCTCTCAAGAAAATGCAAAGAGCGCCATCTGCTGCTCTTCCCATGTCCTGCAGAATATTTTTTCTCCCACATTCGAGAAAATACTGTATATCTGCTCTCAATTTATACTTCAAATATACAACATATGTGATGACATGCTTAGGACAGTGACAGAAGTTGGTTTATTTCAAGTTTCAATTTCAACTAATTCTATCACAGGAGAAAGAAGTGAACAAAACATGAAATATGTACAGTTGTCATAATACACAGAAAATATAACAGACTGTATATAAATATAAGTATGTGAGGGATAAAACAATAACTGAAGCTAAACAAAAGAAGCATGCATTGTAAGTGGTTCACAAGGAACAGAACAGCCAAGCCAATATTACATCTGTGGAAAATACTGCCATTACACTATTGGCTTTATTTACAGCAGCCTTGGGATACATCCCAAATGGAACCTTATTCCCTATATAGGGCACTACTTTTGACCGGGTCCCATAAGGCTCTGGTCAAAAGTAATGCACTAGGTAGGGAATAGGGTGCCGCTTGGAACATAACCTTGGTCTTCAACGCAACACATTTCCTGTATCATTCATGACATATAATACAGTATTTCGAAATGGGGGCAAAAAGACCAATTCAAAAGCAGTATTCATAAGCTATTAGTATGGATTAATATTGCCAGGTATACTGTAAAAAAAAAAAAAAAGAAGGCACAAGCAAATACATGCTCAAGATACATGGCTTGAGGATAATAGGGTTTGGTTTTTGATACAGGCCAATGTGTGCACACAGCATTCAGTCACAGTACAGTATACCATGTTTGGTCTGCTAAATCAGCCCTAGCTTGGTAGCTGTGATGGATATCAATAGTGTGTGTGTGTGTGTGTGTGTGTGTGTGTGTGTGTGTGTGTGTTATATAATACAAGCTGACCAGACATTCATAGATTAGAAGCAACGTCTCTTCAACATAAAGTCAGAGTTGGGAATGTTAGTTAATCATTGAGGTTGCTGGGTATAATATGCATGTCCCCTCGCATGCAAATGAGGTCTCTCGGACTCTCTTTTTATAACGAGTTCGTGAATCAATTATTAAAAGTACTGTACAAAACACTCATTTTGAGTTTCATTTTTGATTCAATTGCAACAGGCAGGTCTAACAAAAGAAATACTGCGTTTGTATTTGACAACATTTTGGACTTGGACATAGCCAATGTTCCATCCAGTCCAGAGCTGATAAAATTGCTATGAGTTCTCACATTTGAGAAAAAAGAAACATTGTGCACTGTTACAGTACATTTAACAGTTAATGTAGTGAAACTCTACTACAGAAACAGTAAGGCCCGATAGTGTTCTCAGTAACACGTCACCCTTATCTTGACTTTTAACAGGGTTGGGCTCAATTCATTTCAATCAAATCAGGAAGTAAACTGAAATTCCAATTTCATTTTTATCCCCATAGACAAGCATTGAGGAAAATTGGAAATTGGAATTTCTGAATGGATTGAATTGAAATGGAGTTAACCCCAACTCTGAATTCTAGTTCTAATCGAAACAACTGTACCTTTAACATTCATAATAAGTACAGTAAAATACATGAGGTTTAACGCCATGATTAGTATTTCTAAAGCAGCAGTAACATTTCATAGGTGCACTTAAAAATGACATCTGTACATTTCAAATAAGGATGGTTAACTTACAATGGTAATTTACAGTGCTTTGACAAAAAAGTTCATCCAAGTAGTTGGATTTTTTGTTACTAATTAATTATTGCTGGATTCAATTCAAAAGACCAAACTTCTTATTTCTTATTTTTTGCCTCCTATGTCTTTAAATTGTAAAGATTTATTTTCGAGCACTTGCACTTAAAATGTCCTTAGATTATCGACTAATATGTCAGATTGTCAAGGTCTTTCTAGTATATGACGAATAGGTATTGCCCATATTTTGCTTTTAGACAAAATATTTCACATTTGAAAGTTCTAGGACTCTTCATTGCGATTTTACATTACAAGAATACTTCAGATCCCAGTAGTTTTGAATCTCATTACAACATGCCTACATTTTTTTGCACAAAAACAGCAGACTCAACCTCCACCAACTCAACCAATAATTCCCCTTTCATAATTACGTATGAAGGGTGATATTGTGATCCTTGTGAAAAGGGAAAATATTCCTTCACCAGTTGCTGGGCCCAAACCACAGTCAACACAGGCGTTACACACATAGGTTACACACATAGGCAATTTACAGAGGCTTATTCAACCCAGCTTTTCACTGCATTTACTAATCATTGGCCAGCCAAATGATCTTCTCCCACTAATGGAAATGAAAGTTTTTTAGATTCTCACTAACTGAGAAATTCTACCTCTTCACAAGGATTATTCTTTAAATACAGGCTTAAAAACATAGCATCGCCACTAAGAACAAATTCTTCAGACGGCAAATACTATGGAACAATTACTATCGAAACCGCCATTTTAAAAATGCCTCTTTACAAATGACTAAACACGTTTCCAAATAGGCCTATCTATCCATTGCGAGAAGGAACACTAGAGACAATGAGGCAGTAGCGTACAGAGCAACGCTCTGCTTCCATCAACATTAAAACCTTTCAGACGGTTTATAAAGGATTCAGGTTTCATTCAAAGCTCTTTACATTCATTTGACTAGGTGTGAAGTAGTGTCGCATTCAAATCGTAATAAAATATGTGGAATTAAAGTATTTACAAGACGACAAAACAGAAGGAAATAAAATACTGATTGCAACAGGCATAGGGTTTCCCAACAAGGAACAACCTACAGCCTTTATTAAAATACATTAAAACCACAAGGAGGTCTGGAAAGAAAGATTGAGGCACAACTGTTTCCCTATCTGGGTCGCGTTCATTAGGGCACGCCATGGAAAATATTTCCAAACGGTAAAAATAAAATAACATTAGTTTCTTATTGGACCAGTAGTCCAGGTAGTCCCTTCCTGTTTCAGTCTGTTTTGCACCGTTTGGTGCCCTATGAACACAACGCTGTACTGTATGTACCTGCACACACATGGATGGAGCCGGAGGGCCACGTTCATTAGTATGAGGAGATGTCTGAGGAGCTGCTGCTGTTGCTGGTGGACGTCTGGGCTCTCTTTATGTACAAGTTCAGCAGCTTCATCTAGTGGGATAGTAAAGACGCTGAATGAAACCAACACATCCCAACATGAAGTTTCAAGATAATGAAAAACATTCTGCAACCTGTAGATCTTGAACAAAAGAGAAGGAATTAAAGACATTGTCTGCGTCCGAAATGGCACCCTATTTCCTAGTGCACTACGTAGGGAATAGGTTGCCATTTGAGACTGACCCAGACAAGGTGTTGAGATGAGATGGTAGTGTACCTTGCTTCCTGTGAGCTGGGCCAGGTAGGGCTTCAACTCTTCGCCGATGACAGAGTAGACAGCCACCAGACAGAACACACTGGCCTTTCTCACACTGCTCTCTGTGTTGTCATACCCCTGTACACACAGAGACATCAGAACATTATTAGACATACACTGAGCATACCAAACATTAGGAACACCTTCCCTGCCCTCAGAACAGCCTCAATTCGTCTGGGCATGGACTCTATAATGTGTCGAAAGCCTTCCAGAGGGATGCTTGCCCATGGCTGACTCCAATGTTCCCCACAGTTGTGTCAAGTTGGCTAGATGTCCTTTGGGTGTTGGACCATTCTTGATACACATGGGAAACTGTTGAGCGTGAAAAACCCAGCAGCTTTGCAGTTCTTGAAAGAAACCGGTGAGCCTGGCACCTACTACCATACCCCATTCAAAGGCACTTAAATATTTTGTCTTGCCCATTCACCCTCTGAATGGCACACATACACAATCCATGTCTCAATTGTCTCAAGGCTTAAAAATCATTCTTTAACCTGTCTCCTCCCCTTCATCTACACTGATTGAAGTGGATTTAACAAGTTACAACAATAAGGGATCATAGCTTTCACCTGGTCAGTCTATGTCATGGAAAGAGCAGGTGTTCTTAATGTTTTGTATATACTCAGTGTATAGACAGTGTGGCATAATCCCAAGGACAGAAAATAATCATTTTACGTAACTAAACCCCAAGCATCAACACTGTACTGGAAGTAGATACATTTCAAGTGCTTCTATTTGAAGTAGATACATTTAAAGTGCTTCTATTTGAAGTAGATACATTTAAAGTGCTTCTACATCAACCAATCAGTAAGTACATCAATAAATCAACCAATGGACCAACCAATCATTCAACTTGATCTATAAAGCCCTTTTTACCTGCAGTAGTCCTGGTATGATGTCAGGCAGCAGCTGGTGGAGGGATTCCTTGGTGATGCGTTCGATCACCTTGGTCTGCATCTTGATGGAAGCCAGGTTGATGGGGTAGTCAGCCGTCTGGACGATGGGACACAGCACCTTGATACACTGTTCTGGGTGGATGGAGCCGGCCAGGGTGGAGGCTGACTCCTCTGCTGCCCGCACAACCTGGGTAGAGAGGGAAGGGTGGAGTGAGGAGGGTGAAATGGGTGATAATGGAATGGGTTCATTTTGGTTTATTGGCAGAGCAGGGTACATGTACATCCACAGGCAAGACTACACTTCATCCCGATAGTCTTTTCATCATTTTATTTCGAGAGCTATCAACTCCATAAAAAAACGAACACATCATCACACAGAGTTGAAAGCTATTCATTCAAGAAGTGCAGACTTAGCATGTCCTCTAAAGCAGAGCCTCATAGACAGACAGACAGCCAATGAGAGCTACCTCTTTGTGGGAGTCTTTGTGTGCCTCCAGGGTCTTCATGATGGTGAGTTCTGCATAGTTCTTGAAGCGGGCCGGCTGGTTACGTAAGATCTCCTTCAGCACCCGTAGCGCCAGTGCCCGGATGGTGTGCTGCAGGTTGGGGGAAAAGGACACGACATGCTCAGAACCAACAATTCAGACATTGGAAGGAAAAACAATGGATTCAAGCATCAGATTTTGGCATTGCTCCCAGGACAGAGTTTACTTGAACTGGCCGCTTAGTTACTGGCACCGCCCTTTCAGCTACCTGCCACCCTGTTGATTGTTGTTTTAAAAGTATTTTTTCTTCCTATCTATCTCTCCATCCATCCATCCATTCCTCCAGAGTCCTTACATCTTGATCTGACAGGGTCTCCAGCAGCAGTAGCAGCATGGTTTTGAAGTGTTCCTCCCACACTGCCAGGCTGTCCTCCCGGGCTATCTTCAGCAGCTCCACCAGGGCTCCCCTCCTCTCCTCTGGCCTCTCACTGGGCTTCGACAGCTCCTTCAGCAGCTCACCCACCTTTCAATGACCACAATAGATATTAGTCAGTGACCATAGAATTACATATAGATCACTAAATGGAATTTAATAGGATCTCCATGTCCGTGACTTTATAGTGTTATTATGTAGCTATAGTCAAAAATTAAATAAATAAAAAAAGTCAAATAAATTCTATCAATCACCAGTTCCAGTTGCTCCGCAGGGGAACTGTGCTTGGTGTGCAGCATCTTGTTTTCTGCACCACACTCTTGGCGGCCTGCGAGGAAGAGGGGTGAGGGGGGGAGTCTTCCTTACAGCTGATATATAGCCTATTATAAACTGGGTGGTTCGAGCCCTGAATGCTGATTGGCTGGCAGCCATGGTATATCAGACCGTATACCATGGGTATGACAAAACATTTATTTTTACTGCTCTAATTACGTTGGTAACCAGTTTATAATAGCAATAAGGCACCTCGGGGGTTTGTGGTATATGGCCAATATACAACGGCTAAGGGCTGTATCCAGGCACTCCGTGTTGCGTCTTGCATAAGAACAGCCCTTAGGCGTGGTGTATTGGCCATATACCATACCCGGGCCTTTTTGCTTAAATGTATTATGACCATCCAAAATGGCACCCTATTCCCTATATAGCACACTACTTTTGACCAGAGCTATATAGGGAATAGGGTGGTCAAAAGTAGTGCACTTTATAGGGAATAGGGTGGTCAAAAGTAGTGCACTCACCATCTGGAAGCTGCTCCACGTCGTCCTCATACACCGTCTCTCTCAGGGCAGCCTTGTCGTAGGCGCTGATGGTGTCTGTGTAGTTGTAGGGGTTGTAGTCACGGCACCGGGGGCCGGAGAAGGAACGGGGGGAGGGGGTGTTGAGTAGGGAGGTCTTGTTGTCCAGGGCCGTGCGACCCCCGGGCCCCTCCACCACGTCAACACCAGAGTCTGATGCTGCTCCAACACCCGGCTGAGGAGAAACAAGACTATTGATATAACGTAACGTAACAACCATACAGTCTTATACATGTCAAAAATAACAAATGTATGCATGTCCATGTCTATTCTAGAGAAAATTAATATATTGACCAAAGAGAACAGTAGCCAAACAAGTGCACTCGTTCACTTCCCCCTCTGGATTTAAAAGGGCTGTTGGAAGATACTCCCTCTAGTCCATTCTAACACCAATCCAAGTCTTTTAAATCAATGAGGGGGAGTGAGTGAGTGGAGAATAGTAGGGAATTGCCAAAGCCCCTCACCGTGTCCTCTCTCTTGCCTCTGCCTGGCTCCATGAGGTCCTCCTGACTGCGGAAGCTGAAGTTCTGGATGGCCTCAGTGACGCCTCGCAGGGAGCTATAGATCTCATCAGTGTTCAGGTTCTCTGTGTCGTACTCCAACATGCTTCAGGTCACACCAGGAGGGGAGGGTTATTATACAAGTACGACACTAACATACACATACAACAACACCACAGGAAAAAGACGTCTGCCCGGTGGGCAAAAGCAGGAAAAAACTGGTTGAAACAACGTCATTTTATTTACCTAGTATGTAAAGATGTCATTTCAAGCAGTTTATCCCGCTATTCCTTTTCATATAAAAGATCAACCATGCATAACAGTACGTGTTGACAGAGACAGAGTGGAACAGACTGGTGAGTCAAGCTGTTAATGTGGTGAATCCTCTGAAAAGTGGCCACATGAGAGCACAGATTGCTGCTGCGGAATGAACAAAAGTGAAAGGAAAAACAAAGAGACTGTGGGGTAGGGACAAATCAAAAAGGTGACACAGCCATGTGACATTGTACCTGGGAGAGTAAGCACTTCGTAGGGTCTTGAGGGAGGGGGCAGCAGGGGTGGAGGAGAGAGGAGAAGGGAAGGGAGGGGGGTACTTCGACAGGCCATCAGCACTCCAGCCCCATAGCCGACTGTAATGTACCCAGAGCACGGCGAGGGAGGGAGGGAGGGAGGGAGGGAAAGAAAAGGGGGAATAGAGTCGCGAGGGAGAAAAAGAGAGATGTGAGAAGGGAACGGAGCAGAGCGGGGACGGGGGACTACTTGTTGTCATTGTTAGTTAAGTTAGTAGTGATGTAACTAACTTCTATGGTGTGTTGGGGACCAGGTATTAAAGGTTATGTTAGACCTACCTGGGAGAGAGCCCCCCATGGGAGCAGTTGGTGGGAGAGGTGAGGGGGCTGCTGCGACTGCTGGGGTGGCGAGCTGGGGGAGGAGTCCGTCCCATGGTGTTACTGGGAGAAGCCTGCGGATCACACAGAATTGGAGCAGTTACAGTACATTATAAACTGGGTGGTTCAAGCCCTGAATGCTGATTGGCTGACAGCCGTGGTATATCAGACCGTATACTACAGGTGTGACAAAACATTTATTTTTACTGCTTTAATTACTTTGGTAGCCAGTTTATAATAGCAATAAGGCACCTCAGGGTTTGTGATAATATGGCCAATATGGCACGGCTAAGGGCTGAATTCAGGCACTCTGAGAACAGCCCTTAGCCGTGCCATATACCACACCTCCTCGGGCCTTATTGCTTAATTATATGATGCAATCCCAGTATGTTGAGATTACAATACAACTTTATTGTCCATGTTACAGCGAACAAAGTTTAGGTTGTTGGCTAACGGTGCCAGTGAGAAGATAGTCAGCGCATTCGAGAGGATCTTCCTGAGCAAATGCAATATTCTTGTTCTGTGTAAACTCACTACTCATCTTCTCATGATGAGTGGATCTTTGGAATACAGCGATTTTAGTCAGGTCTTACCACTCCGGTGTTGCTGGAGTTCCGGAGATGGTTATGCAGCAGTTTAGTGGCTCCGTCCTGGAAGGTCTTGGGCAGGGCCCCCAGCAGCATGGTGAACTCTGGGGTGTTCAGCTCAAACAAGGCGATCAGAACCACCTGGGCTGCCTGGGTTTTAAAGGGTCACAGAGAGGTCAATTGTTAGAGGTCATCAAAGAGAGCGTTCACTTTTTCCATTAACATTGATGTATGATATCACGCAATAATGAAGTGCATTTCAAGGGAATATTTGGCCCTTAGAGAAGAGACGGAACATTCAACAAGCCCATTCTGCTCTTACGTAACCATGAGTCACATCGGTCAATGTATTTACAAATACATGATCCAAATACATTGCACAGAAATACAGTAGCGCATATTTGTTTAGGTTCAGTTAGCATTCAGTTAGTCAGGCGAGTTAAAACCACATTGTCAGTTCTTGTAAACCAGTTAAAAACCAGTATCACAATGCTCTCGTATGAATTCCATGCATGTTGGTCAACCAAACCTGTCACTGCAGATAAACAAGACAAGAACCATGAGTAATAAGTAGCAGCAGCAGTAGGATATTATGAAAATGAAATACTACCGCACATTCAGAGCAATTCTGTTGCCCATTCCCACCCCATTGCTTAAAGGGGCAATCTGCAGTTGCTACATACATGTTTTGACTTATAAGTTAATTATATGTACCCATTGATTGTTGAAGATTATAACTTATAAATGCCTCATGAGCTTAGTTCAACTGTTGTACCCCCATCAGAATCCCAAATAAAAGCTTGTTTTACTCCACTGTTTGTAAACAAAATGAATGTAAACAAACACGGTATAGCCTCAAAACATGGTTAAAACTATAATTTTGATATCATGGATGGTCAGTCCTTGCATCCCTAGCTCGGTCTATGAATTTGAGAGCGGTTACATTTCTCCAGCCCCATCTCTCAGCTTTTTAGCGAAACAGTGGTGGGGTCGACACCTTGTTATCATTTCAACTGCTGATTGCTGCTTTAACATTCACTCATTATGAAGAACCCTTTGAAAGCAGAAACAACTGTTATGGCTCATTCAGAGCCATTTCAGTCCCCATTCCCACCCCTGCACTGCCACAGTTATAAAGCAGAAACAACTCTGTGTCTGCCAGCAAGGCCAAGTTGTGTTAGAGACAGAGAGCCCAGGCTTGGGGAGGTTATGTGAGGCAGACTGCAGACCGAGCAGCTGACTGATGGGACTCTACTACCTGCTTGCACCTCTCCTCCACGTTCCCCTCTCCAGGTAGAGAGGCTACGGTGGTGCTGGGCCTGCCTGACAACTCCTCACCCGCCCAGCTATGGAGGAAGCTCTGGGGTTGGGGGTCGACCGACGGGTAGGGTGGGGAAATGATCAGTTTAAAATACTCAAATAAAATCAACCAAAAAGGGATGAAGCCGGCAAACAATAGTTATTTGAAAATTAGCCGGTTAAATCTGGCACGTTTACAGAAATGCTGATTAATGTGCATTGTCCCTGTGAAATATAAAGTCAATTAAAATGAAGTGTCTGACGTTGTTGCTATGGAAACAAACAAACCCAACTCTACCCACCTTCCTGACGTCGGAGCTCTTTGGTTCCGTGGTCCAGGTGATGATGCGGGAGACGGCCAGGCGCGTCTCGCTGGAGTTGACAAAGTCTGCGGGGTCCATTTGACGGGCCAGGCACTCAATGTACCTCAGGATGGCCACCTTGACCTTCAGGTTGGGGGTCTGGGTCTGGTCTACGATGAAACGCATCAGGATGTTAAACTGCTGGTCGAACGGGAACGAGTCCCTGGGAAAGAGAGGAAAATCAAGAGAAATAGCCATGAGATGAGAGGGACTGATCCACTAGAAACTCCACAAACAGACAAAAGCACCATCTAAGGGCTTTTCACACTACCAAGCAGAACCAAACCAAGCTGTACTGAGCTGGCCAGGTTACACATCCACCACAGTTGGTGGAATCGTGCTGAAAAGCACAAAATGGGAGGAAAAAAAATACCTGTGTGAAAAGGGTAATAGAGATGGAGCTTTAGTTCTGACCTGGTGACATCAAGAGCCTTCTGGACCTTGGCCTGTACAGACCCCAGGAGGTCAGCTCCCATCTTCTTCAGCAGCTGGGTGAGCAGGACAAACAGCCAGTCCTGCAGGTCCTCTCTGTGCAGGGTGATGAAGTCTACCAGGGTCTCCAGAAACATACTGAACACCTGAGACCAGACGCAGTGACCACACAGTCAGTCACTCAATAATAGGCTATACTGTACATATTTACTTCACTGTTAAGGAGTATTACAGAGGACAACACACAGTATCAATAATTAATCAATCAACTATCTGAATAGTTTGATTCAATTGCATTATTATTAAAAGGTGACGGACAAAAACACTTACTCGCTGATGTTATAAGTCCACCGCAAAGACCACCATGCGACACAGAAACAGACAGTTAGTACAGTAACTACATTAGCTTCCCGTCAGAACACAGGTTATATCAGACATGGGGGATTCTGTTGTGAGCTCACCTTGCTGTGTGGGTCAGCAAACATCCTTGTGAAGATCTCACACAATCTCTTCAGCTCCACACGACTGCAACACGTGATCGGAAAAAAAGTAAGGCCATCAATCGCACAGCGCTTTTTGGTTTCAGCAAGATTTCTATCTAAATTTAAATAAATTGGTCATTTAGCAGACGCTCTTATCCAGAGCGACTTACAGGAGCAATTAGGGTTAAGTGCCTTGCTCAAGGGCACATCGACAGATTTTTCACCTAGTCGGCTCAGGGATTAGAACCAGCGACCTTTCGGTTACTGGCACAACGCTCTTAACCACGAAGCTACCTGCCGCTATCTAGAGCCCAGTTGTCTCAGTGACGGCCTCAAATACATTACAAAAGTTCAAAACAAAAATAGACGGTCTCCATCCCACCTGAGAATTCTCTGGCTCTTGAGCAGGTTCTGTAGTCCCAGCAGACCCTCCTTCCTCTCTGACCAGTTGGAACTGGCACAGTGGTTCAGCACCTCGGCCACGTCCTCCGTCTGTCTCATGTAGTGGGGCGGCCCGCCGTTCCGCGAGCCATACGACCGCTCAGAGCAGGCGCTGCTGGCGTCGCTGTTAGCGTCATCGTCTGAGTAGATCCCCGGGGACTCGTACCGCCGTCTGACTGGCCGCCACTGAGGGGTCAAGGATCAGAGGTCAGATGGTCGTACAGGTACATATACAGTATGCTCACTAAGTCATGCCACAGAGTGAAGAGAAATCAATGACACTGTTACTGTTAAACAAACTACCATGTGACTACATTCGAGAGGCTAATAAGAGTCAAAATAGATGTTAATGATGAGGTTAACATCTACCTTGTTGTTCCTGGCGTCTCCTAGTAACAGGGCGTCGGCTACAGCTGCCTCCACCTCAGTTCCAGTGTTGAGGATCCTCATGGCGTTGACAGAGGCTGAGATACGGGCCTGGTGAGCCAGACCTAGACGCTCTGGAGGAGAAACAGAGAGGTTGAATAATACTTTTATAATAGTATTGTATAGGAGCACAGTAATAGAGTTTTACAAAGGAAAAACAGTCGACCTATTAACAAAATGGGGAGTAGAAGTCATGGTGGAAAAACAAATGAAGCAAATTTCATCAGCACGCCATGAGAAACTCAAGAGAAGATACAGGGTATAGCACAAAATAATAATATGATGAATTAAAGTTGTATTTTTACAGCACAGTATAAAAATCAGCCAATAAAAACAAAAGTGTACTAACAAAACAGAATGACACAAAAGAACACAGATTGACTTGAAAAGTAAGACGCATCCAAACTGAAATAAGGAGGATGCTCAGCTCTATGTCGCCCTCTGTGGGATTCTGAGGTGAACTGCACTATGGAACACTGACATGCTATTGTCTGTTTAATAGAAACATGCAGGACAGGTCACCTGAGTGGCCCACGGACTCAGCCGAGTGGAGAGCACTGGTGGAGCGGGAGACACGTCTGGACGCTAGAGGAGGAACACGGGAGGGAGTGGGGTGATACTTTATTTGGATAGTCCATCTACTCACCCTAACCCCTCTAACACTAACCCTTATCCTAACCTTACACTTAACACTTATCCTAACCCTAAACTTAACCCTTACCCTAACGCTTATTCTAAACCTAACCGTAACCTTAGCAACCAGTTGCTTATCAACAGATAGTATGACCATCTGTAGATCTACAGATGGAAAATCTGGACTATCCAAATAAAGTGTGACAGGGAGTGGATATCCCACACGTAAAGTTTGACATACCTTTAAAAAATAGTCTCTTTCTTCAACTCATACAGTACATGACTGTCAACCTGGGGAGTAGGCATTCTACCATGTGACAACGCTAACTGGCTTCATGCCAACATTAGCACCAAGAATGTTGAGCGGCATCCCGGGATTGGACACAAAGGCTCTGACCGCAAGTCAATAAGCTTACAGCGGACACAAGTTCAGCGTCAACTCATCCCTGTATTATGTCACATCCATGTCGTCAATGACTCTAGCATGATTAGTAAAAAAATTGTTGTTGTCACTCACTTAGGAGTGAAATGGGAAAATGTGAAAAGACACAAGTTAACGCATGCAGAAGATGGAAGCAGAAGAGGTTTGTTTCGGTTGGTTTTCTTGTGATCTACTCTACATCGGGCTAGTCTGGGTTCAGGCACTGAGGGGCATGGTGGCTATGGTCTCTGGGGTGGGCATGTTACTATACTGTACTCACCCAGAGGAGAGAAGCCCCGAGCTGGGCTGGTGTCTCGGCTGCTCTCCCTAGAGGTGTCCCTGCTGCAGCCCTGACTCATGCTGGGCCGGGGGATACGGCTCCTCGCTAGCATAGTGGTGGGGGGGGGTGGGACACACACAGAGAGAGAGAGAGCAGCAGGAAGATGAAATAGCTTTATAACACACAGCCAGGCAGCCCAACACACTCAAAGAGAGAGAGAGAGAGGCGGAGTAGAGGAGGAGTTGAGTTCGTCGGGACAGAGGAGAGGAAGAGACGTGGTTGCATTCAGTGACAGACAGGAGGTTAGGTGGTTCAGAGAGCAGAGAGGTTGGAGACTCGGAGTACAGCTGTAGAGGGCTGTTTTCTGTCTTCAGTGTGTCTGTGTGTGTGGTCCTCTTCCTGGTCCTTACCCAGGCCTGATCTGTCTGGACTGGTGTCTCGGCTGCAGCCCTGGCTGCGGGGGACTTTAGACCTCCTGTCTGCTGGTGTTGTCCCTCCAGTGGCCCTGGGGATCCTGCCGTATGTATGGCTCAGGAGACGTCCAGGGGAGCCAGAACGACTGCCAGCTGCAACACAACATAGTATGGTGTATTTCTTAAGGGAGAAGAATACATTCCCACACAATGTCGAAAAGGTGGGAAGAATTTCAAACAACTGCTCTAGATCAGTGCTCCTTGATTCTGGTCCTGGGGACCCAAAGAGGTGCACATATTTGTTTTTGCCCTGGCACTACACACCTGATTAAAAGTTTGATGACTTGATTAGTGGAATCAGGTGTGTAATGCAGGGCAAAAACAAATACGTGCACCTCTTTGGGTCCCCAGGACCAGGATTAAGAAACACTGATCTAGAAACAATGTGTATTTTTTCATTACGGCATGATGCTCATTTTTCTGGGGAAGATACTCACGTTGAGACACTGACACCATTTTGGCTCGACTCCTCCCCCTACTGTCTGTGACAGAGGGACACGCCCCCACGCCGCTCCCTGAACTCGTTCTCCTGGTACGTACACGGCCTGGGATAAAGAGAGAGAGAGAGAGAAAGAGAAAGAGAAAGAGAAAGAGAAAGAGAAAGAGAAAGAGAAAGAGAAAGAGAAAGAGAAAGAGAAAGAGAAAGAGAAAGAGAAAGAAATTGAGAAAGAGAGAGAGAAAGAGAGAAAGAGAGGTTGGGGAGAAAACAGAGTTAACTTCATGTGGACACAGATCCATTCAACCGCAGACACACCCAGCTTGGCGAAACCATCCATCATCACCTACAGTCAAAGACTTCATACATAGACCACACAGAAAACAGAGACATACTCGCTAGTCTACACTTGCAGGTTGCTACCAGCCATTTCAACAGACGCATGCACTCAAATCTCTATTAAGCTGGTTCAAGCAAGACATCTCAAGTCCCAAATGGCTCATCCTCTATAAAAAGTGTTTCATCTCAACATATTAATTCACAACAATAGACACAAATACAGAAACATGATTCACAACAAATATATCCCTGTATTCTGTTCTACATAGGAAAAGGAGAGTACAGCACAAAATGAGTTCATGAAATTACAGTTAAACAGCCAATGATAAAGGTCAATAACCTGACAGACACGGAGGCTGCCTGCCTTTATAGTCATGTAAGTTGGACAGATCTATTTGTGGACACAATCAATGTCTCTGTCTCCTCTCTCTGGCTACCAACCCCAGTCCTGATGACCCAGTTCAATCTAGTTCTACCATGCAGACAGTCCATGCAGAGTTCCACAGATGAGCACCGTATTCAATGATGTAGTACACTACACAGACCAAGGACGACCACTGTAAACATGGTGCAGTACATTACACAGACCAAGGGGACAGAGAAATCTGGATGACGTCCTCCAGCTCCACACATCAAGAACAAACACACAGTTAGCCATCTCATCTTACCCTCTGGTCTAACGTTACCAGGTGTGCTGTCTAAGAGCAAAAACAAGAGCAGGAGAGTCCAGGAGAGAGGTTAGCAGAAGTTAGCAGGATAATCCCCATATGGAAGACTGAGGGGGGTTACAAGAAATCGGAAAGGCCCTAAGATGTATTTTAATCATCATATTTTGAGAAAAAAATTAAGAAATTAGGGTTAAATATCCATACTTTGGTCCTATATCAATCATAGTCAGCAAAAGTGGCTCATAGAAATAGAATTATAAACTGGGTGGTTCAAGCCCTGAATGCTGATTGGCTGACAGCCGTGGTATATCAGACCGTATACCACAGCTTTGACAAAACATTTATTTTTACTGTTCTAATTACGTTGGTAACCAGTTTATAATAGCAATAAGGCACCTCGGGGGTTTGTGGTATATGAACAATATACCACGGCTAACGGCTGTATCCAGGCACTCCGCGTTGTATCAAGCTTAAGTACAGCCCTTAGCCGTGGTATATTGGCCATATATATATATATCACACCCCCTCGGGCCTTATTGCTTAATTAGAACACACACAGAGACAGAGAGAGACAGAGACAGAGAACATATGGTTTGTCTCACCTAGAGAGGCGTAGGAGCCGGGTGGCAGGGCGGAGGCAGCACTGAAGGGGGCGGGAGAGGCGGGCACCGGAGTCATCCTGGTCTTGGCACTAGCGGTGGCGGCAGCGTTCACGTCCACGTCGCTACGGGAACGCTGGAGAGAGCCTGGGGTGGAGGGAGCTCTGGAGGGAGCTGCTTTAGCTTCGGGGAGAGAAGGGAAGGAAAGAGAGGAAGGGAGGAGAGGAAAAGGAGAGGGAGAAGAGAAGAATAATGGTTATAAGCCAAGCTCTCTACCCAAATGTATTTCATAAAGAGAGAGGAAAGAGAAGGCGAGAAAAGAGGGAAAGAAAATAACATGATTAACAAGTCGTAATGTCACGTGCACAAGTACAGTGAAATGCCTTTCTTGCTAACTCTAAACCCAACAATGCAGTGATCAATATCAATGTAGTACTAAAAATAACATAAGTTAGAACAAATACACACAGGAAATAAAAATAAGAAGAACACGAGAATGTAAGAAGCTATATACAGGGTCAGTTCCAGGGTCAGTTCCAATACCATATTTACAATGTGCAAAGATACTGTATAGATTTCATACAGTAGATGTCATGGACGTTGTTGCTGTGCTTGAAAAATCATGATCGACATTAATATGAAAAATATATATTCTGGTGTCTGATTATATACAGAGCTGTGGATCATTTAAACGATAGATCTGAAATATTTTCTCCAGTGTGACGTAGTAATGTCTGTGGTAGTAATGTCAGTCATGTAATGTCAGTGATGTAATGTCAGTGTTCTTACTCCTGGTCAGGGTGTTTCCCATGGAGCTCTTGGCAGACTGAGGACGGCTGTGGAGACAGACAGAGAGATAGACAGTGGTTAACCTGACTGACTAAGATCAATACTCTTTCATTACGACTACTTCTCATATCACAGACAGACAGAGAGGGAGAGAGAAACGGAGACAGAGAGAGACAGAGAGAGAATGACAGAGAGTGGGATATGCGTCAACAGCAACCTTGGGAAAATCCTCTGCATTATCATTAACAGCAGACTTGTAGATTTCCTCAGTGAAAACAATGTACTTTGTAATTTTTACCAAATTACCGTACGACAGTCCACGTATTCACCCTGCACACCCTAATTGACAAACAAACAAACCAAAACAAAGGCAAAGACTTCTCATGCTTTGTTGATTTCAAAAAAGCTTTTGACTCAATTTGGCATGAGGGTCTGCTATACAATTTGATGGAAAGTAGTGTCAGGGGAAAAACAGTTAAAATTGGCAAAAATCCCACACATTTCTTTCCACAGGGCCGTGGGGTGAGACAGGGATGCAGCTTAAGCCCCACCCTCTTCAACATATATATCAACGAATTGGCGAGGGCACTAGAACAGTCTGCAGCACCCGGCCTCACCCTACTAGAATCTGAAGTCAAATGTCTACTGTTTGCTGATGATCTGGTGCTTCTGTTCCCAACCAAGGAGGGCCTACAGCAGCACCTAGATCTTCTGCACAGATTCCGTCAGACCTGGGCCCTGACAGTAAATCTGAGTAAGACAAAAATAATGGTGTTCCAAAAAAGTTGCCAGGACCACAAATACAAATTCCATCTAGACACCGTTGCCCTAGAGCACACAAAGAACTATACATACCTCGGCCTAAACATCTGCGCCACAGGTAACTTCCACAAAACTGTGAACGATCTGAGAGACAAGGCAAGAAGGGCCTTCTATGCCATCAAAAGGAACATCAAATTCGACATACCAGTTAGGATCTGGCAAAAAATACTTGAATCCGTTATTGAACCCATTGCCCTTTATGGTTGTGAGGTCTGAGGTCCGCTCACCAACCAAGAATTCACAAAATGGGACAAACACCAAATTGAGACTCTGCATGCAGAATTCTGCAAAAATATCCTCTGTGTACAACGTAAAACACCAAATAATGCTTGCAGAGCAGAATTAGGGCGATACCCACTAATTATCAAAATCCAGAAAAGAGCCATTAAATTCTACAACCACCTAAAAGGAAGCGATTCCCAAACCATCCATAACAAAGCCATCACCTACAGAGAGATGAACCTGGAGAAAAGTCCCCTAAGCAAGCTGGTCATGGGACTCTGTTCACAAACACAAACAGACCCCACAGAGCCCCAGGACAGCAACACAATTAGACCCAACCAAAACATGAGAAAACAAAAAGATAATTACTTGACACATTGGAAAGAATTAACAAAAGAACAGAGCAAACTAGAATGCTATTTGGCCCTAAACAGAGAGTACACAGTGGCAGAATACCTGACCACTGTGACTGACCCAAAATTAAGGAAAGCTTTGACTATGTACAGACTCAGTGAGCATGGCCTTGCTATTGAGAAAGGCCGCCGTAGGCAGACCTGGCTCTCAAGAGAAGACAGGCTATGTGCACACTGCCCACAAAACGAGGTGGAAACTGAGCTGCACTTCCTAACCTCCTGCCAAATGTATGACCATATTAGAGACACATATTTCCCTCAGATTACATAGACCCACAAAGAATTCTAAAACAAATCCAATTTTGATAAACTCCCATATTTATTGGGTGAAATACCACAGTGTGAAATCACAGCAGCAAGATTTGTGACCTGTTGCCACAAGAAAAGGGCAACCAGTTAAGAACAAACACCATTGTAAATACAACCCATATTTATTTTCCCATTTGTACTTTAACTATTTGCACATCGTTACAACACTGTATATAGACATAATATGACATTTGAAATGTCTTTATTCTTTTGGAACTTTTGTGTAATGTTTCCTGTTCATTTTTTTTGTTCATTTCACTTTTGTTTAGTATCTATTTCACTTACTATGGCAATGTAAACATATGTTTCCCATGCCAATAAAGCCCCTTGAATTGAGAGAGAGAGAGAGAGAGAGAGAGAGAGACAGTGAGAGAGAGAGAGAGAGAGAGAGAGAGAGAGAGAGAGAGAGAGAGAGAGAGAGAGAGAGAGAGAGAGACAGAGAGAGAGAGAGAGAGAGAGAGAGAGAGAAGAGAGAGACAGAGAGAGAGAGACAGGAGAGAGAGAGAGAGAGAGAGAGAGAGAGAGAGAGAGAGAGAGAGAGACAGAGAGAGAGAGAGAGACAGAGAGAGAGAGAGAGAGAGAGAGAGAGAGAGAGAGAGAGAGAGAGAGAGAGAGAGAGAGAGAGAGAGAGAGAGAGAGAGAGAGAGAGAGAGAGAGAGAGAGAGAGAGAGAGAGAGAGAGAGAGAGAGAGAGAGAGAGAGACAGAAGGGGAGAAGGATAGAAAGGGTGGAGTGTCTCACTTGAGGCTCTCCTGTGAGGAGGAGGAGGAGCGGTCTGAGGCAGGAAGGGACATTATGCTGTCAGAACTCTTCAGGTGGGACTGGAGAGCCTTCTGATAGGACGACTCTAGAGCCTGGAACAGCTGCTCCGCCTCCCGGCTGAAGTGGCCGTGGAACGTCCAGTAACACCTGCACAAAACAACAGAGAGGACAAAGGCGCAGAAAGAGTGAGATGGAGCAATGTTTCAGGTTGGCAGATATCAAATGTGGAGGAAAAGTTGTTACCATGATAACATGTGATGTTTGTGAACTCCTATTTTCAAATAAAAATATGGTTCATGTATGGCCGACATAGTGTGAGAGTGACTTACTTCCTGGCCACTGATCTGGCCTCGGAGTCTGCATCATGGACTCCTTTCTTGATGGTCTCAGTCAGAACAGCTACATTCCTGAGGGGTCAAACAGAGAAGGAACACCAGCTTCATTCTCTCTGCATGCAGCATCCCTTTACCCCCCTCTCCACCAAAACCACCACAGCATAAAAAGCTACGGTTACATCCCAAATGCCACACTAATCCCTATATAGTGCACTACTTTTGACCAGAGCCCTACGGCACCCTATTCCCTATATAGTGCACTGCTTTTGACCAGAGCCCTACGGCACCCTATTCCCTACATAGTGCACTGCTTTTGACCAGGGCCCATAGGGCTCTGGTCAAAAGTACTGCACTATACAGGGAATAGGGTGCCATTTGGGACGCAATGTAATTCAATGAGAAGGGGACCTGAGAGCTCCCCTGACATCCCAGTCAGAGATTTGGTTTCACCACAATGATGAAGCACAGTGTGCTTTTATGGGATAGATATCCCTCCCTGGCATTGCCATGGAAACTGCGGAGATGAGGAGCGACTCACTGACAACAACATTGTTTCATATTACTGTAAAAATTCACTTGACAGTAGCTAGAAAAAGGTTTACAGTACAGTAGCTAGCTACATCACAGCAATACAATATTAAGTTGTTGAAGAGGGGGGACAATTATAAGTATGAGTTTATAGGCCTGTCTAGTAGCAGCCATTTTAGCGTACCTCTCTAGAGAGTTGGTCTGCCACTCCTGCAGCAAGAGGTCCAAGAACTCAAAACAGCGCCTGGAAATAGAACAATAAGACAGTCAGGGAAAACAGACAGACATTCAGCTACAGAGCGAATAGGGATAAGTCTTTCTGAGGCTGTTTGTTTGTTTACCTTCTCACGGCCACAGATTTAGATTGGCAGCTGCTGGTCACAATAGGAATGAGACGAGGGTAGTGTGTATGCTGGAAGACAGAGAAAGACCAGTTTTTACTAATTCAGTTACTAGCTGTTCTAAACTCAATAGAAATGTGAGGAACACACAAGGCATCTTTGGAGAACAATCGCAAGCAACCACCAACAATGAATGCCCACATCGGAATGCAGTGGAATGCAATTTGCAGCCCTCGGGAAGGAAAGATGTGTGTTTGTGTTCCTAAAAAGAAAGGCTAGCCACTCGACCATTTGGTCTGACTGACACTCAACAACCCAGCTCAATTGAACTAAATTAAATTCACCTCAACTTCATTCAAATGTCAATAACTTTATTGTCCACTCACTCTGATGATGAGTCGTATGACAGCGATGCCGGATGTGGCCATGACCTTGGCCGAGTTAGAGACCAGGGTTAGGAGAGTGGGCATGATGGACTCAGCACAATGGTCAAACCTGTTCCCCAGGATGTAGGACAGGTGGCTGCAGGATAGAGGTACGAAAAAGAGATGGAGACAAGTTATTATGATATCAATAGTATCTTATTTTGTACTGATGGGGCTGTACAATAAAGTGTGGGGGGAAAAAACATTCCTAACACTCTTTGTAATTTCAGTTATTTTATTGCATTGATATTGTATAACGTTATAATAGTATGGCTTTGGTAACATTAAAGAAAGCTTGTTTGATTTGAATTGATACCGTGAGTAAGAGAAAAGGACTAGAGGTCTCCTTACCCCAGAGTGATACAGGCCTCTCTGACCACCTGAGAGCGCAGGTCTTTAGCGGACATCTTAAAGGCTGCCTCCATGAGACGCAGCTGCTGGGAGAAACCATCAAACTCCACCGCTCCTGCCAGGAGCACAGAACGCATCTTCTTCAACTAGAGAGAAGAAGACAACCAAAACCATCAAGCCATTCATCAAAATAACATTTCCAATCAAATGATAGAAGTGGCTGCTTAACAGAACAGTTACTTAATAGTCGTGGCTACATTCCAAAATCCACACTTAGAATGCATGGCCAATACATTGCGTCATTCTAAGTGGTACGCTAGTGTGGATACTGGAATGTAGCCAGTGTGATGAAGTCATCTGGAGGTGGGGGACGATTGGTTGGTAGTCTCTTACCGCAGTGACTCTGTGCTCCCAGTCTCGTTTGTCGTCAGCCAGCACCTCTCTGATCTTGGTCATGGCGTCCTCCATCTCCCTGTTAGAGAAAAGCTGAGAGGAGGAGAGAAGAGGAATCCCTTAGAGGAAGCACATTCCAAATGCGTTTCATAAACCTGTAACATAGGGCAAGTTTGCCCAAGCGAGAATAGTGTGGAATGATTTTGATATCGTTATGAGAGTGAACACATACTTGCATAGTGGGCACCTCCTCGAAGGCCCGGATGAAGTCCTCCTCATCCACAGCCCCAGCAGCAGAAGCAGCACTAGGACCATCTCTCCCTGATATAAGCAGAAGACCACAAGGTCAAAATTGTTAACTTTACCAGGAAGCTATTCTAGTAGGCTATTATTCACACAAATATTCATCTTGGATTGGCTACAGACTTATGGAGTTAATGCAGGGTATATCACGCTCAATTCTCATTATCCCATGTTTCTATCAAATCTGTGTTCTCTCTGTGTTGTGGTTCCATTACATCATAACATAATCCTCACCATCGGCACTGTTCCAAGGTTACAGATATACACTAGACAGCTCCACAGTGGCTTATCTCCCATACAAATCCTGGACAGAGGTCATTATTCAGGGCTCTACGCTCAACCTTTTTACATGGAGCACGTGTGCGCCTAAGTTGAAAAATGTAGGCGAACACAAATCAATTTAGGAGCACGATGAAAAGTATTTGAGATATTAATTAGAATCATTCATTTTTCTAGGCGCACTGGTGCTCGTAAATAAAAATTCCATGTGCATTTGTGAGTAAAATGGTTGTACTGCAGAGCCCTGTTATTACCCATAGCCAAATAAAGGCTTTTCTAGATAATCCAGACATCATGAAGTCTAAAAAGTATGAACAATGCACTCACACAGATAGACGCACGCACACAGACACACACACACACAATCATTCTTGAGGAAGCAAATGAAAGGCATACTGTGGTAGGAGAAAGAACTAATCCCATTTGACAATGTTAAAATAGTCATGGCTCATCGTTCCATCCCTAATACACTCTCTGCTGGTGCTGGAGTGAACAGGAAGGGGCATCTCACCTGTTGATTTGGTGCTGGAAGCAGAGCTGGGCTTACGGAACGACCCCATGCTCACCGTCTTCTTCCCTGAGGAGGGGCCCTTAGAAGAAGAGGACCGCCCCCCGTCCACCGAATCATCATCATCAAAGTTCTTATCTGGGAGGGAAGGCAAAACAGAGAACTCAAGTTATTTCAACTCAGACACAATTTGAATGCTGACTGTACAAAACAAACAAAGCACGTTTCATATCAGCACCATGTGCTCAATCCCATTCCCTCATACAACAACACATTTCAGAAGCCGCCTACATGACCTTTTGGCATGACCTTCACACACACACATTGGGGGGGGGGGTCATCAGCGTTCATTCTGTTGGTAATTGTCTAGGTCTGATTCCGGTCACCGGTGGTTGCGCCCACATGCTTTGGAAGTGAAGTGACTACCCCACAAACTGTGGTGTACTGAACATGTGAGTCCCGGTCGGTCGGCCCAGAGGGGGCAGAGTAATCTGCCAGACCAGCGATCAATGAAACAAAACCCCATGCATTATTCAGAGGTCCACACACTGCAGGGCAGCACACCAACACATCACATCAGTTATGTGCCATCTACCTCAGTGTTTCTCTCCTCATTGCAATATTAAAACGACATACACTGTCAATATCCCAACAAGGTGTCTAATAAACCAGCCTCATTTAAAACCCAGCTCTGAGCATTTCTGTGTCATCAACACCAGTTGTGATAAGGGTAGCTCATTAATACAAAGTACAACAGATACAAAACTCATTGTACCCGTTTTCATCTAGGTTAAAGACCATTTTAGGGGAAACAACCATTCAGCAATGAATGTATTAAAATCCAGAAATGGTTAGTGATAGCCTTCAGATTGTCTGAGCCTTCAGTCTTTATAGTGCATACTCTGTACCCAGCTGTCCTCTCCTGTCTGTCACTCCTCAGCTGAAAATGTAAATCTCCCCAATCTCTCAATCTTCATCTCTTGACATGACCCACATTCCTCCAAGGCGCTCATTAACATGAATACAATGGGTCTCTCCTCTACCCCCACGTGTCAAGAAGAAAGAGAAGCAGAGCTTACAGGCACAGATCTTCCTGCAGACCAGTTTCCTCAGCATGTCGACAGACGGTCCACTCCAGACCCCCTCCTCACTCCTCACAGTCTCCACAGGTCTCCCAGCTAGCTCCCACGCTGCAGGCAGCTAGCAGTAACAGCTACACGCTCTCCTCCCTGACGCGTGAGCACCCGTGGCTCAGGCTATGGCTGCCCTCCTGCTACACAGTTGACACACTCTCCCAGTAACACACAAGCGCTTGCTGTGCTGTGATGCTAGGTGTCCCCCCTACTGAGCACAGTGAGCCGGCCCGTAGAGCAGTGATGACAGAGAGAGCAGATGGACAGCTCCACCTCCCACAGGGGGGAGAGGAGCCAAGGACACACCCTCTCTATCACCATGATATGCCACCAGGCCTGGGAGTGGGAGGAGCCAGACAGAAACTGATGAGCCATGAATTCAATCTTAACAGGTCAGTGAGCCTAGCGCCATCACTGGAGAGTGATGAGAGAGACAAGGTGGAATTTACTCTATCTACAGGCAGTTGGTTATTCTCTGTCTTCAAGATTATTTTCCTTAACAGATGTGGAATTTGTCAGCACAGACAGCAGAGCAAAATGGAGGGAAATTCGCAGCTAAAGGATGAGCTGCATGCAAATGTTGGCTTCGAAGCAAGCAGAGAGGGTTCAGGTTCAGATTGCAGTGTTTGCATTGTAAATAAAGACTGAGTTTTTTCTGGATCAAAATGGGCCTTAGTCGGTGGGCATAGCCATGGGAGTGGCCAAGGGTGTGGTCACAGTCTGAAAAATATAGAAGCTGTTTTAAAGCTAATTTCCTGCAATTCTACAAATTTTGCATTGACTTACAGTGGCTTGCGAAAGTATTCACCCCCCTTAGCATTTTTTCTATTTTGTTGCCTTATAACCTGGAATTAAAATTTATTTTTGGGGGGGGTTGTATCATTTGGTTTACACAACATGCCTACCACTTTGAAGATGCTAAATATTTTGTTTTGTGAAACAAACAAGAAATAAGACAAAAAAAACTGAAAACTTGAGCGTGCATAACTATTCACCCACCCCAAAGTCAATACTTTGTAGAGCCACCTTTTGCAGCAATTACAGCTGCAAGTCTCTTGGGGTATGTCTCTATAAGCTTGGCACATCTAGCCACTGGGATCTTTGCCCATCCTTCAAGGCAAAACTGCTCCAGCTCCTTCAAGTTGGATTGGTTCCGCTGGTGTACAGCAATCTTTAAGTCATACCACAGATTCTCAGTTGGATTGAGGTCTGGGCTTTGACTAGGCCATTCCAAGACATTTAAATGTTTCCCCTTAAACCACTCAAGTGTTGCTTTAGCAGTATGCTTAGGGTCATTGTCCTGCTGGAAGGTGAACCTCCGTCCCAGTCTCAAATCTCTGGAAACAGGTTTCCCTCAAGAATTTCCCTGTATTTAGCACCATCCATCATTCCTTCAATTCTGATCAGTTTTCCAGTCCCTGCCGATGAAAAACATTACATTTTAGTGATTTAGCAGACGCTCTTATCCAGAGCGACTTACAGTTAGTGAGTGCATATATTTTCATACTGGCCCCCCGTGGGAAACGAACCCATAACCCTGGCGTTGCAAGCGCCATGCTCTACCAACTGAGCTACAGGGGATCCCCACAGCATGATGCTGCCACCACCATGTTTCACTGTGGGGATGGTGTTCTCGGGGTGATGAGAGGTGTTGGCTTTGCGCCAGACATTTTTCTTGATGGCCAAAAAGCTCAATTTTAGTCTCATCATTAAAATGCAAATCAATTTATAACATTTTTGACATGCGTTTTTCTGGATTTTGTTGTTGTTATTCTGTCTCTCACTGTTCAAATAAACCTACCATTAAAATTATAGACTGATCATTTCTTTGTCAGCGGGCAAACGTACAAAATCAACAGGGGATCAAATACTTTTTTCCCCTCACTGTACTTTATATCTGGTTTTAGTCGTTGAAGTTTACACTGAAAACGTTTTTATTTTTTTACTGTTTTGACATAGGTGGCCGAAGAAACCCTTAGGCGGCCCGCACAATACTTTTCTATGCAGATAAAATCATGGACTCTTTGTGAGCAAGGGCAGTACAACTGGTCTGAATGCAAAACATCCTGTTTGGTTAAAGCTACGAAGAAAATCAAATCCAATTTTATTCGTCACAAGCGCCGAATACAACAGTGAAATGCTTACTTACAAGCCCTTAACCAACAATGCAGTTTTAAGAAAGAATACAAAAATAAAATTCACACTAAAAAATACAATATAAAATAATACGAAATAAAAGTAACAAATAATTAAAGAGCAGCAGTAAAAATAACAATAGCGAGGCTATATACAGGGGGTACCGGTACTGAGGTAATTGAGGTAATATGTACATGTAGGTAGAGTTATTAAAGTGACTATTCATAGATAATAAACAGAGAGTAGCAGCAGCATAAAAGAGGGGGGGCAATGCAAATAGTCTGGGTAGCCATTTGATTACATGTTCAGGACATAGACAACAGTGTTTGCATAGACAATGTTAGACACATAACCTATGGATCCATGAGTGCATCCTAAAAGAAAACAACAAAATCAGCAATGAATCATAAGCACATGAGACCTACTTTATAATGCAGTAATAATCTCCTGCAAACCAGACGTTCACTATTTAATCCACTAGATGGCAGTGCACCCTGATAAATGCACCAGTTGTTGTCTGAGAACAGAGCAACAACAGCTTCAACCTGCAAGTGATACTGTGGAATTCAACCTACAGTACCTCTGAGGAGAACACTCCATTATTCTCTACAGTACCTGAGGACACCAACTATCAACACACAGCTTGCTCTTCCTCTCCACCATCCGATACCTTGAGCACAAACCAGCCATTCTCTCACAGAGAAACTTTCTCACCGGGGAACGAGCTACTCAAGCACTTGACAACATAGGAGCAGCACAATTCAACAGCCCTATTCGTTTCAAATATTAATGCAATTTCTGCAAGAAAAAAACATACATTTCAGCAGTAATTTCTCACAATCAACTAGACAAATAGGAGTGAAAAGCCAAGCCAGCATCAAAACAATCCTGAATGAATGAATGTTGCACATAACCAATCCCATGCCTACAGGCACTCTCTTCACTCTAGTTAGATCTTCATAATTATGAAAGAAAAGCAATGTAAATTAAAATGTCATTAGAAAAATAAAGTTAGTGTGGAAGAGGTGAACAAATTGTTGCTGGCCATTAATAATGAGAAACCACCTGGTATTGACAATTTAGATGGAAAGCTACTGAGGATAGTAGCGGAATATGTTGCAGCTCCTATTTCTCATATCTGAGCTTGGAGAAACATTTTTTCCCTCAAACCTGGAGGGAAGCTAAAGTCATTCCGCTTCCCAAGAATGGTTAACCACCCTTTTCTGGTTCTAACAGCAGACCAATTTCAGTGCAGCTTTTGATATTATTGACCATCATCTGTTAGCGGAAAAACGTATGTGTTATGGCTTTACACCCTCAGCTTTTGATCAATGATATGGCAATCTATCTAATAGAACACAGAGGGTTTTCTTCAATGGGAGCCTCTCTAATCTAATACATGTAAACTGTGGAATTCCGCAAGGGAGCTGTCTTGGCCTGTTACTGTTTTCTATTTTTACTAATGATTTACCACTAGCCTTAAACAAGCTAGTGAAATCACTGCAACTCTAAACAAAGAGTTGAAGTTAGATTCAGAATGGTTGGCCAGCAATAAACCAGTCCTGAATATATCGAAGACTAAGAGCATAGTATTTCAGAACAAATCATTCCTTAAGCTCTAGATCAGGGGTCTCCAACCTTTTCTAACATGAGAGCTACTTTTAAAAAATGAAACGTCACGAGCTACACATTCTTTTCTAGCTTTCAAATAGGAACATTCTTTTCTTTTCCACTCCCCTGCAACTCTTCCCTGTTCCTTACTGTACAAGAGAAAGTAGCGCACTGTTTTCTGTCAATATGCCCATGGGGCAGCGCACAATTGGCCCAGCGTCGTCCAGGGTAGGGGAGGGAATGGCCGGCAGGGATGTAGCTCAGTTGGTAGAGCATGGCGTTTGCAATGCCAGGGTTGTGGGTTCAATTCCCACGGGGGGCCAGTATGAAAAATTAATAAAAATAATAATAATGTATGCACTCACTAACTGTAAGTCACTCTGGATAAGAGCGTCTGCTAAATGACTAAAATGTCAATGTAAATGTAAAATAATGGTTATTAAGCCACTCTTAAGGGGGGCTCTATAAAATATGTGATTTTATTTTTCCTGGTTTTAGATTTCTTTTAGGTTTTTCACTCTCAAAAATAAAATAGTTCATAGAGAAACAATGGAATTGGATGTTCTGAGTCAATGTCAATAGTTAAATCCAGTGGTGGAAAAGGTACCCAATTGTCATACTTGAGTAAAAGTAAAAGATACCTTAATAGAAAATGACTCAAGTAAAAGTGAAAGTCACCCAGTAAAATACTACTTGAGTAAAAGTCTAAAAGTATTTAGTTTTAAATATACTTAAGTAAGTATCAAAAGTAAATGTAATCGCTAACATGTACTTAAGTATCAAAAGTACAAGTATAAATCATTTCAAATTCCTTATATTTTAAGCAGACGGTACCATTTTCTTATTTTTTTTTAATTGATGGATAGCCAGGGGCAGACTCCAACATTTAGACATCATTTACAAACAAAGCATGTGTATTTAATGAGTCCACCAGATCAGAGGCAGTAGGGTGTAGGGATGACCAGGGTAAGTGTTCTGTTGATAAGTGCGTTTTTTGGACCATTTTCCTGTGCTGCTAAGCATTCAAAATGTAACGAGTACTTTTGGGTGTCAGGGAAAATGTATGGAGTAAAAAGTACAATATTTTCTTAAGGAATGTAGTGAAGTAAAAGCAAAAGTTGAAAAAATATAAATAATAAATATACCCCAAAAAAACTACTTAAGTAGTACTTTAAAGTATTTTTACTTAAGTACTTTACACCACTGGTTACATCACATCAGAATACAATTGTTTTTAGGTCTGGAAGAAAACTAACAAATATATCTTTTTGAGTAATTCCCTTTAATTGCATATCTAGTGAGTGAGGAATATGCCAGTCTAGTTATGGTTCTGCACTGCTGCTTCTCATTTCATGGAAACGTTTGAAAATAACAAATAATAGATACAAATGATATACTTCCTCATGATATACTTCTGCCAGGTAAGCCTACTTTGCAGTTAACATTTAATTGAGATGGTTTTGGGGAAAGTATTTCTGTCAACCCACAAAATGGTCATCACATCAACTGGCTACACACGGTGATAGACAAACGCACGCACCACACAGACAGGTGGGCAATATTGCTGGAAATTAATTGGCCGATAGTGTGTTAAGTTTGGCTTTTTAAGCCAATAGTGGATAACCAGGAATGGGATAAATGTCAATGTTGCGTTGATTAGATAGTAGCTGGGAGCTTGCGGTGTCTGATACTTGTGAGATTTGTTTATGACAGTTTGCAGTGGAACACGTGAAAATTGCATGTACTTTCAGAATTGTTTGGCAAGCTACTCATAATCGGCCTGTTGGAGACCGCTGCTCTAGACCTAAGCTGGATCTGGTTATGAAAGATGTGGTTATAGAACAAGTTGAGGAAACTAATCTTCTTGGTGTCACTTTAGACTGTAACCTGTCAGGACTAGGTTACCACAACTGATCAAAGAAGTCCTGCAGGCTCAATTTGATCTTATCGTGACTTCTGCCCGGTAATATGGTCAGGTGCTGCAAAGAAAGACATAACGCTACAGCTGGCCCAAAACAGAGCAGCACGTCTTATCCAGCAATGTTCCAAGAGCGCTAATGTCAACAGCATGTTGACATTTCCTGGCTCATAGTAGAGAAGAAATTGTCTGTATCACTTCTCGTTTTTTGTTACTCCAAACGGTCTATTCAATCAACTAACATACAGCTCTGACAGACATTCATACTCCACAAGGCATACAACTAAAGGTCTTTCCTTAGTCCCTAAAGCCAAAAAAACAAATTCAAGGCAATTCACAGTAATATATAGAGCCATAATACTGTAGCTTGGAACTCCCTGCCATCTCAAATCACTCAAGCAAGCAGCAAAAGTAGCTTTAAAAAACTAATAAAACAGCAAACCACAGCGCCTCTGACCTAAATAGCTGTAGCATCTCCCTTGCAAGCACATTTGGTGTTTGGGTTAAAGTTAAAAGCTAGGATGTGCCCTTAGTATCAAGATATCAGTGCCTGCTCAGAGAAAGCATTTGTAAGCAAAGCCTCAGTAGAGTAAGAACATACTGCTCCATATAATATGATAGTCTGGTCAGTTTACTGATGTCAGTCAGTAGAGCAAAGTTTTATGAAAGTGTATTCTTATTTTGTGTGTGACTGGTGGATGCTGCTGGGTGTGAGTGTGATGCGGGAATGAAAATAGATATGCAAAACAAGTTTATGAGAACTGGAGGAAACTCCATATCAAGGGGACTTTATTAAAATAAGTCCAAAGGCCACAAACTATACCTTAGCTAAGCCTTTACGGGCGGTAGACTGTAACACGGCAATTGTTTGGTTTAGTTAATTTCTATGCACTAGACATGATAATCCCATCTGATGATAATGACTGTCACGAATTCAGCCGAGGCTGCCCCTCCTCCTTGCTCGGGCAGGTTTCAGCGTTCGTCATCACCGGCTTACTAGCCACTACCGCTCCATTTATCATCACTCCATTTGTCTTGTCTTGTCAATCACACACACCTGGTACTCATTCCCTCATTAGTCTGTGTATAAGTGTTCCCTCTGCCCCCTTGTCCTTTGTGAGTGATTGTTCATTGTGAGAGTGAGTAGCTCGGTTGTATGTAGCCAAGGTGGATTTTCCCTTGTGCTAGTTTTGTTTTGATGCTTGCTGCGCTTTATTCATGTACACTGAATAAACTCTGGATTTCTGTGTTTTACCTCCTGCGCCTGACTCCGTCATTCACACCTCATCACAGAATCACTCACCCTCTATGGAGTCAGCAGGAGAGGAGCGCATGCCTGGAATAGTGGCAAGGGTCCAGGAACATTCCACTATGCTGGCCAGCTTGGGGGAAGCGATGGATCGGGTTCTTCAGGTCGTCCAACGCCTGGGGAGAAGAGGAACCGATCCTTCGAGACCAGCTGGCCAACCGGATCCAGCCACCTACATCACAGCATCCGGAGGGATCCAGATATCTCGACCACGGGCGTTCGATGGGACGCCGGCTCTATGTCAGGGATTCCTTCTCCAACTGGAGCTGTACTGCTCCAGTGTCGCGGTGCCCCAGGCGCCAGCAGGTGTCCGTCCTCATTTCCTGCCTCTCGGGGAAAGCCCTGGAGTGGGCCAACGCGGTTTGGAGAGAAGGAGGAGCCGCGTTGGTGGACTACAGGGAGTTTGCCCGCCTATTTCGATCACCCGCCCGAGGGTCGAGAGGCGGGTGAGCAGCTGGTCCACTTGAGGCAGGGGACAAGGACAGTACAGGAGTTCGTGCTGGAGTTCCGGATTCTGGCAGCAGGATCCGGGTGGAACGAGTGGGCCCTGATCAACCAGTTCCGGTGCCATCTACGGGAGGACGTCCGACGGGAGCTAGCGTGCCGTGACACCAGTTTGTCTTTTACCGAAATGGTGGACATGGACATTCGTCTGGATAACCTGCTGGCAACCAGAGGACGTCCTGGAGGAGGTCTGCCCGTTCCCGCCCCAACCAACGCGGATCCAGAGCTCATGGAGCTGGGTGGTACCGCACACCGAGAGAGCAGAAGACGACAGCGCCAGTGCCAATCGGATGGCACGAAGGGACATTCCACCACACGTTGTCGTCAGCGCTCTTTTGGGTCAAGAGGTGGCCGCAGGGCACTCTCGCATCACCCCAGGTATTGAGCACCCACACTTGTTCAGAGCCCTCTGCTGTGCACTGTACCATACCCATATACTTCCCTGATTACATGAGAGTTCCCAAGTGTAAGGCGCTAGTAGATTCAGGCGCAGCTGGGAACTTTATGGATAAAACTTTTGCACGCCGCCAGGGCATTTCATTAGTTCCCCTATCCATTCCACGCCCCATCAGAGCACTTGATAGTCGACCATTAGGGTCCGGGTTGATAAAGGAAGTCACAGTACCAGTCACCATGATCACACAGGAGACGCATTGTGAGCAGGTCACTTTTTCCATCATTGAGTCTCCTGCTTTCCCTGTGGTGTTAGGTATTCCGTGGCTAGCACTCCACAACCCCACTTTCTCATGGCCGCACAGGGTGGTCGTGAGAGTGTCAGGGTAGGTGTCTGGGTGTTTCCGTTGGTGCAACCACGGTGGAAAGTCCAGACGGTGCCTCCACCGTGCGCATTCCCCCCAAATACCATGATCTGGCACAAGTTTTCTCCAAGAATAAAGCAACTAAATTGCCACCTCATCGGGCAGGGGATTGCGCAATAAACCTTTGGGTAGACGCTGTACCTCCCAGGTATAATATGTATCCCCTGTCGCAGGCAGAGACGTACGTCCCCGAGTCCCTGCACCAGGGGTACATACGTCCCTCCACTTCACCCGCCTCCTCAAGTTTATTTTTTGTGAAGAAGAAAGACGGCGGTCTGCGCCCGTGCATTGACTATCGACCACTGAACAGGGAGACGATTAGATTTAGTTATCCTCTCCCCCTCATTCCGTCAGTGGTTGAGTCATTGCATGGAGCGCGCTTCTTCACTAAATTAGATCTCAGGAGTGCGTACAACCTGGTGCGTATCCGAGAGGGAGATGAGTGGAAGACAGCATTCAGCACAACCACAGGGCATTATGAATACCTGGTGATGCCCTATGGTTTGATGAATGCTCCCTCAGTCTTCCAGTCCTTTGTGAACGAGGTGTTTCGGGTCATGCTTGGTCGCGGTGTAGTGGTCTACATCGATGACATCTTGGTGTATTCCGCTAAGCGCGCCGAGCATGTGTCCCTGGTTCGCAAAGTACTGGCCCGACTGTTGGAAAATGACCTTTATGCCAAGGCAGAGAAGTTTGTTTTCCAGCAGTCCGTCTCCTTCCTCGGATACCGAATTACCACCTCAGGTGTGGAGATGGAGGGAGATTGCATTTCAGCCGTGCGTAATTGGCCGACTCCAACCACGGTAAAGGAGGTGCAGCGCTTCCTTGGCTTCGCCAACTATTATCTGAGGTTTAACCGGGGCTTTGGCAAGGTCGCAGCTCCCATTACATCTCTGTTGAAGGGTGGGCCGTCCCTGCTCCGCTGGTCTGCTGAGGCTGACAGGGCCTTCAGTAACCTGAGGGAACTGTTCACCTCGGCCCCGGTACTGGCCCACCCCGATCCATCACTACCGTTCGTAGTGGAGGTGGATGCGTCCGAGGTTGGGATGGGAGCAGTCCTGTCTCAACGCTCGGGCACGCCACCCAAGCTCCGCCCCTGTGCGTTCTTCTCAAAGAAGCTCAGCCCGGCGGAGCAGAACTACGGCGTTGGTGATCGGGAGCTGTGACGTGAGGGTGTATGTTTCCTCCTGCTCAGTGTGCGCCCAGAGTAAGGCACCTAGGCAGCCTCTCTCTCAAGGGAACACCACCATCCTGGTCATTGTGGACCACTTTTTGAAGGCCTGCCGCCTCCTTCCTCTGCCCGGTCTCCCACGGCTCTGCAAACTGCGGAGGCCCTGGTTACACGTCTTCCGGCACTACGGGGTACCAGAGGATATAGTGTCTGACCGAGGTCCCCATTTCACGTCAAAAGTCTGGAAGGCGTTCATGGAACGTCTGGGAGTCTCGGTCAGCCTGACCTCTGGGTCCCACCCTGAGAGTAATGGGCAGGTGGAACGGGTAAATCAGGATGTGGGTAGGCTCCTGAGGTCCTATTGCCAGGACCGGCCGGGGGAGTGGTCAGTGTTCCTGCCATGGGCAGAATATGCCCAGAACTCTCTCCGCCACTCCTCTATGAACCTAACGCCATTTCAGTGTGTTTTAGGTTATCAACCGGTTCTGGCACCGTGGCACCAGAGCCAGACCGAAGCTCCTGCGGTGGATGACTGGTTTTGGCGCGCGGAGGAGACGTGGAACACTGCCCATGTTCACCTCCAACGCCAACGCTGACCATCACCGCAGTGAGGCCCCCGTCTTTGTACCGGGGAACGGGTCTGGCTATTGACCCGGAATCTACCCCTCCGCCTGCCCTGCCGGAAGCTGAGCCCACGGTTTGTAGGGCCGTTCAAAGTCCTGAGGAGAATCAACGAGGTCACATATAGGTTATTACTCCCCCCTGATTACCGTATTAACCTAGTTTCATGTGTCTCTCCTCAGGCCGGTGGTGGCTGGTCCGCTCCAGGAGTCTGAGGTGCGGGAGGTCCCTACACCTCCTTTGGACATCGAGGGGGCGCCGGCGTACTCTGTCCGTTCCATACTGGATTCGAGGCGCCGGGTGGGGGGCCTTCAGTACCTCGTGGAGTGGGAAGGGTACGGTCCGGAGGAACGGTGCTGGGTCCCAGTGAGGGATATCCTCGATCCCTCTCTGTTGAGGGACTTCCATCGTCGCCATCCGACTCGCCCTGCTCCGCGTCCTCCTGGCCGTTGTCGGCGTGCTGCTGGAGCTGCGCGTCAAGGGGGGGATACTGTCACTAATTCAGCCGAGGCTGCCCCTCCTCCTTGCTCAGGCAGGTTTCGGCATTCATCGTCACCGGCTTACTAGCCACTACCGCTCCATTTATCATCACTCCATTTGTCTTGTCTTGTCTTGTCAATCACACACACCTGCTACTCATTCCCTCATTAGTCTGTGTATAAGTGTTCCCTCTGCCCCCTTGTCCTTTGTGAGTGATTGTTCATTGTGAGAGTGAGTAGCTTGGTTGAGCTACTCTTTCCTTGTATGTAGCCAAGGTGGATTTTCCCTTGTGCTAGTTTCGTTTTGATGCTTGCTGCGCTTTATTCATGTACACTGAATAAACTCTGGATTTCTGTGTTTTACCTCCTGCGCCTGACTCCGTCATTCACACCTCATCACAATGACGACTCTGTTCAATATATTTAGCGGAGTGATGGATCTCTAAAAAGTCCACCTATGTAGCTAAAGTGAATGATTCAATTGTAACTTTAGCTGGAGAAAACTCCAAAGCGGTTGCTGAGGTGAAGGATTAAATTGAAGCCTTTAACAGGGAGGAAACTCCATCTGTAGCTCATTTATGAGCTGAATGGCAGTTGCTGGGGTGAAAACTGTGGTTGAAGCCTTAGCTGGAGGAATTGTAGCATTTCCATTGTCGTTTGCAGTGCACTTGCATTTCAGTAGAATCTATGAATCACATTATTATTATGAATAGTATTGATTTCAAAATGGGAGAACCAAGGACACGGGTGGTTCCTAATGTTGTGAGATTCTCACTAGTCTTTGCAGAACAACTGGTTCTGAGAGATTAGGATCAGGACCTACAATTGTAACAGTAAGCAACTGTAACAAAAGGCTAAGGCATAAGAATATGAAAGTGTGTATTCTTATTTTAAATGTATGTACTTCATGTCTTAATTCTTTGTATTATAATGTATTTATTTATTTTAATTTATTTAGTTCTGTACCTGTCTATTCATGTTATGTAACATGTTGTTTTCTGTAGTTCAGCTGTAATTGTCCATTAATGTTCTGTATTATGTCATGTTTTATGTGGACCCCAGCAAGAGTAGCTGCAGCTTTGGCTGTAGCTAATTGGGGGGCCTAATAAAATACAAAAAATACGAAATACTATGAAAGCCCTAGCTAGCTGTAACCCTACCCTACTGACAGAAGGCACCTCTGCCAGTCATTCAGTGCCCCCTATTCATAATTTGTGCGTCAGAAGTGCACTAGGCAGAGGGCTATTCACAGAGCACAGTTGGCACCTTAATTGACTGGCTACTGGCAAGGAAATGATGAGGAAGTAGACAAAAGTAACATTTAGTCCTCTGCTCTTTCTTCTGACCAAAACATTTGTCCAAGTATGAGCTAAACAAACCAGGGCTAATTTGCCTTGTATCTAGCATCTTAGTATAATGTTTCACCAATGTCAAACACAGTAACATAAACAGCCCAAACTATTTCCTTTATAAGAAATGAAAGAAAGAGAAACATCCTGTATGAAATCTCCTGCAGTTCTCACCAAAAACACCACTCCCTTTCATTTACCTACGGAGGCCACCTGTAAACACCATAGGCTAATCCCAATGAGAACACGACTATAGCTAATCTACCCATGCAGTAGCTATAAAAGGCCTTTGTAAAGAGAAAAGAGATCCATACCTTCTCCTGTGGTCATAGCAGGGCTGTTGATTCCACACACTAACAGACCTAAGTAACAGTGAGCAACAAGGACAAACACTGCCGTATGTCTGTCTCTTCTCTATTGTCTCTACCTACCGTACTCCAGGCTACTCCTTCCCCTCCCCTCTAGCTAGGTCTTGTGACTGCACGGATGACAAAATGCCTGCAGCAGAGTCCCTTGTGTTGCTGCCTCTTCCTAGCCTCTCTGGCTCTCCCTTTACCTTCGCCAGCCCCAGATCTAGTATTCATTAGGGCCAAGTGTTTCTCATTGGACAAATTCAGATGCAGTACCTCCCTGTTTCAATCGGGTTGGTACCAAATGAATAGGACACAGGATTCCTGGGCAGAGAGAGAGGTCCTTTCCACTTGCCTGGACTGTTGACATTCATGAGCTGTCAGCTGCACAGGAGAGGCAGGCCTTTGAAGTATCTGGTGTTGTAGAGAGGCCAGGCCAAGACATTGCCTTTATGCCTGGTTAACCTTCGAGCCGCACAGGGGGAAAAACTGTGTTGACAGCAAAGGGTTTTCCCCTTTCTTTGGCCCACAAGGTGAACAGGAAACACCAATGAGATGTCGGTCAATGACGTCAATGATGCATTACCACAAAATAACTAGCATGACACCTTGCTTTGGCCAATTTGCTTAGGTTTGATATGAAGTCATTCAGTGTACTAAATGAAAGTAGAGATTACAGCAGCTCTAGTCTAATCTCTACAGGGTGAACTCTTGTGATGAAAGTGAAGCCTCATGACCACAGCAATTATACCCTTTATGTCCCAGACTTAAGAGGCCTGAGGAAAGTCAAATGATACGGCCGCAGCAACAAAGAGACACAATCTCCGATATCAGTCGGTCCTGGTTCAATACCGCTGCTTCAGGGTAAGGCACTACTCTGTGTGCAGAATACCAAGAACATGTCCAATAGAGAGCAGCTGAAAGGAGAATCTGACCCCCTGCCTGCAGCCCTGCATTGCTGCAGAGAGACTGCTCAATGCATACTAACTGTTCTCTTCTGAAAGAGCCTGGACACGGAACAGGTTTCTCTGTTGTTGGTTTTCTGTCCAGCTCTAAGTGGTCTGAGCCCAGGGTCTGTATCCACAAAGTGTCTCAGAGTAGGAGTGCTGATCTAGGATCAGGTCCCCACCTGTACATACATCTTGTCTTAATTTGACCAGTTTCTCACAGCAGGAAAATAATCCTGCAGCAATAGGAAATGTCAATTATTATGTGCATTATAATTAATAGAAATGTTTGTAGGGGTTGATACATTTTTCGTTAGGGCAAATTACAAACTTTAGAAGCTGCATTTCGTGCTGGGCAGGAAATTTCTCTGCGACAACAGTGATCAAATTAGGATAGCAGCTCTGTATAATTTCATGCATTATGATCTAAAAGCCAAAACGGATCCTAGATCAGCAATCATACTCTGAGATGCTTTATGGATATGGGCACAGCTTGGATGAGACCCCCCTCAACTCCATAAGCATAGTCCTAATCCCAGTGCACTGCTTGCACTACACCAGAACATATCAATATGACAACGCTCAATGGAAAGGGATGAATGTTTCCATGTGGTGTTGGACAGTTGGAAAGTACAACAGTGAGAGCAAAGGAAGTACTGTGCTTACCTGAGACAGGGGACAGAATCATGTTCCCCGATCTTTGAACTTCATCAAATTTACTGAAAATGACATTCAACCTGGAAAGAGAAAGACAGAATATTGTTTTAAGGGCATTTTCATACAATTATGACAAGGCGCAAGCCTAAAAGCGGACAGGCAGGCTCCCTGGAGATACCAGAGAACTGGGTCATGGTGATTGCACTTCAACAGAAAGCCTTGATATCAGAAATATAACAGAGGGTGAAGGTACCGTGACTGTGGCAGTCCCTTTTTCCCCAAGTCCATCCGCACCCTCTCCCCGACGTGTCTGTAGATCTCAACAAGACAGTTCATGGCCCCATCTCGCACCTGCGTGTCAGGAAATAAAACAGGACACGGCTTCACTCATCCGTCTGCACACTAACCAACGACATAATCGTTTGTCTGGATTGAACACAAAATTATATGTAAAAAATCTAGAAATTCTCTCTTATTGACTGTAATAGTCAATATAGTTGTGCTATTTGAAACGGACAAATATGGCTTGCACTATATCAGTACAGGAAGAGAGGTCCATGGACACAGCTTCCTGTTCCCGACAGGAAGTGCAGAAGTGCTGTTGAAGTGCGTGATGACAGAAGAGAGCAAAGCCTTTTGAAAGTGTACAAAACAAGCTAATTGCAAGGAATAAACAGACTAGAGATATCAGGAAAGTACTGAAGTCTGATAAGTTCACATGGAATCTGTAACACTGTTGGTCAACCACCAGAGAGTTCTGAAACACCAATAATGCTGTTGTCAACCTCAGTGACAGCTGAAATCAAGTTTAACACTACAATGTATACTGAACAAAAATATAAACGCAACATGTAAAGTGTTGGTCCCATGTTTCATGAGCTGAAATAAAATATCCCAGAATTGTTCCATTCACACAAAAAGCCTATTGCTCTCAAATTGTGTGCACACATTTGCTTACATCCCTTAGTAAAAATGTATTATTTGCCAAGATAACCCATCCACTTGACATGTGTTGCATCTCAAGAAGCTGATTAAACAGAATGATCATTACACAGGTGCACCTTGTGCTGGGGACAATAATAGGGCCACTCTAAAATGTGCAGTTTTGTCACACAATACAATGCCACAGATGTCTCAAGTTTTGAGGGAGCGTGCAATTGGCATGCTGACTGCAGGAATGTCCAATTTAATGTTAATTTCTCTACCATAACGTCATTTTAGAGAATTTGTCAGTACATCAAATCGGCCTCACAACTGCAGCCCAGGACCTCCACATCTGGCTTCTTCACCAGCGGGATCGTCTGAGACCAGCCACCCGGACAGCTGATGAAACTGAGGAGTATCTGTCTGTAATAAAGCCCTTTTGTGGGGAAAAACTAATTCTGATTGGCTGGGCCTGGCTCCCCAGTGGGTGGGCCTGGCGTCCAAGTGGGTGGCCCTATGCCCTCCCATGGATGCGCCCCTGTCCAGTCATGTGACTAATTAATTTATTTCAAATGACTGATTTCCTCATATGAACTGTAACTCAGTCAATTTTTTGAAATTGTTGCATGTTGCATTTATATTTTTGTTCAGTATAGTTTAATAGCCTAAGCACCAATTTTTTGCTTCAAAAAATAATGTAACTATACCTGGCTTGTAGGGTCTCCTAAAAGATTACATATGTGGGGGACAATTTTGCTGAGGGTCAAGCCTTGAGCTCCATATCTGTAAGGGGGAAAAAAATCATTATTTTTTTAAAAGCACAAAGAATGTGTATGACAAAACAGATGAAATAGTACGTTTTAACCCTTCCTGGCTATTATGAACTTACACATTTAACGTGGCGATAAGGCAAATGCAGACACTCTCTCTGGTCCTGTTGTTCTTGTGTTTGAATCCTCCTAACATTCGATCCCATACATACTGCAAATAAATAAAAGAAAACAAATGTATTGTTGTCCGTTTTTTATATTTAAACGTTTATTTCCGATACTAACAGGTAGGTGAGTCTACAGTACATGCTGACATTACCTGTGGGTTAGCAGCTTGATCCATGATCTTTAGTAGAAGAGCTTGGTCCTGGTCTCTGACTTGGTCCTTTGAGTCGCCTAGTCGATCTATCAAACTCGGCAAAACTAATGGGAGGAAGAAGGCAAGGACAAAGATATGAATTATGTGACAAAAAAAATATGAATCAAAAATATTTGTTATAATGCATACAATTGCCAGGGATAGCTTACCAGTTCCAATCTGTGTCCTAAACCGTTCCTGAAGTCTTGTTACTAAAGCTGACAGTATGTCCATTCCCAACAAAGCCACCTAAGAATAAAGATCAAAAGATAAACATTTTAGTATATATTTTTTTATATATAACATAGGCTATTCAACAAAAGCATAAATGTTAGAGACATTGAGAGAGAAGAATGCATAACATCATAAAAATAAGCCTTTGAAATACAAGTTCAGGTTGCAAAGGATTGTGGGTAATGTGATACATCTTGGTTTTGTTCCCTTTATAAAATGTTAAAAGCAAAAGGAAGCCCTCAAACACAAATAATATATATTGTAACAACCTACTGATGCTGCTGTAGGACTACTGTAGAAAATAAAATACTAACCATGTCGGAAAACAACTTTGAGATGTGATAAGGGTTTGGCTGGCACTAAGGAAGGTATCTTTCCTTGTCTTGGGGTGGCATGGGACACTCAATGAACGTGTAGTGAGAGTATCCCTGCTAACGCCATAATCAACACATTCGCATCACCTGAGCTTCTTGCTCGGGCTATGGTGCAATTTTTGGAACCCCAGGGTTTATATTTGTAGAGAGAGAACAATTTCTCAACAGTTTCCTGCTGCCTAATGTCACCTAGTGGAGAAGTTCACATTGCACGTACAAAATAATTGTTGGTTGTAAATACAAATTCATAATTGCTGCATATCAAAAATGTGTCTGAGTAAATAGCTTTAATTTAAAAACATTTAAAACAAGGTGCTGAAGACTATTCAGAAGTGACAGAACACAAACACACACCATTTGAGAACAGGTTGTCCGTCAACAGCTGTGTAGAGCTGTGAGCCTGCTGCAGTGCCCCCTCCCTCCCTCTGAAAGTCCTGCAGTGTTTGACTAGGCCTGCCTTCCTTTCCTTCTTTATCAACAGCTTTCAACCTACTCCCATCTGATGCTGAAACAAAAACACAGCATTTCCGGCGCTGAATGCTAAAAACTAACTGGTCTTTACTAGCAGAGCGATGACAGAAGCTAGCAAAATGAGAAAATAAACTAAATCCTGATCATTCTTCACGTAGGGGGTTAGCCTATTCATTGATTCTTAGCCATTCATATCTGGTGTTCTCCTCCCCTCTACTTGTGGGGGCCAGCCCAGGTAGACAGACTGGGTCTTATCTGGGGTAGCCTAATGATAGTTGGTAAAATAAGCTCAACACTATTGCCGTGGGAGTCCATGTCCCCATTACTGTACTGCTCTCTCGGAGTAATCACTCTGATTGGAGGGGACACCATTTCTAGAGCAGCACAGGGTGCAGCATTCTGATTCGCTGAGAGAGGGGTAAGCTGTTTTCTATGCGTGTGAGTGCGCGTGTGTGTGTGTGGCAGTAGAGTAGTTGACATGGCTTCTCCCTTCATCACACACAGAGTTCAGAGGTCAGCTCCAGCCTGAAAGCACAGACAAATCAAAGCAGCGAACCCCTTGCTTGAGCTCAGTCGATAGATTACTCAACATCAGAGCTCGACAAAAACAAGCTGTGATACTGTTGACAGTGTCCCGCTCCGCCACCTCAATGTTTACATGGAAGAAGCCGTTAGAGACTCTGACCACTGACAGTCTGGAAGGACATTTGTGGAGTTTGAATAGCTGTTATAAACAGTCTGGGGAATTTTATAGGCTAGGTTAATAGCCTAAAGCTTGGGTAGGGGGCTGAATTGTCTGCTCTGCTGATAACATTAGGGTCCCATGTTATCCTATCATGTTATCCTATGGCCTTTCAGCAGTGCAGTGATTGTGTAGTTAGCTAAATGTCCCTTGGGATACCGTCTCTAGTGGATACAGATCAAACACAAAGGATTCAGGCCACCAAACAGATAACCATCCCCTTGGTGAAGAATTAATTCCTTACTGCTCAGCCTTCATCTTGTGTTTGTGACTGTACTGAGGCTGAAGACCTAATAGTGAAAGAATGGGTGGGTGATGTAATGTTTTGGTTTGCTGGACATGTAGGCTAGCTAGGCTTAGGCTACATCTGATGAATCACCATCACATCTTATCTAGGACTGGCAAGGTGAGATCTACTCTGGTGGGATTTGGGGGTCAAGAAGACCATCAACAGTCATCAGGAGCTAACCCACTAGTCAGTTCATCACTGCAGTATGCATGAAGTAAGCTTATAAAGCAACTAACCTAATATTGTGCACAACAAGCCCTTGTGTGAAGTTTGAAGCCACAGGGCCTGTAGGTTATATTCTCCCCCCAGGTGACAGTCTCACACACCCTTTCTGAACTATGTTACAGTGAATGACAGTCTCTTTCCTATACTTGTGTTACACCAGTCACTTTCACCTTATGGTTATAGCAGCACGTTTTTTGGCTGCCTGTGACAGTGCCATCCCATGGTATCCCATACCTTGAAATTGCTGGAGTTGACCCAGTTGGTAGCGACACCATCCACCATTCTGTCCAGCATGGTCTGGTCCTGCTCCAAGTCCTGGAACTTGTCCTTGTCCAGGATGGAGTCTATGATGTCCTGGCCCACCTGTAGTCTCCGACCCAGGTCCTTCTGCATAACCTGCTCCATACAGTACTCCATATTCCACTCCATAGTGTCTCACCAAAGGTATAACGCCACAATAACACGGGACAAAGAAAAATTTAAAGGCCTATTCTGCTCACAGAGAAGTGTAGGGTAGGCCTATATTCCAGATATATTACACACTTTCCTATATAAAGTGTGTAATGTTTATCCCAAAAAGTTGACCCTTTATTTCAAGGGTATGCTGTGGAGATGAAATCTCGGGGAAGGCGAGAATGCAGAGATAACAGCAGTCCAGTCAGGAACTGTCCAGAGGTTTTAGGTCACTCTTGTGTTCCAGATCAAACTACAAATATGATCAGTCGTGGACAAGAGGACAGCAACGTGGACTGATGATGAAGAAGAGGATTGCTGAAATGATTGTACTTCATTCTTCAGTAATTATTTGCTTTCCTATGGACCTAAAATCACAAGAGGATACAGAAGTATTATAACAAGTACTCCAGACAATAGGCCTTAGTGTAACACAAACACAGGCTAAGCAAAACAGTGTAATTACAGTCAGTGTAACAATGAGTAGCTAGTTAATAACAATAGTATTTAGCTGGACTACTGAACTGACAAATACACACTAACGTTACACAGCAATAAAACCCTATTTTTATTGAAGCATCAATACACAATTGGCTTAGCTAACGTTAGTTACCTAGCTAGTTAGCTGGTTACTTCACGTTGTGAAAGTTGCTAGCTAGTGTTTAGCCAAGCTAGCTGGCTAGCTTAGTAAATTAGGTAGCTAGCTAGGTAGCTTTTGTGCTAAGCAAAATGGATAGCTAGCTAACTTGAAATAGGACGAATTATTTGCTATACAGACAAATAACAAGCTAGCTAGTTAAAACATTACAGTTAAATTGTTAGCTAACTAGATTAAATGTAGATATCAATCAAAGCTGAATCAACACAGCAAACGTAGCTAACGCTAGCTAGCTAGATTAAGCTAACTAGTTAGCCACTAGCTAGCACGCCAAGCTGTTTCACCGTCACTGGCTCCTCCAGCTAGCTAGCCAGCTAGCTTCCGTTGGCTAACTGTCTCTAGCAGCTACCAGCAAACATTTAAATCATGCCAACAAATATCAGCGGTCAATTCATTTAGACTACAATTAAGCAATTGTCGTCACTAATTTACCAAGGGATTATTAACTAGCTAGTTAGCCAATTACCAGTAATCTGCATCCAGACGCTCGTCTCAGCTCAGATTCGTTCGGAAAAAAATCAAGAGCCAGGATACTGGACATCCAGCAGTAGTAGCAGGCGATGAACCCACACGTACTGTATGCGTGGAGCCAAGTACAGTACTCAGAGCAGACCGTTATGTAGCCTGCTCGCTAGCTCGATCCAATATGTGATATCATTTAGCTAGCAACAGTTATAAAAATTAAAAAAATCTGCTAGCTACATTAGCTATTTGGTTACATTGTTTATAGTAATAATTTCCAATGAAAGTCATACATGTGTTGCTTGTTTGCACGCCAACAGTGCCCTCTGCTGTCTATTACAGAAAGCTCACTCTCACTTTCAAATATTTGATTGGAAAACAGTAACACTGACAATTACAAGAGTTTGTACAGTGTGTTGTTTTGTATCTCAAACAGTTGTCTTATTTTATAATAAAGCATTTGTTAATAAAACACTATGTGTGGAATAACACTATTTCACTTTGTAGAAATAGCTAGCCTAGATCGAAGATTACAAAAAGTAAAAAAGGTATGGGAATTGTGTCCGTTTGTATGAAAAATAACTATAGAAATGTTGGAAATGACTTAAGTAATTACAGGTGTTATTTTGTTGCACTAAACACTCGACAAAGAAACAAATTAAATAACTATCTTATTTTTAAATTTTAGTACAGATCAATGTCCTTCTAATGGAGTGTCTCTCCCACTTGTCTCAGTACCTACCATGTTTGTGATTGGCTCCAGATAACTCTAGTTTTCACCTGGCCAAAGGACAGAGACAGTATCTTATATGTTGACTGATGAGGGCGGAGAAGTACAACCCTCCACCTGTTGGGGAGCTACCCACTATCGTCTCCATCCCCCTCTACAACCACAACCAGCTGTGTTTAAATTCAAGTCCATTCAGAGAACTGTAGCAGTATCTTGACCAAAAAGCTCAAGGAGGCTGGTTCCATCGCCCTTTGAACTTTAAAACAGCTCAGGTGTTAAACACTGGCTATTATGGGATGACCTGATCTTAGAACTTGGTCCTCCTTTTTAAAATAATGTGACCGTAAACAGTTTGTCAGTAGAACCTCTACATAATATTATAGCGACGCTCAATATGTTTAATGAACCACCCTTAAAATTATTCATTTTCCACATGATTCCTTGTGTTTCAACATCACAAATATGACAAAGATATTACTAACGTGATGAGTATCATATGCCTCAATTACATAAATACAATCTCATTCTTGTTGACACAATGTCCCTTTTCTTTAATGTCAGAACTGCATACATTGCAAATAGTATATATTGTGCATCACTTAGACATCATTTACAAACACCAACAAATGTGCAAATAACTGTTTTCTGTACCAGTTCCAAGTTACAGTAATGTTGAACAATAAATATAAACAGCTACAGTAGTGTTCAATTGCTCGAGATAATGACAATCGATAGTTTCGCAATACAGTAACAACGGATGGATGGATGGATTTGGATTTGAGAAAAATATGGAATTATCCTTCAGTATGAAATGACTAAGAAAGAGAACCAAGTGTGGCTGAATCCACACAACCACTGTGGCCCGTCTGGACTGACAAGTATAAAATAAAACAAAAATAACAAAAGTGAGGCAGGTTCAATATATCGTTATTTTCAACAATACATTCCCTTGGCATATAAAAACAAAACCTATGAAACTGGTGAGGGACAACATGGAGTGAAAATTATAAAGTAACAAGAAAAACAATGGACTTGGTGGCGCTTTCTGGTTCAGCTTTCTTTCATCCAAAGTGCATTCTTCATTGCAAAAAAAATATACATATATACACATACCCTGGATAAACTAAATCAACTGACATGATATGCTGTCTTCTAGTAAATACATACAGTACCAGTGTTAAAACTATGTTATTACAGTTCAATATTGAGAAACATTTGAGAAGACGCAAATGTTAAAGTAACGTTAACATGTGAAATATACCCTCGGAACAATGGGTTCTAAGGGCCACCAACTTAACATTGACAACTTAGACTCAAGTCAGTTACAGTAGGCGTTGAAGCTTCACTAAAAACATAAATATGGTGTCAGCAGCACATCAAACTAAAACAACAACTGTCATCATCCCAGACATAAGGTGCTTCCCTCCTTGCCATGATTGACACCTCTTCCTTCCCCTCTCCATCCTGGTCCTCACACCCTGTTCATTCATCTTCCTTCCTTCATTCATTCTTGACCAGACACCATCTTCCTTCCTTATCTCTCCTTCCTTGTCCTTACACCCCTCTTTATTCATCCTTCCATTCTGGTCCACACACCCCTCTTCCTTCATTTCTCCATCTTAGTCCTGATCCCCCTCTTTCTTCACCCCACTTTCTCCATCCCTCCATTCTAAACACTGGGGGCCTGTTAGTATTTGAGAGTGACTCATCTTCATTACAGGTTACAGTAGCGTTTCACTATTTACAGTCTGAGGGAGGGGAGGGGCAGAGAGGTCCTGGGGATAACAAAGCATCTTCTTCTTCTTGGGCCGCTAGTTAAACATTATGGATTCTGGGTCCTGGTTCATCATCTGGGCCATGTGACGGAGGACATCCTTCTTAGTGATGATGCCCAACAGACGCCTAGAGAGAGAGAGAGAGAGAGGAGGGGGGGGGGGGGACAAATCATTCCACCATCCAATAAACCTCGGAATGATTCAACAGAGTCTATGGTCTTCATAAATCTAACACCAAAGTAAAATGAGCCCATTTTAGAATACTGGGCCCGTTTTCCCAAATGCATCTTAAGGCTAAGTTCATCGTTAGAACCTTTGTAGGAGCATAGTTAAATCTCCGAGCTGTTTCCCAAAACCCTCGTCACTACAGTTGCCCTTAAACGCTTGTTATTTAACTACTGCCTCAGACCACTAAGTGCGTCGTTAGATACTTTTTTGCCCTTTATACACAGAAGATCTCAGCTAACACAAAATCAACTTGTTTATCTGTCTTTCTGTGACCGCAGACAACATCAGCTCGAATGTGACTACAAATACAAAGTTGCCAATGTCTTTGCAATTGTTACAAACAAGCGAAGGATATAAAGATGCTTCAAATGAAAACCAAGATGACTGTATTAAAAGATACATACAGTATAGACTATAAGGAATTCATTTCAAGTTAATTCAATTGAGTTTTATTTAGCTTGTAGGCTACGCTACTGTCTGTAATTTTTGACTCAATATATTTCATGATGTATAGCCTACATGTGCGCAATGATGTGCCAAATCTTGATTTAGTGCATTATTATAGGGTAAGCATTAGAATAAGGCGCTTCAATATTTGTAGCCATAGGTGATAATATCTCATTGGAGCTGACCCGTCGTCAGTATTGTGGAATCATTCTAATGTTAAGGTAAGGTTTGAAAGGGAGAACGCTGATCCGAGAGCAGCGCTGCCTTTCTTTCGATCCTATTAGTCTCAACACATGCCTCAACAACGCACTTACATTTACATTTACATTTTAGTCATTTAGCAGACGCTCTTATCCAGAGCGACTTACAGTTAGTGAATGCATACATTTTTTCCTACCCCCTGTGGGAATCGAACCCACAACCCTGGCGTTACAAACACCATGCTCTATCAACTGAGCTACATCCCTGCCGGACATTCCCTCCCCTACCCTGGACGACGCTGGGCCAATTGCGCGCCGCCCCATGGGTCTCCCGGTCGCGCCGGCTACGACAGAGCCTGGATTCGAACCAGGATCTCTAGTGGCACAGCTAGCACTGCGCTGCAGTGCCTTAGACCACTGCGCCACTCGGGAGTACTTAGCGACCGCTCTATCTGCGTGGTATTTTGGGAAACGCACGTTACATCTTCCGCCGTTGTAGAAAAGATGCATCGTTAAAACAGTCGTAAGCCTAAATTCCATCGCTATGGGAAACCGGGCCCTGGACTGTATGTCGCTCATGGGCAACTGCTCGATGACTAAAATGTGAAACATTCTAAACTAGCAGAAACTCTGGTGGATGAAGACTATGTTAGGTTGGTTGATTGGTTGATGACAGACTCACTCGCTTCTGGTGACCAGACACTGTCGGAGCCGCAGCTCGGATCACTAGACCCCCATAACCCTCACCCGCACACACTCATCCCTCACACACACCCCTCTCTCAGCCTTACCCGCTCCTGGTGACCAGACACTGTCGGAGCCCCAGCTTTCTGAAGATGTCCACCACAGTCTCCATGGGGGTGTGGTCTGTGACGGTGAAGGGGCTGAGGTTGAGGATGCGCCGCAGCTTCAGGGGCTGGGGGTCGCAGGCCTCGGCCACCTGGGGGGTGTCCTCCGTGAAGTAGACCACAGAGCTGCTCACCACCCCGTCCTGCTTCTGACGGGCAGTCTCTGAGAGGGAGGGAGAAATATCAGCTGTGACTCCTCAGACACCACAGGATAATGCTCAATGAACTGACACATTAAATACAGTGTTCTTCGACACATGCTGATGTCTTTCTATGTGACTTACAATAGCTATGATCCCAACTTCCTATTCATGTTCTCCAAACTATTATGTTTGGTGTTTAGCCTGTCATTTCACAGTGAAAACAACCTACTGTAACAGTCCCACTATTTTGTTCAATGGAAGCAGGCCTTTAAGCACAACAGATATTGTTGTTGTAGAGGGAGGCCAGAGAGAGGTGGTCATTTTGGAAGTGGGCTGCTCATTTGAAAGTTTGATGGAGTGGGCTTTTGCTGAAAAGCTTCTTAAATACCAGCCCCTTATATCACGCTTGCACAGCCTTGGATATGACTGTAAGTCGGTAGCACTGATATTTGGCAGCCTTGGCCACGTTACATAGGCTTACAGTACGTGGCCTTCAGATTGCAGGCCGACCTAAGACTTGAGTAAAGCAATTAGCAAGGTACTGTTCTCTTGCAGGTGTTATGGGCATCCTAGCTGTATGGAGAAGGTGCTTTTTGTATCCTTAAATGTCCATGCATCCAAGACCTTCGAAATGTTTGAATCCTTCTTGATTGTAATGTGATTTCTGGATTTGAATAAAGTATTTAAAATGTGTGTGTGAGTGTGTTTGTGTGTGCGAGATCCAGGGTTAATGTCTTACTGATGGCCACAGTGAGGTCCCTGCGCTGGACGAAGCCGATGAGGCGCTCCGACTCTCGGGACACGACCACGGGGAAGCCGTTGTAGTCGGTGTCCTTGATGAGCGTCTCCACATCCTCCACTGTGGTGCTGTCCTGGGTCAACACGGCCAGGGGTGGCTCACTGCGCCTGGGACGCATCACATCTGTGGCCAGGGTCCTGTGTACGGATCACATATTAGGAGCTCTTAGGGTCTGTTTCTCAGACACAGATTAATCCCACTCCTGGAAGCAAAAACATGCTCAAAGTATAAAAATATATTTTTAGTTCAGGACTATGCTTAATTTGTGTCTGGTAAAACCAGTAGTCAAGGGATGACTCTTGACTACTGCAGGGTTGAGACTTGACTAGGGGCGAGGTTCCTCCCCTGAGAAGGAGGAACGACAAAGTTCCTAATATGTATGCCGTAATACCTGTGCGTGAACTCGTCCCTGACGTCCAGGTAGGGGTAGCCATTGAGTTGGATGTGGGACTCGTAGATACCCTCCTTCCCAAAGGCATCCGCTACCCACTTACTGGTGACGGCTGCGGCCATGAGGGGTACGATGTACTCCAGACCACCGGTCAGCTCAAACATAATGACCACCAGGGACACGGTCATCCTGGTCACACCTCCTATAACAACAACACAAAGGTGTCAACCTAATGACCTGAGTGTTTATTTTATAAAGTGTGAAGTAATCCCGCCCTGTTTCAGTCTGTTTTCTTCCGTTTGGTGCCTAATGAACACAACCCTAATGAATAGGGACTCACCCAGACATGCGGCAGCGCCCACCATGGCGTAGAGCCCTGGGGTAACACAGTCGGCTCCGGGACGACACCAGTTCTTAAAGATGATCCAGTCGTGGTGGTGGTAGGCCATCTGCTCCACAGCGATGCCCACGATTCGCCCAGCGATGGCCCCCACAGCCATACTGGGAATGAACAGCCCAGACGGGATCTGGAGACAACACAGAGGACATAGAACAACATGGCGGAGAGGTGATCTGAACACAACAAATCAACCATGAGCACGGTTATCCTACTCACAATATCTGGGATCCAAACTTGGTAACACTTTATTTGAAGGGAGCTACATAAAGGACCTAACACTTTCATATTTCATAACCCACACATAAGCAGTTCAGTAGCATTTCATAACTGCTTACGTCAGTTAACATAACCCTATCTAGCCATGCCGCACAGCATACTGACCTTCATGCCGAAGGTGAAGATGGTAATAACTATCTTAAAGATAAGAGCCAGGGCCAGCTGCCACAGAGCGGTGTAGACCCCGGGTCCAGCAGGGCGGTCTGGGATGTCGTCCACCGGACGGCTCATGTTGGGGTTATTAACGTAGTCACACAGCTGAGAGGACTCCAGCGCACCGCAGTCGTTGAACAGCTCTGAGATGAGCTCGCTGGTGCTGCGCCGCGTGTACGGGTTAGGGAACGCCAGGACCGCGGTAATACCCGTTATCACGATCACCTTAATCAATCAAATGTATTAATAAAGCCTTTTTACATCAGCAGTTCTCACAAAGTGCTTTACAGTAAACTGGCAAAGACCCCAAAAAGCAGAAACTGGCATTACATTTGAGTCATTTAGCAGATGCTCTTATCCAGAGCAACTTAGATACAATCAGTGCATTCAACTAAGATAGGCCAAATCACAATCATTGCACTAAAACATTCTTATAAATAGCTACTATTTACTAAATCAGTGCTGAGTAAGCAAGTAAATCAATGCAAGAACTACCCTATGGGTCCTGGTCAAAAGTAGTGCACTATATTGGGAATAGGGTGCCACAGTTAGTTACCTCTAGGACGGGGTACTTCCCCAGCAGAGTGGTCTTCCTCCTCCTACACCAGGCGATGTTCCCCCGGATGAAGAGGGTTCCCCAGAGGCCCCCGAACACCCCCAGCAGGATGAACGGGACCAGCTCAGCCATGTACCAGGGGGTGTGGTACTCCACGTAGAACAGGACCAGTCTGCTGTTGCCGAACGGGTTGATGGCGCGCAGGGTGAAGGCTGCCACCAACGCAGCGAAGAAGGAGCGCCACAGCGTCTTCAGAGGGAAGTAGTAACTCACCTGAACAGGACAGAGATACTTTAGTATTTACAAGGAAATGGATCCAAAATAACAGCAACGTATCTGGGAGTGAGATGGAATTTGATTGGACACAGCAGGTGATTTCTAATGGACTTAAGTATACAACACCTCCTCCAGGCTGAAGAGAACTCCTCCAATCGGAGCTCCAAAGGCCACTGACACCCCAGCGGCAGCAGCAGCCGATAACACCTGCACAACAGACAAACCGAGTTACATACAGACTACACAAAATATACTTGGATAAATTGTTTAATTTCTCCAAATTGTATTATTTCCCCAGAAATGGGAGCGTAATGGGCTACCACTGTACCTCTCTGCGCTTGCCCTCGTTCTTGCTGTACTTGGAGAACAGGGAGCAGAAGAGGTTACCACAGCAGCAGGCCACGTGGACCAGGGGTCCCTCCTTCCCCAGGCTGAGCCCGGAGGACACAGCCAGGACCAGGGTCACCGTCTTGATCAGCAGGGTCCACTTCCCCAGGTACCCCCGGATGATGAACCCACTCAGGATGGTCTTGATCTACACAAGACGACACACAGCATCCCCCTTTGGTATAACCTTTGCAACTGTGCAGTTATCTGAAATGAATAAACACTCTTAGAATGCTCTTCAGCCAATCAAAATCTAGTATTTAAAATACTATAGTATGGTTATTTTCTATTATTGAACGCCAACATTTCAAACACTCACCTCAGGAATACCTGACCCACAGGCGTAGGGGGCAAAGACTCTTACTAGAGACACAGCCAGGAAAGAGAATAACAGCGCCCACAATACATACAGGAAGTAATTCAACACATATGCCCCGGCACCCTGGAGAAACAAGAACAGGTGGAATATATGGGTTTAATGACCTGATACACAATCATCCCACTCTCTATCACAACAAACACCAAGTTAAACCTCAGAAACTGAGAGTAGTTACATTTCCCCAAGCCACATCCCTTAATCTAGCCAAGTGACGTCTGTCGTTCGTCGGGCTAAAACACAAACTCAGTATTGTGGCTTTATAGAGGATATCTGGTTAACGGTCATTGATCTGCTGACCTCGGAGTGACCAGTCATCAGCTCGGCCCACTTCTGCCACTGCGGACACTTGTCTCTGTCGTCAAAGGTGGTCTCGTTGGAGGTCCAGCAGCACTGCTCATGGCTGTAGTAGAACGCAGACAGACACACCCCTTCTTTTAGATCTGTCATCCAGTCCACAGCCAGGTCTATCACTCCAGCCAGCGTACCTACATGGGAGGCCACACAGCATGAGACCACAGATCACTCTAAGAAAGGGAACGGGCATGCCTATCAAAAGGATCCAGACCAGACGTGGTATTTCACAACTCTGGCTGTGTGACTTTTGATTGGTTGTTAGAGAGCCATGTCATGTGTTCATGTTTGTGCAATATGAATCTCGGCACCCAGAAGCAAATCTCATGTGTGCCATATCACAAGAGACTAGTGTAGTACCAAAGATGTAAGAGCTTTGCAGGATGCCTCTGTCTCTGTGGTTCCTACCTGTGAGCATTCCTATGAGCAGCATCACCACCCATCCTGACCAGGCATCCAGAAGACTCTTAATCAGCTCCCAGTAAGACTCCTTACTCTTGGTGGTGATCTAGAACAACCATCAATTAACCATCAATGGAGGTTCAATGGATCATCAGGTTAAATTAATGAGGTGGACATCAATAGTTTTTCTATGATGATGACGATTATGACGATGAAGAGGATGAAGAAGAAGAAGAAGAATTATATCCTCTGGGGATGAAGAAGAAGAAAATGCTTAGAGTGTAGAGCTGTGTGTGTGTGTGTGTGTGCCCCTCACCTTCCTATGGCGGTCTGTGTCGCGTGACTTTTCCCGGAGCCAGTCAATGGTGTGGAAGTCTTCATAGGTGCCCACGTCAGGGAAGGGCTCATCCAGGAAGTCCATCAGGTTCCCAGTACCATTCATCTCCTCTGAGGGAGTGGCCCCAGTACTGCTGGCCCCTGGTCAGAGAGACGAAAGAAGATTTCTTATTGTCTAATGCAGGCCTTCACACACTTCTGCTTTATCCCAACACCTCCAAAAGACACACACACACACACACACAGAGGTTGAAGAGACCGCGAACCCAGCCAAGTCAGTTCTCCGATCCTCAACACTGTATGAAGCACTATGCTGCCAATAATGCCCATGAAATGTATGAAATTGTAATTCTTGGGATTCGGGTCACCAGACAGACCTTGTGATACTATGTCCAGATTAATTTTAGCTTCAGTTTGGACATTTGTCCAGAGCAGACAGTGGCCCTATTTTCATGTTCTTGTTATTGATCATCATATATTTCACATGTATTATTTGCATTTTACTGCACATAACTACATTAGTAGCTTACTTGGATACATGGTCGCTATAATTCTGTCATTTTTTTCTCATAGGGTAGCTACGTCATGCAGAGGCAGTGAAAACAGTAACGTTACTGAGCAGTCAAGAATACAAGAGTAAGCTAGCTACATGCGGAACTTGCGGGCCATGCTTGAATACTGAATTACAAATCATTGATCAGTGACAGTGACAGAGGCCTTCATGTAGCTTTTAGATATACCTAGCTAAAGCAAGTAGATATGGATGTAATAAGACCGCTAACGTTGCTGCTAGCTAAGATTTGGCCAGATATCATTGCGTCTCCCTTTAATCAATATGGCATTATTAGACATGCAATGAAATTCACGCTTACCGTCTCCGTCCATTGTTCACACGATCCGACTTCTCAAAATAAAGACATCTATATCTCTTAGCTATATAATCACCAATATTGAATGCATTTTGATACGGTGATAGGTTGTCACCAGCCAAACCTGTTTAGAAAATAGAGAGAAGTGGACGTCATAGGCTTCTGCTTCCCACAATGCATTTGCTCAACCTGTCAACGCATGAAGGTGGACTTGTGAGTAGGGAAATGGCAGCACCTTGTGGCTGAAAGAAAAATCTAAAATGTGTATCCGTTTATTCATCTCAGTGTGTAGGCTACTGTTCACTCACAGAGAGACCACCAGACCACTAAACTGCCTCTATAGAGGGTTATTTGTGTGCTATTGTGTGTTGAAAATGTTTGTTCTTCTCTTCTTGACATGGCCTGCATATTCAGCCGCCTACTTGGGTCACAAGCTCTGTATGTCAGAGATTTGATACAGGAAAAAGGAATGTATCACCGGATATTGTTCCAAATCAAATAAATGCACCACTTTGAATACCTCTGTATAGTAAAACAATCACTTGATTTCTTTAAAATAGCAGTTAATAAACAGGCTATTGAATGTATTTGATCAGTTCAGAGTCTCCTAAATCTCTCCTAAATCTATAGATGACATGTAAATGCCCTAGTAGCAGCATAGCTTGTTTGGTCTTTTTAGTTGATATAGCAACCAAAGTGATGTCTTCTCCCATTTCCATCAGCCTTATTTTTAAAGGTACACACAGTCAGTTGTATTCTTATTTAATCTGGCAACCCTCCATGGGGCCCCACAGTTTCTAAAGAGACAAAGCTAGTGGTGAGAGGAAGAAGTCATTCCATAAACTTAAAAAGCATTTTCATCCTCTGTCTGTCTGTCTGTCTGTCTGTCTGTGTGTGTGTGTGTGTGTTCAGTGGCATAATGCCCCCTCAGATCGTCCTGTTTTTTAATTTTTTTAAATGTTCAATGAATTACTCAACTTCATTTTTAAGCACATGTTTTATCATCATTATTTATGAAAAGGTCTGTCAGCTGTATTTTGCTGAGAGGGCACACTGACTGGACCAGGAAAAGAGTACCCCCCCTATTCTCCCCAGTAAGTGGTTTTGATTTTAGCTGCCGGTGCTGGGCAGGAGGTGCAGTATGTTTGTAAATTACACTGAACAAAAATATAAATGCAACATGTAAAGTGATGGACTCATGTTTCATGAGCTGAAATAAAATAATAATTTCCCTTTTTTCTCTCAAATTGTGTGCACAAATTTGTTTACATCCCTGTTAGTGAGCATTTCTCCTTTGCCAAGATAATCCATCCAGCTGACAGGTGTGGCATACCAAGAAGCTGATTAAACAGCATGATCATTACACAGGTGCACCTTGTGCTGGGGACAATAAAAGGCCACTCTAAAATGTGCAGTTTTGTCACACAACATAGTCCCGTGTAGCTCAGTTGGTAGAGCATGGCGCTTGCAACGGCAGGGTTGTGGGTTCGATTCCCACGGGGGGCCAGCATGAAAAAATGTATGTTCTCACTAACTGTAAGTCGCTCTGGATAAGAGTGTCTGCTAAATGGCTAAAATGTAACATAATTCCACAGATATCTTAAGTTTTGAGGGTGTGTGCAATTGGCATGCTGACTGCAGGAATGTCCACCAGAGCTGTTGCCAGAGAATTGAATGTTAATTTCTCTACCATTAACCACCTCCAACGTCGTTTTAGAGAATTTGGCAGTACGTCCAACCGGCCTCACAACCGCAGACCACGTGTAACCACGCCAGCCCAGGACCTCCACATCCAGCTTCTTCACCTGCGGGATCATCTGAGACCAGCCACCCGGACAGCTGATGAAACTGAGGAGTATTTCTGTCTGTAATAAAGCCCTTCTGTGGGGAAAAACTCATTCTGATTGGCTGGGCCTGGATCCCCAGTAGGTTGGCCTGGCTCCCAAGTGGGTGGGCCTATGCCCACCCAGGCTTACCCATGGCAACGCCCCTGTCCAGCCATGTGAAATCCATAGATTAGGGCCTAATGAATTTATTTGAATTGACTAATTTCCTTATATTAACTGATTAAAATCGATGAAATTGTTGCATGTTATGTTTACATTTTTGTTCAGAATAATTTGATCAAGCTATGTAGCCTATTGATTCCTTCTTGATGGAATAAATCAAACAAAAATATTTTGTTGTTTCTCTGTAATACTAGCCATCTAGCAGTTTTATGAAGTTAGGTTCCCTATCTAACTGGCTAGCAAAAGCTATCTCCCAACCTCATAACTAGCTACCAAGCCATTTCAGGCTATCAATCAAGTTAGAGTAACTTGTCTAACTATCTTAGCTAAGATAACCTATGCAGAAAAATATACCTATTTTTTTTTACATAGAATTAGGCATTATGATTATGGCTCTTGATTGCAGGGAAAAGGCTCTGTCTGGCGCACTTCCAGACATTTTTATAACATCCTGTCTGCATTTTAATAGCATCCTGCGTAGGCTACAACCTCCTCACTGTGTGTGTGGAAATGGGCATCACTGTAGATCTGAATGATGCTGTTGTTCAATGCGTCTGGCTCTCACTCAGTCACTCTCTCCTGACCACTGAGCAAAGCAGCGGCTGAAGCGAGCCTCCAAGGGGAGGGCAACATGTCAGCAAGCCACCACTCTCCTCCTCTCAACTGCAGATGATGTGTGCATGTTTTGAGTGAACTACTGATCTTTTGAAGAAGTTACTCCCTCCCAGCCCATGCTGGTAGTTGTAAACCCTAATTGGACAAACAGTCTTTTGAACAAATTGAGCCTTGATAGGAACCTACTGGCCGTAGCTTCCTCTTGCTTCAACTGGCTGCAGTTCAGAAAGACAGGAGTAGAGAGAAGCAGTCGGGAGCCCTGGCTGCAGCTGACTGTGGCACAGAGAGACAGGAGTAGAGAGAAGCAGTCGGGAGCCCTGGCTGCAGCTGACTGTGGCACAGAGAGACAGGAGTAGAGAGAAGCAGTCGGGAGCCCTGGCTGCAGTTGACTGTGGCACAGAGAGACAGGGGGAGCAAGCAACTCGGGAGCCAGAGCTGAGCTGAGCCGGAGAGTGGCCACTCAGAGTGGGCAGCACTATGGATCCGGGGGTGTGCGCTCTGGAACTCCTCGGGGTCCTCTTCTCCATTGGTGCCTGGATCTGCTCGCTGGCCACCACCATCATGTCCACCTGGCTGACCCTGTCCACCGACCTGCTGCCCGCGGAGAGCTACGAGCTGGGCCTGTGGGAGACATGTGTGGTGCAGGACCTTGGAATTCTGGAGTGCAGACCCTATGACAGTCTCCTCGGCCTGCCCCCAGACATCAAACTAGCCCGGATCCTCATGTGTGTAACAGTGGCCACTGGCCTCCTGGGTCTCCTGCTAGCCATTCCTGGAATCTACTGGGTCAACAGCTGCAACCAGGGGTCTGAGGGGTTGAGGGTGAAGAGATTGATGAAGATGCTGGGGGGGATATTGTGCTTGGTCGCAGGGATACTGGGTCTCATACCTGTGTCTTACATCGCTCACCTGACGGTTATGCGGTTCTTCGATGAGGCCGTGCCAGCCATCGTGCCGCGATGGGAGTTTGGGGATGCCCTGTTTTGTGGCTGGACGGCAGGGTTTCTACACCTGGTGGCTGGCTCTCTGCTGGTCACCTCCTGCGTGTGCCTACAAGATGAGCCCTGCACCTTACAAATGCCCATACCGCTACAGAGAAGACATACACACGTACACACTACCAATACCCCACATAGGAAGAGGTCCATGGAATATGTTTGATAAGCTATTGAGATGTGAGAACAGTATTGTCAGTAACCTCTGCCCTGTCTCTATCAATGGTGAATAAAACGCTGCTTACCTAAAGCTTTTTCATGCTTATCTACATTAGCTAAAGTTATTGAGTACTCTTGCTGGGACAAATCTTTCTCCATATATTGAGACAGAATTTGCAAACAATGCTGGTACTTATTTCAGTCAGTCAGACAGGGTTTTGTGCATGTCATGTTTGCAAAAAATATCACCTACATTTATCAAACAGAAATTCTTTACGGAACCAAAGAGACTACAGTTTTTAAAGCTGCCATTTCTTCCTAATATGTCGCTATGCCTGCTGTAGGTACTGTGTAAGAGATACTGTGCAATGGTGACAATTTGATGACAAGCAGTATATTGTCTGTGAAATTACTGTAAGCTTAAACTCTGACCAAGGTTGATTATACTGTATGTCAATATATCAATGATTGTCTTGGATATCATATCTTATATTATCTCTTGAATATCTTATCGCAATACCAGTTGTTCTTTACAGCATCTATCATCATTGTTGTCCAATTACTAAATGAAGCCAGTTTGAATGAAGCTGGTTTCTCACTAGGAAGTGCATAAAAAATTGATCCCTTCTTGATATTGTTATAGCCTACACAGTTACTCAATAAACAATGTGTTACAGGAATAATTAATCATACAAATTGTAAATAGAACAAAAGAGAAAAAGTATAACATATTGTAGAAAGCAAATAATAATTAATGTGAGGAATGTACAAAGTATTTTGGGAATGTGTGTTTAAATGGTGAAATATAAGGACTTGCTTGCTTGCCACAACTTGACAAGACAATGACTTCATGGATATTTGAGGATCTGATTGTATTAGTTTCATTTCTGCTGAAATTTCCACTATACATTCTCTCTAGTTAGAGGGCAATATTACTGATTTACCACATACATTATATAAGATATATACCAATATACATTATATTGTATATTGCTCTGTAATACATATCCTATATCAGTTATATCCATACTGTGGAGAAATCTGTACATAAAAAAGTTGATATTATCAAATAAAGAAAGAACCTGACAGAAACCTGACCATGATTCATTCCTAAGCATCACAAACCACCTGCTTGTGTTACACAAGCTCAAACTGTTGCTAGACAACGATGAGGAAGTGAGTTTTCAAGTAAGGTGAGGTGACAGACCAAGTCCAGTGGAAACGGAGCTTAAGTTTAATTCCTGCTGATTTTGGTCTTGGTTCCTGGGCTAAGCTGTGGTTAATGAACATCATAATGATGAAACGTAATGTGAGGAATGTCAGATTTCCTAGACAGTGCCCATTACTTTGACAGTGTTACACAAGCTTGCTCAGGCAGGTCATGTTCTTATACTTCATTTTAAAATTTAATTTCTCCTTTATTTAGGCAGGTGAGTCCCATTGAGATATGAATCTCTTTCTCAAGGGTTCCCTGCATGGCCAAGCGGAAGCAACAGCCGTAAAATACTTCCTGTCTATTTCAATGCTATAATTACATTTCCAAATGAGACCATATTCCCAATGTAGTGCATTACTTTTGACCAGGACCCATAGGGCTCTGGTCAAAAGCAGTACACTATTTAGGGAATAGGGCGCCATTTGGGACACACACTTGCTTCTGAGTCTGCTCTCCTACAGTTCCTCCCAGGTCTTCGCATTACGAGACCCCGCCTGGACTTTGAAATGCTCGGACTGCTCCCCACCGCCTCCTGTGTCCATGTTGTCCTCTGAAAGATCCCATTGTTGTCCCTTCACAATGGAAGTCATTATAGCTTCCTATGCTAATCGCTTGATCTATCATAGGCAGTGGTTGGTCCTACATCAGAGAAACACATGGAGCCAACCACTATATGTTAAACAGCAAACAGTTCTGTTGTCACATGTCACTTTGAAACACAATGAAAGGGAACATTCGAAAGCATTCTATTCTACTTCAATCTCAGTCACAGAACACTACAACAGCTCTGTTGTACAGTGCTGATACAGTTATGTTCCTTTCTCAGCATATCCTGCAATGCCTTGTAGGAGATGTCCATCACTTGGTGGTTAATGATTAGAGTCAGGGTGGTTAGGGTTATCACTATCGATTGTTAGGGTTAGGGTTATGGACAGGTTTGGTTCTAGGTTTGAGTCTGGATCGATGAAGTTCAATGAGCTGTATCGATCTATTCCTTCACTATCAACTTTACTGTAACAGCTTGTGTTGTCACAGACTCATTTACAAAAGATTGTACTGTATGTACAGTCTTAGCAAACATCATCAAATGTTCCCCCTTGAAACATTATGGTAAAGGCAATAAAGACGAGGTAAGACAATGAGGTCAATGCCGAGGACAATAACTAAGAACTTCAATGCCAGGGTGGGTGATTACACAACGGTGGAAAATCCAGAATCTGTTACACAACATCTAAAAAACAATAAACCTATAATCTACTATCACCCTTCTATCTTAATGCCTGAGATTTACGTCAGCCAACGCCACTATGCCACGTAGTTATACTGTAGTAACGCCATGCTAAATATAGACTAGACCAGGGCTCTCCAAGTTAACCCTGTTCCTGGACAGCTACTGTCCTGCAGGTTTTCGCCACAACCCTAATCTAGCGCACCTGATTCTAATAATACGCTGGTTGATTAGATGAACCAGGTTAGTTACAACTGGGGTTGGAGCAAAAACCTACAGGAGGGTAGCTCTCCAGGAACAGGGTTGAAGAGCCCTGGACTAGAGACTAGACCCACAGTCAGGTCCTTTAATATCCTGATTCTGCCCATGATGAGGGTGTGTCCTGCCCACTATAAAGGCCTCTGCATCCTTTAGCCAGACCACAACCAATCCTCTCAATGAGTTGAGTTCCTCTGCAGACCAAAAAAATGTTGGACCCGACTGAAAAAGCTATTTTGTTCCCTCCCAACAGTGTGCTGTCCACTGGATCTGACTGTACTGACTTTGTGGGTCTGCGATTGTCAAAACGCCTACGACGGTTTCTGCAAGAGCCAATATTTGACTTTAACACGATAACACCTTGGCCTGCGGCTCCTTACGGCCCCGAACGGAAGCCTCATTACAAGGGAACAATGTGGTCTAATAGGGGGGCAGACAGTGGCTGTGTCCCAAATTGCACCCTTTTCCCTTTATAGTGCTCTACATTTGGTCTCTGGTCAAAAGTAGTGCACAATATAGGGTGCCATTTGGGACGCAGCCAGTTAGTAACTACCCAGAGTTCACCAGTCAGTGGGGGAGCTCTACAGAGTGCAGACTGCAAGGCACAGTCAGGGATAGAGGATAATTGAGGTCCTTGCCATGCGGTCCAAAACCGGAAGGAACACTCCTGTTGCTACTCCACATCAAAACAAATACAGTGTGTAATAAAATTGTATTTATTAAAACATTGTCTCTTTTAATCACATGATTTATCACAACTACAGTATGTCTGATTGAATTGTGTATGTGTATAATATTGTACCTGAACGTCAAGAGCCCTTAAAAGTTGAAGAATACATTTTCAATATGATCAAATAAACAGCAACGGTGCAAATGTTGCATAATTGACGAAGAACTACATTCAATGGCATCAGCAAAACAAGTATGAAATGTAAAACATATATTTAATGTAATCAGTTTTCAAACTCCCCTTGGAGTGATTGCAAGGCAATGACTAAAGACAGGTGTGTTGCAAGTACGTCCTCAAAAAAGAGAGAGAGAGAGTGTGTTTGTTTGTGTTTGTGTTTGTGTTTGCTCTACAGGGACCAGGCCTGTGTAGAGGAAACTGGTAAACAAGCTGTAAGAACATAACAGAACACAACACAAACACACTTTGAAATACTCTTGACTAAAATAACGGTGCTTTTTTCTTATAAATTATAGCACAATCATTAGGTATAGGAATGTTACGAATCAATGTATGATCAATATAATCTGACATATTTTAAAGGGGCAATCTGCAGTTCAAACAATTAACAAAGTGGTTACCCCACCACTGTTTTGGTAAACAGCTGAGGGATGGGGCTGGAGAAACCCTCAAATTCATAGACAGACCTATGGATGCGAGGACTGACCATCCATGATACCAGAGGGTAGTGCATACGGCCCAATACATCACTGGGGCCAAGCTTCCTGCCATCCAGGACCTATATACTAGATTGTCAAAAACTCCAGTCACCAAAGTCATAGACTGTTCTCTCTGCTACCCCACGGCAAGCGGTACCGGAGCGCCAAGTCTAGGTCCAAAAGGCTCCTTAACAGCTTCTACCCCCAAGCTATAAGACTGCTGAACAATTAATCAAATGGCAATCCGGACTATTTACATTGACCCCCCCCCCTTTGTTTTTACACTGCTGCTACTCGCTGTTTATTATTTAGTCACTTTACCCCTACCTACATGTACAAATTACCTCAACTAGCCTGTACCCCCGCACATTGACTCGGTACCGGTACCCCCTGGATATAGCCTCGTTATTGTTATGTAAATGTATTGTGTTACTTTTTATTTTACTTTAGTTTATTTAGTAAATATTTTCTTAACTCTATTTCTTGAACTGCATTGTTGGTTAAGGGCTTGTAAGTAAGCATTTCACGGTACCTGTTGTATTCGGCACATGTGACAAATTTCATTTGATATTATAGTTTTAACGCTATACAGTGTTTGTTTACAATTACATTGTTTACAAAGAATGGAGTAAAACAAGCTTATATATATATATATATATAAACACCTGGGGGTTGCAACTCAATATTAGGAAGGTGTTCCTAATGTTTGATATACTCAGTGAATATAATTAATTTAAAATTCAAAAATTGTATGTAACAATTGCAGATTGCTCCTTTAAGTCGTTATACAGGGTTCTCATACTAACCATATAGTTTCATCAAACGGCTATTCTGCTTCAACTACAACATTTAATATGGTCAACTCAGATGTCTGTTTTCAGAAACAAACAAAAATCACAAGTGCTCATCAGAGTGGAAGGCGGGATTGTCCCTGGCCTGAGATTTACTCAGACTAACCCTACTGTGTCCCACAGACCCAGGGGACAATGTCCCAACACTTGACCCATCAAAGTGTCTTGCCTCTGGACAAGAAGGCTCCACTCTGGGTCCCATCTTGACAGGGAACCTGTAGGAGATGAAGATGACTCCACTGATGATCACCATGAACGACCCTATGATCCCGACCCCGATACCTGCCCCCGCGTACTGGGTCACAGGTGCAGGGGGCATGTGGAAGTTCGGAGGGAACGCAATCGTTTGGTTGGTCACCACTGAGTTCAAGTTCCACAGGAGAGGTATGAGAGAACACACGGCTGACAACAAGCACAGAGTACCAGCCATTGTGAACGCACAGCGGATAGGTGTCTGCTTCTCCAGTCCGAAATAGACGTTCCTGAGTGCGTAGACGGCGGCGGCGTTCCCACAGCACCCCAAGATCAGCGCTAGTAGAACGAGCACCTGGGCCGTGGCGACCTCCGGGGGCGTGAAGCCGTCCGACAGCGCCATACTCTGACAATACATGACCCTGAACTTAGAGGTCACGAGTGTATGGCTATTGAAACACACCCTCCAGATCCCGACCCAGGCCACTCCTGAGGTGATGAAGGTTAAGTCGGCCACGTGCCAGACCCTCCACTGGATGAGTCCAAGGGTCACCGCGGTAAGGACCCAACCCACGGCGCTCAACCACAGGCTGACGAACTGAGGGTGAGCCGTGTGAACCAGGTATGTCATATCATAACACTGAGAGAGCCTCACCTTAAACAGATAGCCAAGATAATCCACCGACAGTCCTCTTAGTCTGCCTACAGACGAACTGAAGCCCCCTCATCTCTTAATGATCCTGTTTTTCACCCTCAGGCTCCAGACTCACACCTCATATTAAGGAAGAGGCTTGGATACGTCGTCGTTTTTCACAGATCCGGTCCTGCGGTCTCTAGGATACCTGGAAAACAAAGCACCTGCTTCCCTCTGAGAGGAAAAAAACATGAATGTGGTGACAGCAGGCAGCTAACACACCTGTGAATGTGAAGAGCCTCAACACAATACAATCCATACTTGAGGAGGAAAGACAAACTGTGATAACAACGACTGAATGGCTGAGGCAACTGGTGCCATGACACAGTCTACAAACATGGGAATTACAATGGGGATTAAATGCCGTGGATAGGGACACATCAATTAGATGTTTTCAATAGATTCTATGTCCCCATTTGAACTACCTCAAAAGCTGTAGTATGACGCAGGTTTATTGCCTGCCATAATGTAGCACACAGAATCAACTTTTATACGAGTATGACGAATGTGGGATAATATATATATATTTTTTTACATGTAATTACTGAGGTTGTTGTTAAAATTAACAAATTAGTTCAAAGACACATGCTGTAACCCATAATATTATGTGAACACATTCATTGAATATATTACAGTGGGTTAAAGCATATACTATACTTTTAGAAAACCTTGACAAATGTCATTAAACAACCTAATCCCCATGTCGACTTTGAGCACCCAAGTATCACTATGAAAATCTAGCAATTTGTTTACCTTGTCTGAAAATTGCCTTTATAAATCAACTGTATGACGTAAAAGCCTGACAAAGCATGGTAGATCGATAATCAAATACACAGGATGTGGTGATAAATCGAAATACAAACGGACATCTGACGAACAACACATTACCTCTGTTAGTTCTGACAGGGTTGTGGTGGTGAGAGCTACAGATCAGCAGGCAGTGTGCCGGGCTGGCCATTCATCTTCATGTATGAAAATTGGCCATTTATATACCACTGTAAACAAGAAAAAGCCGACACTTCCTCGTCTTGGACTACATAAAGTCACAGTCATACCATCTCTGTGAACATAAAATCTCTGTGAATGATTGACTCTTTTATTGCTATTCACCAGAAAGAGGAAGGGAAGGCAGGGCTAATTAACCATCAGGACACACTTATAACCCTGACATTTCTTAGCTTAGTCATTGTTGTTATGGCCACTGTTGGGTAATAAGCTCACAAATACCAAGACCATCAGTCATACTGTTTATTGTCTTCAAATTGATGTGAGAGTACAATGCATGTTTGCACGGTTATACAAAGTATACACATACTTAGTGTACATTCAAATCCTTTAGTGTTCACAGTGGCAGAAGCCCAGGCACAACGTCAGGTTGAGATAGGTCCCTAAACAGGGGAATTCTGGGACTAGAAAGTGCTAATTCGGTCCTTGATCTTGATTTTAAGATCACTCTATTGGTCGATTGCAAAATTTGACTTCCGCTTTTAACCCAACTCCTCCAAAAGACATACATATACAGGTTTTGCAGGGGGTGCGGGGGGGTGCCACACTAGGCGCCCGGGGTGCTATTGTTGTGGGGGTTAAGCGCCTTGCTCAAGGGCACAATGGCATGCAATGACATCTAGGATTTGATACCAGCAACACTCCGGTTGCCAGCTCACTTCCCGCCAGATTTTTCCCATCGGACCCGGGATTCAAACTGGCCTCTCTAACCGCTAGGCTACCTGCCGCCCACAACTGATTTCAAATGTTTAATTACCTTTTTATACTTTTGGAATAAAAAAGACCAGTAACCAATAAACATTGTCAAGGAATACCATACTATAGTACGGGAAGTGGGGCCTGAGAACAAGATTGGTTGAAAACATACCCATCTGTGCTGTAGCTATTAGTGATGTGTGTAAGATGATATGAAAGACAAGTACTGTTTAGGCAAATATGAAAATAACTTTAGACTTCTGAACCAAACCAGCACTGTCCCAGAGAGGAAAACCCCAGTTAATGATCTAATTATAAAACCTATACTTCACAATAAGAATATATATACAATTTGTATTGTAATGAACTACAAAGTAGGTTTATAGGTGAGTTTACCTGAAATGTCAATGTCATCTGTAAATATTTAAAAGGCTACAATAAATTACTAAAAACAACATATTTCAAACACGCATTATATAAAACAGAGACGCGCCGCCTCATCTTGAGAATCATTTGAGAGCACAGGCCTCACCATGAGGCCTCACCAACATCCCTGAATCAAACACATTTAGCAAAGCAAAGTTTCATCGATCTTAATGAATTTCCTCTAAGGAGCTACTTTAAATCCAGAAACAGGGTGTTTCTTCAGCACAGAAAAACAGCTCCTGTCTGTAGTGTGGAACTGAAATGTAACAGGCTTCAAGTCAGTTAACTACAAACAGCACACAGTCTCCTCTGTCATATCAAGTCCACCCGCGCCTCTCTGAGGCTCTCTAGTGGCCAGTCTGTGTCAGTACACCACATCGCCTCTGTGTGTCCATTGTCAGAAGGAAAAGTCTAAACGAGATCCTTGGGACGTCCCAGCTCTGACGTCACCATATTGAAGTTGAAATGTATGGGTTAAGGTTAGGTAAGGGTTAAGGTTAGGGTAGGGGTTAAGGTTAAGGTTTAGGGTAGGGACGTTCCAAGGATCTCAGATTGCACTAAACATCATCAGAACAGCATCCTCTGCTCCAACAATAAACTATCCAGCAGACATTTCAGCTGCTCCTCTCCCAGTTTGATCTTGTCCTCCAGCTTGCGCTGCTCGATGATGAGGGCTGACTTCATCTTGACAAAGTGCTGGTAGTCTGCCAGGCTCTCGTGGCTGAGGTGAGCAGCCATGATGCTGTAAACCAGGCGCTCCCGCCGGTCAAGGTTCTCCTTGAGCTCTTTGGCGTCTTCATGTTGTCTGATCAACAGCTTCCTCTTCTCTGACAGGGTGCGCTGAGAGAGGGAGGGCCGACAGAGGGGGCAGATCAGTAAGAGGGATACAAACAAATGCAGCCAAGCAGTTATGATGGAATCAGTCGAACAACTTCCTGTTTAACTCACAGTACACACATCAATTAGTGTTGAACATGAATATTGTAAGTTGGTAAATGCAAACATCCCTTTACTCTGGTTTGTAATACTACTATAGCTTTGAGCTAATGAGGATGAGTGTTAGCCATCTAATCCTGCCTCACGAGTAGCGTGGGGAGATAGCGGTGTCCTCCCTTAACCTGTACCACTACTAACCTCCACCCTAACCCTGACCCTACCTTCTCCTCTGGTGTGGTGTCTTCCTCCAGACTGTTGAGCGCGTTCTCCACCCTGGCCAGTCGGCCGGACAGGGACAGCAGCAAACTGACCACCTTGTCCAGATCTCCCACGAACATCCTGAACTTGTCCAGCTCGTTGGGCTTGCAGACCCTCTGCACCGTGGCCTCCACCTCGTCCCCCAGAGAGTTGTTATCATGGACGTCCTCCTGAAGGCTCTCCCTGGCCTCACGCAGCACCTGAAGCTTCTTACTCAGGCTGTCAATCAGCTCTTGCTGTGGGGAGAAAGAGGGACAGACAAGGAGATGACATTCAAGAGAGCCATTTCACATACTGGATAGCACTATTCCTCAATCCTGGTCCTGGAGAGCTGCAGAACGGCAGGTTTTTTGTCTCGGCTCAGCAGTGAACCACATTCAGCTAATCAAAGTGTTGAAGATCAGTTGAACATTTGAATCGGGTATGATGACACTAAACTTGGGGAAAAGCTGCAGTCCTGTGACTCTCCAGGAGCCGGATTGATGACCAGTGATTGATATGGCATGAAACAGTCAGTAATAATAATAATATGTTTTATTGTCACATACACCAACCTTGAGGACTCTCCAACCTTGTTCCTGGAGAGCTACCGTCCTGTAGGGTAGCTCTCCAGGAACAGGGTTGGAGAAACCTGTTTTACAGGGTCAGTACCCTGTGTTTCTGTACCTTCTTGCTGGCCAGGTTGATGTCCAGTTCGTCCTCTGAGTCTTGCTCCAGCTCCTCCAGCTCGTCCTCCTGCATGTCCTTCATCTTGTTGAGCAGCTCAGCCTTGGGGGCAGACGTACTGTAGTAGGAGGAGCTGGTCACCAGGGACCCTGTGGCTGCAGACAGGCCCTCCTCCTCTCTCCTGGATGGGATAGAGACAGACAGAAAGCAGAGGGTTATTTAACCAATAAGGCCCAAGGACGTGTGGTATATGGCCAATGTACCACGCCTAAGGGCTGTTCTTAAGCACAGCACGAAGCGAAGTGCCTGGATACAGCCCTTAGCAGTGGTATATTGGCCATATACCACAAACCCCTTATCGCTATTATAAACCGGTTACCAACATAAATATAAAAGTAGTTTTGCGTCATTATTGTCTGATATACACACGTCTGGAATGCTGTTTTAGCCAATCAGCATCCAGGACCCAAACTTCCCGGTTTATAATTCTGGTTATTAGTACTGTAAGTTCTATGTAGTGTAATACTATTGAGAAGAAAGTAGGCAATAGGGTGTCATTTGAGATGCAGGAGGTGATAACTCAGTATCGATGGGCCAGTTCTAAGATCTCAGAGAGGTCTGTTAAAATCGCAGGTAAAATGGAAGGTTTATGCCCCTCCTCCATTGTGTTCAGTTGTAGTCTGTGATTTAATATATTGCCAGCAGGGGGCATCTGTGTAAAGACTGAGCCACAGTCTATGGGCTGATCAGGTGTTTAGAATTGGACTAAGTCATGTATACATTTCCCTCTACTCATCCTCTCAATGGGAAGAAATATTAACACAACACTATAATGTGTTTTTTTAACTCATCTGAACAAACACCTCTGAAGTGGGAGAGTTGAAGTCATTGTCTTATAAAAATGTAACTACACAAAAATACACAGAACGATGTGTGATTATCTAGATTCTAGACTATGTTATGACTACCAGTAAATGCTCAGTGAATTTGTTCATGAATGTTATATTTCTGGACTGCCAGATCCCATTCCCAGTCAGCTCACCTGTCATCCATGCCCCTGGGTGGCAATCCCTGTTTGGGGGAGACTTTTCTCCTCTGGTGCCCCCCATCCAGGATCTGCTCCCCCTGGGGGAAGATCCCCTCCATCAGATCCATGGTGGTCTTCATCTTACTCTGGTCCAAGATGTCCACCAGAGACTTGTCCTTGTCCATGATGTCTCTGGCCAGCTCCTCTCTCTTCACATCCTCCTCCGAGTTACTCTTCTGAGGCTGCTGGGGACCCATGGTGGAGGTACCGGAGGGGCCGTTGGTCTGAGACTGCCCAGGGGACAGGGCCTCTTCTGGGGCTACAGTGAGGGTTGGGTCCCTTTGGGGACTCTGGGGCCGATGGCGTGTGTAGGGGGTGTAGGCACGGAACAGGGAGTAGGGCTGCGGCTCAGGGGAGGGCAGGTTGGTCGGTTGGGGTGGGGGAAGGTCGGGCCCCTCTGAAACTCCAGGGGCCCCATTTCTCTCACTGTGAAGCAGGTACTGGCGGCTCTGCCTCTCTGTGGTGCTCTCAGCGTGGACGATTTTCACAGGGACCTTCTTCCCTACACTGCTCATCTCCATCACAGCGTTCGTCCTGTTCTCTGGCCTGTGGAGAAACAACCGTAACTGGTGTTAACGTACAGTAATAAAATGTATTATGAGAAAACTTGACAATTGTGATAGATGCTGTCACTTAAAATTACACAATGATATTATAAACAAATTGTTGAACCTTTAGTCTAATTTCCAGCTCAGTTTACTGTCAGGAGTTGCTCTGTGAAACACAAGTGAGTCACATCTACCATATACAAGCTTACAGTCCATGTTACTGACTGACAGTGGACAGGTTGAGTCAACGATAATTAAAGGGATGGAACGGCACTGAAAGGTCATAAAGTCATTCAATCATATAACCAAATAAAATGACAGCCTTCTGTTTCCAGGCTTAATGTCCTGGCTACTGTAGCAAGAATACTGTATGTGCCCCAATGCTGCACAGCTGAAATCAAATCACTGGGAAATGGATCATAAGAAAACTCTAAACCAGTGCATTCTGGTCTGTGGCAGTGGCACATCATACCATGTAATTCCAAATCATCTTCCATAGCCTCCTCTATCAATGTGCTGCTACTACGATAAAGAAATAAGACTTCAAATCCAGCTGACTCACGCTACTGAATCAGGAGATAGGCTCCTGTAATTAGGGGCCGTTCTGGCTCGGACAAGGCTTACTTACTGTAAGTAAAGCAACACAGGACAACAATCCCCAGTTAGTTACGTAAGGCTGTACAGTAGTGTACAGTAGTTTGAGGGGAGCTGAGGAGACAGGCCTCAGAATGCCAGTTAAGCTGCTTAGTGCTTACCTGCTCTGGGCTTCATCCTGCATGGACACAGAGACCGGGGGCTGGTCCGTCAGCCTCTGAGGAGCAAACTGAGGAGAAGGAGAACTAGTCCCATTTGAAGAGGGAACTGTCAGACTGGGAGGCTGGTAGGAGAAAAAAGGAGAGTGGGAAGAGGAGGAGGAGGGTGGCTCTAGTGTTGAATCAGCTGCTCCCTCCTCCTCCTCTGTGTCCAGTCCAGCGGTTCTCCCCGGGGTGGGAGAGGGGAGCTGCGTGGAGCCCAAGGAGGAGGCTTGGTTTGGGGCAGGATCCAGCTCTGTGCCATGGGGAGAGCAGATGCTGCTGGATGATGGTTCTACTGGGTCAGCTTGATGGGAGCCAGGACCAGGCAGGAATTCCTGGGAAGAGTGTCCGTAGGAGGAGGATGTGGTTGAGGAGGTTTCCAGGCCTAGGAGAGGCCAATGTGGCATGATGATGAGGCCTGTATTCTGGGGCTTGGGAGCAGGCGTTGGAGGTGGTGGCGGTTGCTCAAACACAGAGCTGTGGGTGTGGTTGGAGGGGTACGGGGGGAGAGCGGGGAGGTTGTGGGCGGGGTCCGCAGAGTCACGTTTGTGTCTGTGGTCAGAGGGGTGAGGGAGAGGGAGGGGGGTGGGGGTGGCCACGTCTCTGCTGCTCTGTGGTTCTGTGTCCGTCAGTCTTGGAATAGACGGTTGTGGAGGCTGTGGGAACTGGTCGGGCTGCTCTCTGTCTCGGCTCTCGCTCTGCCCTCTGTCAAACAGAACAGGAGAGGCAAATCAAAGACAACAACATACTCAGACTAAGCACATTTCAACTGAAATGAGGAGCAGAGTCCTTTCTGAATTGATTTATTCATTTTATTATCACGTATTCAGCCCTTACTGTATATTATCTTTATAAACAGACAAAAAATATTAACTAATCTCTGTAATAACACCCAGGGAGCAACGAGTGGGTTTACAACCTGAGACCGGAGTTGACTGTGATAGCCTGAAACAGGATTGGTTTACACTTTTAGCTTTACCTGGGCGGGGCAGGTCCCTCCCAAACCCTGATCACCTGATAACTACCCCTGGGCTGAACTGGCATGCTACCCACCTACCCTAACTCAAACTGCTATTGTTATTATACTATAGTGCACACTCATGTACATGTGGATGTACGTTACTGCACCAGTCAACAGAGTCTCTCCATGGCACAGGGATCTTCTGAAATAAAATGAGGAATACACCGAATTACAATTGGTCCTCTGCAAGGTCTCATTTATGAAATATTGGTCTCGCCATGCCATAATATAGCTGGCCCAATATAACCTTCTACTAAAACAGCACTCTGGTCCGCTGGTTTAATGTTTAGACATTCTAAAGTGGACTGTTATATCTATAAACACACTCATGTCTGCATGTCTGTGCTAATGCTAAGGAAGTCATGCAGCTCACTTTACTACCACTCCACTAAGAGACATTCAATGGAAACGCTCACCTGTGTGTAGAAGTCTTGTGAGGGAGATGATCTGGACCTCTCATGGACACAGACAGGCGTCTCCTCTGTTCCCTGGTCCAGGATGTTCTCGGCAGAGTGGTACCTCCCCTGGGTCTTTGTGTCTGAAGCCTTCCTCTGCATGTTCCAGGTGACCTGGTATTCAGCGAAGGTCCCCAGCCTCTGCTGCTCCAGTAGGGCCTGTCTGCCTGCGGGGCTGAGGGGGTCTGGGTGCTGGTCACTGGAGTTCTCACTGTCCAGGCCCGGCCTCCAGCCCTCCTCAGTGTCCCCTGAGTGGGCTCTCCCTCTGGCCTTGCTCTCTCCGTGCTCCCCAGTGCTGGAGGTGGTGCTGGAGCTCTGCTGGCCTGACTTGTGGATGGTTGAGATGGGTCTGCAGAAGGCAGGTTTAGCAGCCATTTCAAAGAACTTCCGCCGGTCTACAAATGACCGTGCTGTTCCAACGGGAAGTTCTACCTCACCCTCCACTCCCAGCTTGTTGATCTTGTCTGGCTCGGAGAACGAGTGGACCCTCTTGTTCAGAGGGAAACGCTTGCGGCCGCCGATGCGGGAGACTATGTGTGAGTTGGGTTTGGTTAACTGAGCCTCCGACCCTGAACCGGGAGGTTCTAGGTCTCTCCTCCTGAAGGACGTGGCCTGGAGGACCCTAGCCTGCGCCTCCTTGAGGTGGTCCTTGTAGGAGGAGGAAAAGGAGCCGTCGGAGGAGGAGGTGGAGGTGGACTTCCACCCACCCGGGTCTGTCTCCTCCTCCTCTGGCTCCTCCGTCTCGCTGGGGCAGGTCAGGGTGGCCGCGCTCCGGCTTTTCTGCAGCTGGGCCCTCTTTAGCTGGATCTCGTTGCGGAGGGTGGTGGCGTATCGGTCGCTGCGTCTCGCCAGTTTGCCCGTTGCCGTGTTGTCCGTTAAAGCCTCCTGTATGGGGTGGTTGTTGTCCCCCCCGCCGTTGGATGGTGGTGGTGGTGCCATAGCAGGGTGATTCTTCTCCACCAGGCTCTTACTTTCCTGGGATAGAGAATGAAGCATGGGGCTCCTACTCTCCTGAACTAGGCTTCTACTCTCCTGAGACAGACTGTGGAGCATGGGTGTCTTTTGAGAAGAGATCTTATGGTTCTCCTGAGTGACCCAAGGGTCTTCTCTCAGTGGTGCTGCCTTGTGGTCCTTGTGCGGACTGGGAGAGTAAGAGCTTCTAAGCTGAGCCTCTGTAGAAGGTCTCTGCCCCTCACTCCTCCTCTCCCTCTCCTTCTCCTCAGTGGTAGGTTTACCAGATAAGGAACAGGAGGCTGTGTGCTCATAAAGCAGAACGTTGTCCGGTTTGAAATTTCCGTTCCGCTCCTTGCTGTTGCTGTCGGCGTAAGGCTGCTGAGGATGAGGAGGATACTTGACCTTGTTGGTCTTGTGGGAGGAACTTGTGGAGCCACTGTCGTTGGACCCCTTAGCAAGCTCCATGTCAGCCCTCCAGACCTCTGCTTTGCTCTGTCTAACACGAGTCTCTGGCTGGGCTGGCTGCTTGGTTGTGATGCAGTAGTACCTGATGTGTCCTCCGCCGTCATAGTTCTGGTCGATGGTCGAGGTGGACAGGGACGCGGTGGAGGACCTTACGTGGCTCCTGCTGTTACAGAGGTTGGTAGGGAGCTCCTGGAGGCTGTGGTAGTAGCTACCGACGCTCTGCGGCTTCGGTGGATGTGGGGTGGATCTGGTCTGCAGGTAGAAAGTGCTTTCGTCGCTGTACTGCCGCTGGTGGTTGGGCAGGCAAGCGAAGGGAGACTGACTCTGTCTCACGTCCTGGCTAGACAGCGAGAACAGTTTGTTTGGGTGGCTGAGCTGGTTGTGGTTGTAGTCAGGTGCTCCTGCTGCTATGTTTGGGTGGAGGAAGTCTTTCTTGTGGGGTGGAGGGTTGTAACTGCACCTGTGGTCTGGCCCGTTCTCATTGTGAGAGTAATGAGAGATATGGTGCCCCCGGCCTCTGTAGCTGCTGTTCTCTGGGGCCTCAGCCAACCTGTCCACCCCTCGTTCCTGGGCCTTCATCTGCCCGTGTGGTGGAGCTCCAGGCCCCTCTGTGTAGGCAGGGTACACCTTGGTGGCAGCAAAGCTGTCACTGCGCAGGGGAGGAGGAGGAGGAGAGGGGGGTGCTGCTACCTTCCTCCTCTCTGGGACGTGCCACACAGGGCCTATGTGCGATCTGCCAGAGCCTGAGCTGGAGTAGCGGGAGCCAGGCTGCTCCTCTGGGACTGTCCTGGGGCTCTCTGAGCCTCCGTCCCCCTGGGGCAGCTGGAGGTACCGGCTGTGGCGCTGCTCCCCCTGCCTTCCCCCCTCACTGCTCTGAGTCTGGACCCCCTTATAGAACCTGCTGCCCTCTGTCCCAGCAGTGTTAGTGTTGTCTAGGTCCGGAGCAGGCTCCGGGGGAGGGCTGGTAGAGGAGAGACAGCTGAAGGCTGATTCTCTCTTCCCACCAGACCCTCCACCGCCAGAGAGAGGCTCAGCGCTGCGGTGGTACCTGCTGGGGGAGAGGCATCCTGGTGGGTAGGGGTGTGAGGGGCGCTCTACTCTCTCCATATTCCCCACCGAGCTGAACTGGCTGGATAACTGGCGTAGATTAGAGTTGTGGTCCCCACTGCTGGAAAGGTCTTTTGCGGATGCACTAGAAATAAATACAAGAAAATGTGTTAATAATCTGGTTAGCAGTAGCTAATTAGATTTTTATTAGGTTTTATTATCATTTATTATGCTTTTATTCAGCGTTTTCTTGTTCTTTGATAACTGACCTACTTTGATATGTGTATTCAATGACTGGAGATGAGAACAACACCATAAAAATAAATGGTTGCCCCTACCTCTGAGATGGAGTTACCATAAACTCTCTGAATGTAGCTCGGACCTTTCTTTAGGAAATGTGAAGACCCTAAAGGGCAGTGTCTGTGTAACATTGACAGGTCTGAGCTACATTCAGAGAGTTTATGGTAACTCCATCTCAGAGGTAGGGGCAACCATTATTTTTATGGTGTTGTTCTCATCTCCAGGCGAAGGAGGTCATAGATTCTTCCAGCAGCTCACCTGACTTCATGTTTGACCTGCCACACAGGTGGAGGTAGAGGTGCAGGTGGAGGCTCTATGTGACTCTCTGTGGGTTCGGGGTGGTCTTCTGTGAACTTGGAGGAGTGCCATGAATGGGGCCGGGAGACTGGTTCATTCCTCCTACAGGGAGAAGGTTAAGGAAAGCATGTTATTGAAATGCATCTTATTAAAAAATAGAAGGTAACAGACAAACAATGCTTTCTCATTTCAGTCTCACCCCTTGAAGCGGTTCTTCCTGATATGCATGTTGGAGAGAGGTAACAAAAATATGTAATTCAGTAAAAACAAGAAACTACTACAAAAACCAATCTGATGTGGAAATGTTCTTTTTTTACATTAATTGTGTAGAAGATAGAAGACCTAGACAGATGGGATACAATGTGAAGCCTTCACCAAACAAATCTGACACATACACAAGGACCACAGACAGCTACAGTACCATACATGTTGGAAACTGGGATGCAATGGGTGACATCAACAAAAGAGTGGGATTGGGTTCAAACATTGAAAGTCACAAGGGATCATTGAAGGATCGGTTTGGGATAGCTAGTGTACTGGAGGAGGTTGCTATTCCACAATACCTCATGGAACTTCGTAATATCTTGGTGAGAAAGTTCCTGGCCACATGTATGTCAGTTTCTGATTCTGATGGCATGGTGGTCTGTGAGACAATATCCACCATTTTCATTTTCCTGGGCAGGCAGCAGAGGAGGAACACATAACATATTGTCAAAATCCAAAAACAAATCCCTGGTCACTATCATTTTAGTCATTTAGCAGACGCTCTTATCCAGAGCGACTTACAATAGTGAGCACATACATTTTCATACTTTCTTTTCATAATGGTCCCCTGTGGGAATCGAACCCACAACACTGGCGTTGCAAGAGCCATGCTCTACCAACTGAGATACAAAGGACTGAAGGTCCTATCCTCAGTATACTGTCAGTGACTGACCAATGAGAACTGTGCACTCCTTTCTGGCCAATAAGAGATGTATGCTTGATATTCATTGTACATTGAATGGTATGTTACATGAGTGACAGACCTTAATAATTAGTAGTTCATTAGGTCAACTCTAAGACGTTTGATGAATCAGTCCTCAAAACGCAAGAGGAAACCACCATTGCAGTAGTAATCTATGAGAAATATCTGTTTGTTATTTAGAAGAACAACACTAGACAGAATAGAAATGACCTTTAACATGGTCTGTCTGGTGGTCATCCCACTGCCATATGGCTGTATGGCGACAGACTGAGAGATCCCTTGAGTGTAAACAGCATGGTGTAGGCGGAGGCTTAGCCTTTGAATCAATTAGAAAGATGAGATCAGTGGTTTCACACTATGTCCAAGCTGGCGTCTGTTCAACACAAACCTGGGTTCAAATACTATTTCAAATACATTTAGTGTTTGCTTTAGCCTGTCTGGAGTGCCAGATGGGTGGGATTTGCACTTTTACAACTATTCTATTGGTTCCATTGCGCCAGGAAAGCTCAGTCAAGCCCAGATAAAGAATGTGAAATGATATCAAATAGTATTTGAACCCAGGTATGGTCCAACATGTCATTTTCAGTCCCTATTCTTCACCCTGTGACCCACACCCGGTTGGCACGACCAGAACGGACTAGACAAGACAAGAGCGACATATTGTAGACTACAGATACTGTATAAGCGTAAGGCTAAGAGCCACCCACTCAAATCCTTAACCTCTCTGATCTACGATACAAGACTCCTACATTCCATCATGGGGCCAAAGGAATGTGAAGATGTATTTTGCTTGGCAGCCAACCCCAAAGGAGCTCAGTCTGAAGTGGGACATCAATGATGGCAATCTTCCAAAAGTCCTGGCACTTGGCTCATGGAGTCAAGCTAATTTATGGGAGGGAGGTAGAGGGCAACCTGAGAAGCTCTCCTCCTCAATAAGAAGCAGCATAAAGAAAGAGAGCGTGTCACGCACACACGCACGCACACACACACACCCTTCCTCCTCCAGTCAGTCAGTGGTCCTGAGAGCGATATGCTGCCCTAACAGAACCCTAACAGAGCTCACAATAGAAATGCAAATTGACATTCTAGTCAGGAGTCCTTATTGTCAAGGCTACAGCTGAACTGCCACAGCTACCCAGAAGGGAGGAGGAGGAGGAGGAGACGTTGGGGCTAGTTTCAGAAAATCCTCCTCCGGTTTCAGTGAAAACGACATTCGAAAACAAACAGTAGCGAAACTGACCCAATTGGGTGTGAATATCTAGGCTATGCAGGCAGCAAGTGTGAAAAGTGTAACCTAAACTTTAGGCTTAGATAAATCCAGAATAAATCAAGAGGGAAGCTTTGTAAATACACATGGAGTGAATTAGCATTTCAAACTGAAAGAAGAGATTTATTGAAACCAAATTATAAGTCGCTCGGCGTGGAGTTGACCCAGCATTAGATAGGGAGACGGATGAGAGACAGGGAAGTCCAATGAGCTTAATAAGTAGAAATCAAAGAAAACTTACCAAATAATTATAAATCTTGCTGTGGCATTTCAGATGCACTCTCTTTTAGCAAATAACAGCGTCTCAGAGAGCACTGATAAAGCAGGCTGAAAATGACTGCTCCTCTCCTCAGAGCTTTTCTACTCAGTGCATTCCTTTAAGACACTTCAATGATGGACAAGGCACTTCTACAGACCCCGTGCAGCCATTAAAGCTTCTTTGGCAAAGCAGCTATCTGTGCAAAGGAATCCTCCACATCCATAACTTCTGCTGCATCAGTCCAACCACAGCGCTCTTCTACCTCACACTTCACCCACACGAACACACACTGACTGACACTCCACCTTAGTGTGGCTCCAACAAGTGTGTCCTCCTCCCAGTGTTGTAGTCAATAGGAGATTTCCTAGGGGAGTAAGGGGATTTACCTCGGGAGGGGAGGGGCCAGGGTTAGTCATGCCCAGTGTCCTTGCTGTAGATCAGTCTATGGGGCTTTCTCATTGGCTCACGGCCCATTAACCACTCGCATGGAGTTGAAAAAGTAAGATTGCTTGCCTCATCAGTCAGCACACACACACACTGTCTATATTAGTCTATATTAGTCCTGGCATGAGACAATCAACAGGGTTTCACCTAATTGCAGTTAGCTTGGACATTCGTTTTAAACAGTTCCAATTCCAGAGGAATCTGTAAAGCTGATTTGAAGACAGCATTACAAAACAGGTCATTGGCAACCAACAACTGTGCACCACACAGTTGCCCTTGGAATCTATGCTGTATCGCAGTGACGAGACAGAGCTCTCTACTTAATGAACGGAATCATAGGTCAGCTGACAATGGAGAGAAGAATACATTAAAACAACTGATAGTACTCTCTCTCTCTCGTTAGTGAACGCCACAATGACCTTGATTGCAGAATGACAAGGCCAAGATAACTAAAGACTTGACCTCTCTATCTGAATGATACCAGTCATGGTGGAAAACACAGCAACTTGATACAGAGGGAAAAGAAAAGGCTCAGTAGATATTGTTTAGTTCTGCAGTCAAAGAAAAAACTTCATTGACAGATACTCCACCATTACGTTCCAGAATGGCGAGGGGTTGGCGGTTGAGGTATGTAAACCAAACACTGCAGGTCCCTAGACACAATCAATCCCAGTTTAAAATAAGAGTAAACATTTCTAAAGAGAAGAGCTATTTCCAACTGGTTCATTTAACCAGTGAAAAACCAGTGACTCTAATAAGGACGTAGAACTGCTGAATCACCACCTTGCTGGACAGGAGAACCAACCCAAAACAGAATCAGGCAGTGTGCCCTGCTATGGCTAGGACCACTGAGCCCCGCTGCCTGGTGTCTGGCCTTTAAATGGAGGCTGAATGAAACAAGCAACACAATAGAAAAAGTGCCAGCGTAATCAAAGCTGGGCTTATCGGCTGGTTACAGAGAGGATACCTCAGCATCAGGCTCCACACCAACGCTACATGCCGTTCTGTTCCTACAGGGTTCAGATACCAGCCTGTAAAATAGTGTGTATAGTTTGTGGAATAGGGACGATGACCAGTCCTCTTTACCTTCATTCTACAAAGACATCTGGAACAACAAACTGATGGCCTAATATGTACGAACACAGATCTGATAAAGTCACCCCAAAACTGTAAAGTGTCGGTCTCAGAGTAAATGCTTACTCTAGAGAAGAAGTTTGTCTTTGTGTGGGAGGGGAGGGGAGGGGAGAGGAGGCCCTCACTGACATGTTAATGGCTCAGTGTTAATCCAGGGCTTTGCTTGAAGGATGGGAGACTCCCTGCCTGACAGAGTAAACACTATAGGATCTTCCTCTCACTCCTCACATGTTTAGGTTGACTATACGAGACCTCCTAAAGGATCATTTAACCACACAGCCCAATTAAATTAAAAGTTGAGGAAAAGTTGAAAAGACGTGCTTGTTTTATTTTGGCTGTCAGCAACCCCGTTTTCAAATCTGATAATGGAAGAAGAAAAAACTACAGTGTGACATAGCTAACAATAAAGCAATATAGACAATTGTCATTGTGCAGCAAAATACACCACCAAAATACTATTTTTGAAACGCTAAGACTCCTAAAAGATAAGCTTTACAGCAGATAGTTTCAGTGTCCTCACTGTCCTGTGAGTCTCACTTCTAGATAACTATTACTCTTACCATTACAGTGAATAACAGAGAAAAGCATACCTGAAATGATGTCTTCAGTGAAGTCCTGTTCCTACCCTCTCAAGCCAGGCATATCAAGGGAGATACAATAGCAACCACCCCCAGAGCCTGGCTGTCCTCATTTGACTACACTGCCTTCCCAAAGCAGAGCTGATGAAAACAATGAGCTCTAGTGGGACAGCCTATCCCAACGAGCAATGTCAACTCACCTAGGCAACATGGAACATTCCACTTTCCACACCAAGAGGGGGAGGCTAAATCTACAACACATTAAAAGAGTCAGATAGTATTTTATTGTATTATCCAGATACTCCAAAAACTATGGAGTCTACACCAGAAATAAAGCATATTATTTTACACTGGTTCGTACAGGATTTGCATAAGATTTTACCTGTTACAATCAGTCAATTCCCACCTTTTTTCTTTTACAGTTTACTACTTTGCCCTCTCTCTAAGCTGAGTGAGTCCATGCCTGTGGCTTTACAGGTTGTAATAGGATTCAGGCATTAAGACGCAGGAGCCAGTCAGCAGGGACCTTGTATGATGTTATGAGGCATGCGTTTACACTAAACTACTAGAACATATTTAATTGGGATTCAGGTTAAATTTTTTTATTATGTTTTATCAGTTTGTTTTATGCAAGTATATGCCTCAAGTGTGGCCTACTGTACTACAACACACTTGAACAGAAGAAAAAACATGTTTATTAGAACACAAAAACCACAAGAGAGGGAAATTCGACTACATATAAAAAACATTCCGATTTTCAAAGAGCATTGGGAATTACGTGAATTCACTAGGCTTATATTACATATAAAAAAGCAACTTTGTCCACTAGATGGCATGTTGTTGTGCCTCTTCTACTGATCCCATCCTTTCTGGAGTTGTTTGTTCTGGTTAGCAGCAGGGAGTGTAGAAGACCAGAGTCCGGAGAGATGAAATCACATTAACAGCAGAATACAATACAGAGGTGTGAATATCTGATTGAGGAAATTCAATACTGGACGCCTAAATCAATCAGGGTTGATCCATCATTGGCCCCCATTAATGTCTCAAATCCACAGGGGGTCCACAAAGAATTCACCTACGAATACTCTGCATGCCTTCTAGACCAGCATATTGTCATTAGCTAGTTACTGGTGGTGCCAAAACGCAGCAGGTTGGCAGTTTGGCTATGGTCTATTCACACACACACACACACACACACACAAACACACAGTGGTCTTTTCACACACAGGGGTCCTGCCTGTTGAGTGGTGACGGTCCCCTACCACCACCAGCTGTCCCTGACGTAGAAAGACCCAACGACACAGCCACAGCCAGGCAGCTAGACCAGTCAGCCAGGCCCTTGGAATCCAGACAAAGCCCCTCGGACAGACCGCTGGTTGGCCCTGGCTCCCCAAACAATGTCCCTAACTGGCCCTCTTTGTGTGATTGACAGGGTGCACTCACATGGAAAATGGTTCCCCTTTTGTTTCCGCGGTCCCGTCTCTAATGGTGTCATGGGCTAGCTAGTGTATATCACGTGTTTGTGGCCGACTGATAAGCCTCACATGCCGCTATAGCGCTTGAAATGTGCGCAAGTAACATAATTGATGTGCGTAAATTAATGTGTACTTTCAATGGCCAAGTCATCTCAGAAAACATTGTCATTTGGCATTGAAAGGGTAACATTCCTGAGTAATGAATGAGTCATAATGAGTAAGGGTTTGACCTGTAGTGGGGCAGTCGGAGCTGAAAGTCAGAATGATCAAGGGTCTGTCAATGTGATTTAAATGTTTAAGAAGCATAAGGGAAACAGAACCGATGGGTGTCTCTGGACAGAGTGATGTCTGATGATGACAGAGAGCCAAGGTGAAGTGGGCTAAAGGTCCGCCAATGTTTCGAAACTTGGCATCTCTCTCTCTGCCCCTATCCTTGTCCCCTACACCCCAGATACTCCTCTGTGCCGTTTAAGAGTCATTATCTAACCTGAAATAACAGCCGTGACACACAGACAGAGAGAGAGATAGAGAGGTCTGGACAATGGGTCCATTGTCTTCCTCAGCCAATGAGAAGGGAGGCCCAGTCAGTCTGTATAGGACTTGCTGCCCCCCTGCCTAAGCCATGACATGGGCAGTATTTCTGCTTTGTACAACCTAGTTTGCATCCCAAATGGCACCCTATTCCCTATACAGTGCACTACTTTTGACCAGAGCCCTATAGGCCCTCGTGAAAAGTATTGCACTATAGAATAGGTTGCCATTTGGGACACAGACCCAGACAGCCAGCCAGAGGAGCATGAGAAAACCACAACACTGGGGCTTTTCTATTGTAAATATACACTCCCCAAGGCACTATATATTAGTGCTGCACGGTATACCGAAACTTCTGTACCTTTTCGATACTAGAACATGAAAAACGGTTCGGTACTAGAATTTGTTACTTTCAGTACTTCTGTCAAATGTGTCTCACGGATCAAGTCTGTCTATCAGCACAGCTGATGTCCCCCTTAAGGAGTCAGCATGCTTCAGTTTGGCTGGCGGCTAGTCCATTAAAAGACCTTCACTTGAAGAAATGAGAAAGAAAGCGGCAATAGTACTGTTTGTCCATTTTGAGAAGCCATAGCCAGTAATACACTTCCTCAAAATAGTCTGAATTAATCTAACTCAAGAAATCTGTCATTAATTATTGATGTTTTTTCCCAAAGATTTTACATCTAACTAAGATGTTTGGTGCAGTATTTTTCAGTGAAGAATGTGCATGAAAACGAGTAGTCTCTCATTGAATGACAACAAAGACTTTATTGAAGAATCCCTCCTGTTGACCAATCGTCGATGAAGGGGCGTATACTTCGGCTCCGAACTTCGGCTTGCCTCCAGAAAAAATGTTTTGTGCCCGAACAGCCTAAAAAAAAAAACTTACCTAAATCCAAAACATCACAAAATGTCGTCATAATATATGCCCGAACTCCACCGAACGGTTTCGGCTGTGAAGCGTGCGGACTCCTTCATAGCGCGAGCACACCGTGTCTGCTCCACAGCCTGCACTGGGAGTCTGGGCGGTTAGCTCATGTTAGCTCCCCACTCATGTTGCACAGAAGTTAACACACTTGAATAATGTGTCATGGCATGTAGCTAGAAATGTTTAAACTGTCAATTACTGTTCACAAAACGTCCATATAGGCTAGAACGCTTTACAATACAAGAAGATACCAGTAGCTTCCAGCTTTGTAGGCTAACTTCCCTTTCTAGCTTACAGCTGAAGCTAACATCCATTCACTACCCTCTGGTACTTTGTGATAATATGCAAACCATAATGCAAAATATGCTGATTTCAAAGCAAATTGCCACCAAAACTTAATTAATTCACTTAAATCAACGTCTCTCAACGACTGTGTGTATGTGTGAGAATAGGGCTCTGACGGCCGCCCCCCTCTTGCCTAATGAATGACGTCATTACTGGTTAAAGAGACTTTTAAAGAGCACTTTTATAAAATATGCTACTTCTATGCAAATGTTGTTGATCAGTACAATAAATGGAAGGGAAACAGATTGTCATCTGCAGCCCAATGAAATCAGCCATAACAAGCTCAATCTTGATTTACCCAGTTTATCAATAGAGATTTACCATTCAAATAAATGATTACCATTATGTTGTTATGTAGTCAAACAAAGTCAAATGTATTATATTATTGTTTTGTTTATCTGTCTGTATCAAGTGCCATTCCGTGACTTTTGCCTTCTTTTTTTTTTATGGTATTGTTTTGGAATTGTTTTGGTATCGAGTATTGTGATAGTATCGAGTAGGGTTGTGCCGAGTAGTCGGACAAAATTAGCATCGTAACGGATATGGGACATTTTCCTGATACGATTTGCCTCAAAGTATTTTTCGTAATGATCCGTAATCTAATAAAATCACATTTGGGTGGCAGCACGCATCTTTCAATCAAGCGCAAGGTGCTACGTGGACTAAATAACTCAACTAGCTAGTTTGCCTGTCTGTAAAGAGAAGGGAGGGCTGTACGTTGATCCTGCTGCTCTGCTTGGATAGAGTGAATCTGTATTTCTCCATCCACTCGCTTCACTTCATAATTTCACTGAACACTTCTCGCATGTTTCAGTCTGATCATTTAGATTGCTGCTGCCTCCTGTTTGCCTGCTACTGTGATAAATCAAATGGCGAGGACGTTGGCTAGCTAGCAAGCTATCAATGTGCATAATATCTAACAAGCGGGACGAGGGTAGGGAACAAAAAGATGAATCGCCGATGCGCATTCTCTGACTGAGTGACAGCAAACTTTTCTGCCCGGCCCGTTAGAAGTTAAGGACACAGACACACACTTGTTTGGTCTATAAACGTGCAGGGAGATAGGTATTTTGACATCTACTTAGGCATATTAAAACACTTCAGTTTTTGCCGATCACGAGTATCATCTGATCCGATCGGACTATTAACTGTCAAATTACGGATACGATCACGAATATGAGTATGGCCAGGTCGGCACACCCCTAGTATTGAGTATTGTGATACTAAACCTGGTATCGAAGTCAAAATCCTGGTATCGTGGCACTCTCATAGGCCTAGACACCTCCACCCATCCTCCCACAGCTTCAAACCGTGTATCATCTTTTCCTTCTTCACACATTTTCTTCCCATGTCACCCATCGGTGGTTGTTTAACAGCGTTTGGAGCTCAGACAATATCTTTTTCATTGACATTTTAGTCATTTAGCAGACGCTCTTATCCAGAGCGACATACAGTAGTGAGTGCATACATTTTCATATTCTGTTTGTACTGATCCCCCATGGGAATCGAACCCACAACCCTGGCGTTGCAAGTGCCATGCTCTACCAATTGAGCCACACGGGACCATAATGAGATTACGCACATCACATCCCACCCCATGTTCAGAGCCTCCCATTCGCTATGGAGCAGTCTGGTCGTAAATGAACGAAGGAGATATTTGCTGGCATTGACACTTTCACACCTACCAGAGAATGTGTGAGAATGTGTTTTATGAACAAGCCACAAAGTTCAGAGCATTCCTTCCCCTATAGGGCGGTCTTCAATGTTCTCTACACTGGCTTTCTCTCACTGTTGTGTGAAGGGGTTAGTTTGCTCACATAATATATGCCATGTCCTGCATCCCTTCCCTGTTGGGTAGATCTCATAGAGATCTGTAAAAAAAATACTTCACACTGCTTTACTACGCATAGCAGATATCACGGATGAAAGAGTGTAAAAAAGTGAAGTTCATACTTAGTCCTAGTGTAACCATAACAACCTGTGGCCCTGCCCTTTGTGGTTTAGTAATGATCAGTTAGCATTCCACTCCTCCAGTTCAAACTAAGGTATCCTGTACTTTATGACCAAGCAATGTTCTATGAATGACACGTGTATAGTATAATGACAGTCCTGCCTATGCATGTCAGTGGTTAGAGTTGCACCAATACACAGTCCCTGAGGCCATAAACATTGTCTCCACAAATACAGTTGAAGTCGGAAGTTTACATACAGTGAGGGAAAAAAGTATTTGATCCCCTGCTGATTTTGTACGTTTGCCCACTGACAAAGAAATGATCAGTCTATTATTTTAATGGTAGGTTTATTTGAACAGTGAGAGACAGAATAACAACAACAAAATCCAGAAAAACGCATCTCAAAAATGTTATAAATTGATTTGCATTTTAATGAGGGAAATAAGTATTTGACCCCCTCTCAATCAGAAAGATTTCTGGCTCCCAGGTGTCTTTTATACAGGTAATGAGCTGAGATTAGGAGCACACTCTTAAAGGGAGTGCTCCTAATCTCAGCTTGTTACCTGTATAAAAGACACCTGTCCACAGAAGCAATCAATCAATCAGATTCCAAACTCTCCACCATGGCCAAGACCAAAGAGCTCTCCAAGGATGTCAGGGACAAGATTGTAGATCTACACAAGGCTGGAATGGGCTACAAGACCATCGCCAAGCAGCTTGGTGAGAAGGTGACAACAGTTGGTGCGATTATTCGCAAATGGAAGAAACACAAAATAACTGTCAATCTCCCTCGGCCTGGGGCTCCATGCAAGATCTCACCTCGTGGAGTTGCAATGATCATGAGAACGGTGAGGAATCAGCCCAGAACTACACGGGAGTATCTTGTCAATGATCTCAAGGCAGCTGGACCATAGTCACCAAGAAAACAATGGGTAACACACTACGCCGTGAAGGACTGAAATCCTGCAGCGCCCGCAAGGTCCCCCTGCTCAAGAACGCACATATACAGGGCCGTCTGAAGTTTGCCAATGAACATCTGAATGATTCAGAGGAGAACTGGGTGAAAGTGTTGTGGTCAGATGAGACCAATATGGATCTCTTTGGCATCAACTCAACTCGCCGTGTTTGGAGGAGGAGGAATGCTGCCTATGACCCCAAGAACACCATCTCCACCGTCAAACATGGAGGTGGAAACATTATGCTTTGAGGTGTTTTTCTGCTAAGGGTCAGGACAACTTCACCGCATCAAAGGGACGATGGATGGGGCCATGTACCGTCAAATCTTGGGTGAGAACCTCCTTCCCTCAGCCAGGGCATTGAAAATGGGTCGTGGATGGGTATTCCAGCATGACAATGACCCAAAACACACGGCAAGGCAACAAAGGAGTGGCTCAAGAAGAAGCACATTAAGGTCCTGGAGTGGCCTAGCCAGTCTCCAGACCTTAATCCCATAGAAAATCTGTGGAGGGAGCTGAAGGTTCGAGTTGCCAAACGTCAGCCTCGAAACCTTAATGACTTGGAGAAGATCTGCAAAGAGGAGTGGGACAAAATCCCTCCTGAGATGTGTGCAAACCTGGTGGCCAACTACAAGAAACGTCTGACCTCTGTGATTGCCAACAAGGGTTTTGCCACCAAGTACTAAGTCATGTTTTGCAGAGGGGTCAAATACTTATTTCCCTCATTAAAATGCAAATAAATGTACCTCCTCTTGTTTCCAAGACAGTGTCTGTGTGGGTTAAGGTTAGCCTGAGTCACTTGAACAAAAAACTTTCTCCCTGATATGCCCAACTCTGGTGTGCTGCATTTCATATTGTGTGTCAGTTTCAGATAAAACGAAAATATGAATGCACATCTGTAAGTGGGATATATACCATTTTAAACACAGGGCACTTCTTCTCAGCACAATGGGAGAGATGGTACCCAAGAATCAGTCTATGATAGGGCCCATTGAGACATCCCATATTGTATTCTTATTCAATGTCTGTCATATTCAATTCAATAGAAATGTATTGTGCATGTGTGTAAGGGCAATTTAGTTGCAGCTCATTGCCTACCTTCTGACGACCAGGGCGAGGGTCTTGTGGGAGCTCTTAACCAGACAGATGGCCTCCTGCCTGGATCCACTGATGGGAACTGTGTTGATGTTGACGATCTCATCTCCCACCTGCAGGCTGACCGTCGCCGCCTTGCTACCCTCCTCCACCTGAATCACACAACAGGAATGTTTCATTAAGGTGTTTATAAGCCGTTTATAGACAGTTCAAACGTACTGTAGTTTATACATCATTAATAAAACTGTTATAACATACTGGGGCAAATTTGGAGATTTTGGGACTGGTAACATTTCTGAAGTGAAGAGTATAAGAAAACAATTGCACACAGATAGTGTTGGCCGGGAAAACGGAGGCCCATTCAAGGGATGCTGTCTGATAGTGACGTGAATAAAATAACATGTTAGACTTAATGTCTCATTAGTGAAGTATATTTTAATAACAGTTCACTTTCCATCGTTCATCGGTTTAGAAGAATGTCACATTCCATCCACTGAGACTGTGTTGACAGGACCCTCTCTTCAACCCTGCCATGCTGGCGTTGAGTCAAATTCATTAAAAATGGTTCCATCATATCCACCCTTCCAAATCCCCTCTCTCCAGCCCCGTCTCAACGTTCAGAGGGGGACTAGTCTACTACTGACAAGCAAAGGGAGCAAGTCACAAAGTACTATGAGATGTACAATTTTGTATTTGTAAATTATATAATCTAAAATGAACAGGATGGATTGTTATTTTGTGTAGCTTCTGAAAGTGACGAACAGCTGGAGAACACAAGCAATATGGCGTTACGGTGCAAACCCAATCCCTGTAAGAGATGGTGGACAGTAACCATGGATCCGTGCTGAGTCCATTGTGTCCAGCCTGCACTGGAATAATTATACTGTGGCAACCTGAGAGCTCTGATAAAACATTTAACCATAAGCAACATGAGAACGGTTGGAGTAGACTTGTTGCACATTCCATCACTTATTCTCTACACATACAGGAGTACAGGAGAGGGGAGGAGAATGGAAACAGATAAACAAACTATTTCCTCATTCTGTTGGAGAGCAGCACTGACTGAGCCAATCCTGGTCATCCACAGCCAAACACACATTATCTTCACTTCTGCATTCCTCACTGGTTCCTGGTACTGCTATGATGAGTATGGAAGACAGCCACAGCCCCCTCCAAACACACATAGAACAAAACTAGTGGTGACTAGTGGAGATGTGCTCAAGATATTGGCCAGGGCAGAAGTTTAAAGGTGAAAATGTGCAACATACCAAAGGCATAAAGGTGTGGAGACAGCCCCAACTATTTCTGGAGCGAGAAAACATGTGAGTGTTGATGGAACACAAGCAGTTAACCAATCAGGAAACTATATTGATGTTCCAGTGTTTAATCTCCACACAGCCTTATTTTCATATCAGGTGAAACAGGAAATGTGAAATCCATCCATAACAGTGGAGAAATAAATACATTTAAAAAAATATATATTTGCATGATTGATATTTGGTACTTGTTATTGTTGTTTGTTTGCACATTTGTTGTTAACTAGTGTGGCTAAAGTGAAGTCAACAAGGCTTCTCTGAATGTATTTCTTCTTCCTAATCATCATTGATAGATAGATAGATAGATAGATAGATAGATAGATAGATAGATAGATAGATAGATAGATAGATAGATAGATAGATAGATAGATAGATAGATAGATAGATAGATAGATAGATAGACATGTACCTTGGTTATGAGCAGTGGTTCTCGGTGCTCCAGACCCCCTCTCAGAGTGAACCCCCAAGGCGCCCCACCAAACAGCAGGACATCCACAAATCTATATTCAACATCATCCTGCATCCCGTCCCCGACAGCCGTGAATCTGTCCGCGTCTAGGAAGGCTTTGACTTCTCTGGCTGACATCCTTAACTCACTTCTGTAGTCGACGACGTCCATGGTGTTGAAGAGGGATGAGAACTCTGACAATCAGAAGTTCCCGACTAGCCCCCGTTTTATTTCACAAGATCAACTAACTTCTAGTCACTATCATTTGCTGTCATATGTGAACACATAACACCTGTCATACTCCTGACACGATAATGCGTTTAGCAGATAAATAACAACGCTCATCTTGTACAGTTGTAGTTTATCCTGGTAAAACGGCGACTCGATATCAATTGTCCTCTTTCTTTCCTCATATTTTCCATTACAGACATCTTTTCCCCCGTCACTCATAGTAACCAACCGTGATGAAAAAACATAGACCTACCCTCCTCTCTAATTGTGCCTATTCAACAGGCATAATTTGATGCCTCACGCATCATTTTCAACCAGCTGGCTTCTCAAGCAGACAACAATCCAAAGTTTTGACACGTATGAAAAATACATGGTTATTATTTTTAAAAGCAAAAATGTACTAAATCAAATAGTTTAGGCAAGCCTACTTCAGGAGAACTGGAAAAGAAGACGGAGTCCAGTGAAAACCCGGTGTTGAAGGTCTGCACGGGACAGGCACCTGCGATGAGACACCTGCATAGACAGAAATAGCAATGGCGTCTTTTTGTAGGCACTATAATCCGCCATGGTTCGACGTTGGACAAAGCCTATGGAGAATATGAATGGCGTTTTTGGAGGGTTTTTGGATAAACGCCGAAAATAAAGTGTAGTAAATACGGGCTTTGGACATTTTATACGTTTCATTCTATGAGATACTCTTCATTAATTAACGTCACTTTTTGTGAATTTTGAAGAATTTGACATTTAAAAAACCCCACAAAGGTTTCATAATACACAACGTTCATGTTAACTAACTGCTATTATAAGATCTCCTAAACCTGTGTTAACCTCATACCTTCTTTTTGGCGTTTATTCAAAAACTATTCTTTTGTCAGTCATTTTTCCCATAGGGATGGCGGAACGAAGCAGAGGTAACTCATTTCCGGGTTTTAGGACTACAAGCTGGCGAGCTCTAGTGGCCAGCAGTGGCGCGTGCTCGCTCGCCTGGTGCATGCCTAGAACCTCAGACTAACGTTATTAATAATGATGATCCCTTGAGTTTCTCTCGTGTCAAATGTAATTGCCCATTTTTATTTCATTATGATAAATGCCTGTCTGTCACTAAATAGATTTTTGAGATTGTACTGCTCCCCAGTGGGGAGAAGAAAACGTTCAAGAACGTTTGTAAAACCGTGTAGGTTCTTGAATGCAGCCTATGAGGCTGCAATCACTCATGTGACTGGTTCAGGCTTGTTTTGTGTTTATCTAGCAACGTCATTGTAATCAGACACCAGACGAAGACGTTCCTGCAGAAGGTGATTTTGTCACTTGGTCCAACATTTAGATTTAAAAAATGGTGAAAGTAACATTTAACTCGTCCTTTGGACAAAGGGATTTGAAGAAAGCATGCAATGGCGAAGCGCTTATTCCAGATGAGAGGGTGAGTTGAGCTAAACCAATGTGGTTAATGTGTTTTTGCGACGGCTGTTCGAGGCAACAAACTTGGATGACGCTACTTTGTAACCGTTTAAACAATGTTTAAACATAACTGAAACAAAGTAACGTCGATTAGAAAACATGTCTCGACTCTTGATAATTCAACCCGTGACACTAGCGACGTCGGAAAATGGCTGCTAGACAAATCATTTTCGACAGGCTGAGTTGTGTTCGCAATTCCTGGCCTGGGCCAAACCGTGTTAGCGTTCTGTTTCGGTGTTGATTTAGTAGAGGCCTGTAACTGAAATACCTGAAGATCACTCAGGTCGTCCTTCCTATTCATTCGAACAGTTTTTCCTGTTTGTTGGTGTGTTTTGTTGTGATTCTGAAGAGTAAAAGGTAAACGTTTTTATGTAGACCTCATACACCACAAGGAATTCTGAGTCTTGATCTGAATTGATGAAATTAGTGTCGAAGGTCGGTGTGTTGTCTTTCCTCCTCAGCTGATAAAGCAATGGGAGGGGAGTTTTTGATGACAACATGCATGCTGTGCACGGACACCTTTATTTTTTAATTAACCTATCAACTGTCAGTGGGTAGATGCTGTATCCGCAATAAGAAGCCTGTGAGTCCTAACTCACCCCCAAGAGCCTGGATTCATGATTATAAGTCTACGGTTGGTGCAGGGTAGTGACAACGTGTTATAGGTCCCGGCCTACCAATAAGAGCAGTTATTCATTAAATAAATTACAATTCAGTTTGAGTGCCCGTAAAGGTATCTGGGTGGATACATGGTTCCATTGGAAATAGAATACAGGAGAGATTACAAGTCTATAGAGAATTCATTCACTATAGAGAATCTGAGTGAGTTGAGGAAAAATAGCAGAGGAATGCAGCAGCCAGGGACAGACCAGGGGAGAAAATGCCACAGTATAGAAAGACCTGGCCATCATGTCTGTGTCACCAGTATGAGAGCAGTTTGGACAGTCAGACAGGTGAGATTAAATGCTAATATACTTGATAAAGTGTCAGAGACTAGTGAAGGTCTCAGTGATGTGACCAGACAGCATGATCCACAGAGACCAGTCATGAGCCACCTCCTTAGTCCTGACCTTTAGCCATGTTAATAAAATAACCTGAAATGACTAGAGAGTGAGACAAGCATGGTCATCATTCAATAGCCCCTGTATCTGTTGCACATTTTGGAGTAATGCAAATATACACCTTGGTTTACCTCAAGCACGTCTCTAGGGGGGTTTCCCTTTAAAGCTCAGGTTCTAAAGCCTTTGTGGAAAGGGTCATTGGACATGGCTTGTCTACACTACAGAAACGGTTGTAGGTCTCAAACATATTGTTTCTCTATCTTCCACTATAGTACGAGCATGGAAATCTGTTTTGTTTTCCTCATCTGATCTCCAGGGAGAGAGAGCTGTTGACATCCACTCTTTCGTTTCAATACGAACCCCACCCCAACTCTGCATAAACAACCATCAATGAGTTCAGGAAAAGGGCCTGCCACCAAATTACGACATATGCCTCTGGGCTCCATAATATTAAAGTGAGGGAGCAAAACAACAGAGATGATGGAGAGGGCTAAAAGATAAGGCAGTAAATTAATAATGGGTAGAATGTCTTGAAGAAGTAGGTGAAGGGATGATGGAAAGGAGGTGAAAGGTCACAGAGAAGAGAGGGAGGGTTGGGGAGCAAGAGAAAGGGAGGGAGGATTAGCTGTGTGTTTGAATGGTATATTACATAAGCATCTCTACTGTCACTACTACCATAATCCAACCTTGCCTGGGCGGCAGGTAGCTTAGTGGTTAAGAGCGTTTTGCCAGTAACCAAAAGGTCGCTGGTTCTAATCCCCGAGCCGACTAGGTGAAAAATCTGTCTATGTGCCCTTGAGGAAGGCACTTAACCCTAATTACTCCTGTAAGTTGCTCTGGATAAGAGCGTCTGCTAAATGACTAAAACATGTAATAAATAAAAAAATAAAAAGAACACACCACAGCTGTATTGTGACTGAGCAGCACTCTATTTGAATCAAACCGTTTGGCTTTGTTGTGTTGGAGGGATTTATTTGAACAATAAAGAGGATTATTGTGGTCCTCTGTAGCTCAATTGGTAGAGCATGGCGCTTGTAACGCCAGGGTAGTGGGTTCGATCCCCGGGACCACCCATACGTAAAAATGTATGCACACATGACTGTAAGTCGCTTTGGATAAAAGCGTCTGCTAAATGGCTTATTATTATTATTATTATTATTATTATTATTTATAGAGGTCAGTTTTCTTGATGGTAGCCATGATTCATCCGGACTGATATAGCCTACTGTTCATTGAGACAGGTTGATGAACCAATATTATGTAATGGAACAAACAGGCAGACATGCTGGTATTGCGAGAGGCTGACCAGCTGTATATAGGCCCTACTCTGTATGTTCTAGAGCAAAGTTTCCCAAACTCGGTCCTGGGGACCCCAAGGGGTGCATGTTTGGGTTTTTGACAGCTGATTTAAAATAACCAACTCATCATCAAGCGTTGATTATTTGAATCAACTGTGTAGTGTTAGGGCAAAAACCAAGGACCGAGTTTGGGAAACCCTGTTCTAGAGGACCACAATGGAAAGAAGTCTCTTGACTTTTTTGTGTATGTATCCTCTGTCATTTTAATATGTACTGTATCTGATTGGTGTAATGTATTTTAAATGATTAAATCAAATGTATGTAATGTTTTAGCTCTATTTGTCTTCTCTTTCAGGACCTGGAGGATGGCATGCGGGTGCGTCGGCAGTCCAAGGTGTGGTGCTGGTGCATGTGCCTGGGCCTGGCTCTCATGCTGTCAGGTGTGGTGGTCGGAGGGGCCTACCTCTACAAGTCCTACATACTGCAGGTGAGAGGGACTGTCGGTTAGACCCCTATAATGCCATAGGCTCAACTATATACTGAATAAAAATATAAACGCAACAATTTCAACGATTTTACTGAGTTACAGTTCATATAAGGAAATCAGTCAATTTAAATACATTCATTAGGCCCTAATCTGTGGTTTTCACATGACTGGGCGGGGCGGGCCAGGCCCAGCCAATCAGAATGAGTTTTTCCCCACAAAATGGCTTTATTACAGACAGAGATACTCCTCAGTTTCATCAGCTGTCCGGGCGGCTGGTCTCAGATGATCCCGCAGGTGAAGAAGCCGGATGTGGAGGTCCTGGGCTGGTGTGGTTACACGTGGTCTGCGGTTGTCATGCCAGTTGGACATACTGCCAAATTCTCTAAAATGACGTTGATAGAGAAATGAACATTAAATTATCTGGCAATAGCTGTGGTGGACATTCCTGCAGTCAACATGCCAATTGCATGCTCCCTCAACTTGAGACATCTGTGGCATTGGGTTGCATGATACAACTGTACATTTTAGAGTGGCCTTTTATTGTGCCCAGCACAAGGTGCACCTGTGTAATGATCATGCTGTTTAATCAGCTTCTGGATATGCCACACCTGTCAGGTGGATGGATTATCTTGGCAAATGAGAAATGCTTACAAACAGGGATGTAAACAAATTTGTCCACAAAATTGGAGAGAAATAAGCTTTTTGTGTGTATGGAACATTTCTGGAATCTTTTATTTCAGCTCATGAAACATGGGACCAACACTTTGCATGTTGTGTTTTTATATTTTTGTTCAGTATAGTTAACGCTTCCTTTCTTTGGTTAGAGGACACATTTGCACACGCTGTGGGCTGGTTTCCCAGTCCTAGACACAGATTAAGCCTAGTCTTGGACTAAGAAGCACTTTAAATGAACCCCTTATCAGGAGATATGTTTCTGGGAAACCAGCCCGGAGTGTGCTAGCTAACTACCTATAGTGTTGGTAAGGTAGAGAGAGTCAGGGTGAGAGACAAGTCCTCACTGTCGTTTTCTTACCTTCCTCAGGAGGGCCAGGTGTATTTCTGCGGGGTGGAGTACCGTGAACAGGACTACATGGTCCAGGACGAGGTGGAGGTGGCCCTGCCCTCTGCGCTGAGACACATCCAGGAGAGCATCCGTGTGCTGGAGGAGGTGGAGCTAATCAACGTGCCCGTGCCCGAGTTCTCAGACAGCGACCCGGCCGATATCGTCCACGACTTCAACAGCGTGAGAAGAGAACACTGCTACACACACACACACACACACACACAGTTTTCCATCCAACCTTTTTATGCGAGTAAAGTACGTCGGATAAAAAGTCACGACAGGCCGAAAACAGAACATTTGTCGGTAAACTTTCCAAATGTCGACAACACTAAATACGCTAGACAAGGTGGGATCCTTTTGTGTCTGTAAAATGAATTATGTGAGAAATGCCATTGGAAATGCTTTTATGGGCAACTATTGATATAATAACCATCAAATCGAAGTAAACTTGGAGTCACGCGATGACGTGTGCTCCCCCCACTACGACATGGGAAAGAATGCAGTTTATCAGGCTACAGATGAAATAAGTTATGATGAACTTCAGAGTGGTGAACGTGCAAGCTGATGAGCATGATGCTGTCCAATAAATATTGAGGGTCTTATTCTGGTGACATAATCATCAATGCTTGGCTGCCGTTGACAAAATAAAAAATTATCTTGCTCTTTTGTCCATAATCTCATCATGTAGGCTATACCCCCATATGTATCTGTGAGCTGTTGGCTAGAGCTTTATACTATTCCAGGTATTCCTTAAAGAGGTAGGGTTTCAAGTGTCTCTGGAAGGTGGTCAGTGACTCCGCTGTCCTGGCATCGTGGGGGAGCTTGTTCCACCATTGGGGTGCCAGAGCAGCGAATAGTTTTGACTGGGCTGAGCGGGAACTGTGCTTCCGTAGAGGTAGGGAGGCTAGCAGGCCAGAGGTGGATGAACGTAGTGCCCTCGTTTGGGTGTAGGGTCTGATCAGAGTCTGAAGGTAAGGAGGTGCCGTTCCCCTCACAGCTCCGTAGGCAAGCACCATGGTTTTGTAGAAGATGCGAGCTTCAACTGGAAGCCAGTGGAGTGTGCAGAGGAGCGGGGTGACATGAGAGAACTTGGGAAGGTTGAACACCCGACGGGCTGCAGCGTTCTGGAAAGCTGAAAAGCTGTTATTAATTGGATGTAAACCTGCACGCTGTGGTCTGATTTTGTTTATATATACAGTATCTATGCATTTATGTCTCAGGAAAGTCATTCCTCCAGCGTATTAGCCTTCTTAAACTCATATTTGTAGAAACCGGTAAGTGTTCAATACTGTGTTAATAAAACGTGCTGAATTGAAGTTGTTGAATGTAATAATGTGTGTTGAGTTCTGAATGTACAGTACCTCTGGGTGTTTTTGTAGCGTTGGATCTAATTCCTTTCCTCCTCCCTCTCCTCCTCCTCAGAGGCTGACAGCCTACCTAGACCTGAGCCTGAACAAGTGCTACGTCATCCCCCTCAACACCTCCATCGTCATGCCTCCCAAGGACTTGCTGGAGCTGCTCATCAACATCAAGGTACCTGTAACACGACTGGAGCTGTTTTATATGTATTTCAGTGATCAAATAAATTCAATGTATCAGTTATTGGAGGAAATAATGTTAATTAAATGTGTTTGATTTGCCCCTAGGCTGGTACCTACCTGCCCCAGTCCTACCTGGTCCATGAGCAGATGATGGTGACCGAACGTCTGGAGAACGTTGACCAGCTGGGATACTTCATCTACAGCCTCTGCAATGGCAGAGACACCTACAAGCTGGAACGCAGAGAGGCCATACTGGGTTAGTACTACTGACGCGCGCACACACACCATACTGGGTCAGTACTAGCACACACACCTTTTAAGTTGTACCCTGAATAGCCATGTATTGACCATATATTTGTATATAAGGCATGCTGAATATTCTTTGTGAAATTCCTTGGGCCCCTTGGTGGACCTGAGAACACACACACAGCATCATACTCTGGCCAATGAACAGGTGCTATAGCAGATGTTTATATGGGCCTACACACTCATTTTTAATACACATCTTCCTTCATCTGTACCTTGCAGGCAGGGAAAAGCGTGAAGCCCTGAACTGCAGGACGATCCGTCATTTTGAGAACAAGTTTGTGGTCGAGACACTCATCTGTGAGCCTTAGAAGGGAGAGGAAGGGACTGGCTGCTTCAGACAACCCATGTATAGTTTCACTCACTGTCTACAGTGAGATTTTTAACCCTTCTCTCTCTCCTGTATCACCCCTCATAGATCCGTTACTCTTCTGTACTGCTGGTAGTTTGGAGGGAGAGTTGTCAAATTATGTCAAGATGATTCCAAGGCAATACTGTTGTATAAGGTGTAAAACTAATGAATTTTCCACTTTGTGTAAAGTAAGTACCATTTTCATTTGGGGGCAACTTCTCTTCAAAGAATAAGATCTGTGTTCAGCTTTTCTATATTTTGTGGGAATTGTTTTCTATCTTTATTCCTCTGGGGTTTATTAATGTTAAAGAAACACAAAGTGTTTAAACAGACACTAAAGTCACAGTTAATAACTGTGTTAAGGTATATAACTAGATTAATTAAATATAAACTCAATGAGAATATGCATACTTCAGCATAGAAAATGAATGATTTTTGTATCTGCTGTCACCAGTACAGTGCAATGAAACAAGAGGAATCTCACACCACAGGTCCGTCTGAAAACGGAGCATGTGGTAACTAACTTGTGTATATAGTCTGTAAAAATGAAGATTAATACCACAATAAATCTTAATCGTTTTATTGGTTTCTTCTCATGATTTAACAAATATCATATTTATTTCTAAAGTTAAACTTTTTTACTGTGCAACACAATGGCATTATGGACTGTTTTACTTGACATCCAGAGATGTTGTGGGCTGAGGGAATAGAACACTTGTTCTTACACACTTAATTATATATTCTCCATTTACACATTAAATGAATGGCTCCTCCTGGAGTAGTCGAATCCCAAAACCCATAACTTTATTGATCTTCAGACATTGGGATCAAAGTTGACATCGATTTAGCTTCCACTTTAGTCTTTGGATGAGGCTGGTTTAGTAGTACCTGGGGCTGTATTTAGCATTGCACAGCGTTGTGGAACATTGCAGATAGAAATGTCCTGAATAGAGCTGACATGAGTCCTTATGCTACATGTCAGAGGCATGTTTATTCTACATAACATATCTGAACATTCCAAAATGTTGTGCTCTGCTGACCGTGCCCCTAGGGTCCAGTTCTGGGGCTGCCTTGTGAAGGGCCAACTGGGTTTCAGACACCACTACAGTATTAAGAACAATGGCATGCAAGACTCAAGAACAGACCCACTTTTAATAAAAAATAAAGGATTTGACTTACACGCTCAGACACGGCCAAGCACATTAGAAATAGAATACTTGTACCTCATTATATAGACTATAGAAACACTCAATGCATCAGTTTCAGCATGATGAAACCATTAGGTCATTGAAAGGTTTTGGTGCCGGTTACGGTTTGTTGGTTAATTTCTACAACCAATGGCTGGCTTTTATGCTCATTTTAATATTAGTCCTCATCCGAGGCAGTAATACAGCTTATTTTTATTTATATCATTTTATTTCAGTAACAATTCACTATCGTACTACAAATGTATGTGCTTTCAATCCCAAACAACTCAAAGATCTACATTTTCAAACCCATCCCACTGGCTATTTTTATTGCAAATGGAAGTGATACCTTAAACACCTGCACACACACTTCAATATGGCACAAGCTTTCTTTATCACCTCCTATAAATGCATCATGAAACCCCACCTGTCAACGATGGTAATATAGGTGAATATTTAAAACCAAACCAATAACCACACCATACCTAAAATATTAAGACAGGAATAATCAATATAGCAGAAAAGGAGACAAATGAATCATTTTTTCAAAAACATGCAGTCTGCCACCCTTTGGTGAAGACCCACTAGAAGAGGAACAAATAAGCGTCAAATACTGAAATAGTTGATACAAATTAACACTGCAAATGAGTGGCCAGAGTATTTATCTGCCTAATAGAGGCTGCAGATATTCCTTCTGCTCTGCCAAGACAGGCAAAGTCAATCTCCTCTCGGTCTTGATTACAAGGAGGTGAGGCAGTGACTTCAACCTATCAGTAATTTTGCAATTTGAGTTTCCCTTCCTCCTCTCCTCTTTCTACTTTGGACAGACAACTCCATCTATCTCAGTGTTTCTCAAACTTGTTTTGTGCCAGGAAGCCAACGTCTTTCCTTAGAACACTTCAATTGAAACTAGAACTGACCAAATCAGTGTCGGCAACATCCCAGAAACACTGCTCTATCTATCCTGATACTAGAACTGGCCTGTGAAGTGAGGCAAGTGACGTAGTGACTGAGCATGCTCCAAGCCCTAGTGTTCTAAGCTGCCCTAGCTAGCCTGGGGCCAGAACCAATTAATTAACCACTGAATCCAAACTGAAGGGAGTTTCAAAATGTGTGTTCAGGTGAGCTAAAATTACATCTGTTTCATAGTGTCTTTTTTTACCCCCAGTCTTACCTGCCACTGTAATATCTAGCTTTTATCGTCTGTATTTTGTCAAATGCAAACATACAGTATGTGCTTGTCTTGCCAGTGACTGTCAGCTTTGTTATGTCTCCAAACGTGACATTGTATAAAAGGTTCAAGCGCAACAGTCCATCTCCCCATCACACTAACCAATAGGAGCTCCTTCTGGTTTTAAATAAAGAAAATGTGTGAGTCTAGAAAGGCTCTGGGAGTGTCAGGAGAGAAACTATTGGAAAAAGTATTCTCATTTAGCCTCTTCTCTTGGGCTGAGAGTAGAGACCTTCATCAGGTTGATCTATTTCTATCCTTAATCAGCAGCGCTGCCTACCATACCATCCCACCCTCCCTATATAATACAAGGTCCAAATAAATAAAACGGTTTAAAATAAGGGCAAATGGGCAAAATAAGAAAGAAAAAAACACTATCATCCTTGTGGCCTTCCTTATAATAATCATAAAGACAAAATGAAGCCCTAATAGTACATACAAAAAACCAACACCATACAGTCTCCTCATATTATTCAAAAACAGGGAATATCTACAAGTGGCCGTTGTACAATGTACTTCATCTGGTAAACCGGTTGAGGATGGTTGTATACTCTTCATGAACGCTCTTCGACTTCCACAGTGTGATCATGCTCTGTCTAACAAAGTCTTTGACCTTCCTATACCTCTCCTCTTCAGTCGGCGTAGTGCATGATGGACTCGACGTAGTTCCCGGGGAAGAGGCCGGTGGTGCCGCTCATCGTTCCTTCGTACCAGCCGTCGTCGTTCTTCTTGATGACGTAGATGATGGCGCCCTCGTTGAAGGACAGCTCGTCCTCCTTGTCCGCCGCGTAGTCGTAGATCGCCACCACTGTCCACCAATCAGAGAGGAGGATGTTAGAGGAGCGGAGAAGAAAGGGGAGATAGGTAGAGAGAGGGAGAGAGAAAGCACAAGGGAGGGAGATGAGAGAGAGCGCAAGACAGAAAGACAGAGGGAAGAACAGAAGAAGTAGACAGGGCATGGGTTAGATCCGGGTGGAAGGGAGAGAGTCGCTCGCTACCTTTCTCCATGTAGATGCGTGGGGCCCACGGGGGGTCCTCCTCTGCGTAGGGGTCACTGTACTCCACCACGGCCGACTCTTCCTCCTCCTCCTCCTCATCATCCTCATAGTCCTCTGGAGGCGGAGGGGGCGGGGTGGGTTCCTCAAACACAGCCTCTTCTACGGGGGGCGGGGGAGGGGGCACGTCTGAGACTGGGGGGAAACAACACAGTCAGGAACCACCTTGTCTACATTCCACTGGTTAGTTAGTTACATGTTGACTGACACTGGCATTCCCATGCATGTGGCGTTGGGCTGGAGTGGTTGTTTGGGCGTCCATGCTGAAAGTGTATAAAGACAAAACAGAGAATTCTGGGGGGAAAGGAGAACACAATTTCAACGTGCACAGACGAGAAGTTTATTTCAGACAGGTAAATCGAAGTTGATGGATAGTTCAGCTTTGAAGTATCGACGATAAAAATACTCGTTACATGAGTAAAATAAACACATGCACGAGGGAGCCACTGCGAAGACGAGGCAACAAGGCGGAGGAGCTAAAAGCCACTTACTGGTCTCTTGTACCCGAGCCACAAAGCCCATCAGAGGGAGCTGGGGAGTGATCTGCATGGAGGGGGGAGGGGGGGCAACAAGAGGACCTGCTATACACACACCATACCACAGGAAAAAGCAGAGAGAGGGGGAGAGAGAGAGAGAGAGAGAAGAAAAAGAGGAGCAGATTGTAATCAGGAAAGAAAGGAGGAAGGCAGAGAGAGACGTGGTGGAATTAGCATTTAGAACATGAAGCCAGTTAGATCAGTAGGCAGACTAGGCATTAAAAAGGGCTAAATCAAGAGCAGAAATCCTTTCACAAAAGACAGCGAGCTGCCGAGAGTTAGGCGCTTTGTGCCTTCCCATAGGTTCGCCTGTCTGCTGAAATCAAATGGGGTTTTCATGTATGAATTCAATACTCTAGTGAGGTTCTGGAAACTCACAAAACTGTATAAATTTTGTTTCCACAAATGAGTTACAGGATGGACCTGGCACCCAAACGCTCAAGGATCCAAACCAGACAGTAATATATGAAAGAAAGCTCTAAAAGGCAGACAATCTAAATGAGAAAGATCTCTAAACACAAAAGCCCATTTGCGTTCTGGTAGGAGTGATATTATGTTGCTGGTCAAGGCTGTTACCTGGGACCTGGTTGAAGTGGGGTCCTCCATTGGGCTGGTTCAGGGCCAGGGCCAGGGGCATGTTGGAGTTGGGCTGGCCCGTCACTGACGCGGGCCGGCGGTACGGCAGAGACCCCCCCACCGCAGGAGGGTTCTGTGGTTGCACCGGTCGGTTCATGCTGAAGAACTGGGGGGCACCTGGGGTACAGACAGCAAGGGGAACCAGAGAGAGATTTTGGTACGGTGTAGCTATGTCACTAAACTTATCAATCACTTCTGTTTCCCGTCACATGATGCACTTCATTCATGGGATCGATTTAAGCACTTTGCTGTTTTTGGTATTCAGACGTCTTATCATCATGGCATATTTCAAGTCAAAGACCCTTTTCAGCCATAAACTGTTACATCACTTACTGTAAGATCACAAGGACAATTTAACTCATGCACAAGGTGTGAGGATGGCATGCAGGTGGTGACTGGGATCGATGGGAGAGAGTTGCCCTAAGAAGGGAATGAGAAAGATAGAGAGACACCCAGAGGAAAAGACAGAGTGACAGATCAGACAGTGAGAGGGAGGCTGATGGAGGAACTCTGATGATGCAGACACACAAGGTCTCAGGAGTGGAGAACACAAGTGGAGAACGACCGGCCCACGTGACAACAACCCTGCTGGTACACAGACATATACAGGTCCTGGGATGGGAGAGATGGACGGGATGCAGAGGTGGTGGTGGGGGACACACTCACCTTGTGCGGGGGTGCTGAAAGCAGCAGGGCCGGTGCTAGTGACGGCAGTGGGGAGCTGGGGTGGGGGAGGGGGCACGGGTGGACCCTCAGGAGGGGGGGTGGGGGAGGGGTTGGGAGATAGAGAAAGGCCAGGGAGACCATCAGGTGGGACGGGAGTAGTGGTGGTAGTGGGAGGTGGCTTAGCAGGGTTGGGAAGGGCAGGGGCGGTACCTGCACCATCAGCAGGTGGGAAAGGGTAGAAGGCAGCGGAAAAGAGGAAAGGAAAGGAGAAGGAAAGACAGGAGACGAGATAAAGACAGGTGCTCAGACACTATCAAGGGGGAAGGAAGGAGAGAGTTTAAAGCAGTCAGACAGTATTGCTCTTTAGAGAGGTAGTAGTTGGCGGAGCTTAGACACAGTGGGCAGGGCATGGGGCCGGACCTTACCTGGGAATGCTGTGGGGGGCGGGGCAGGCGTTGGCACGGCGATAGGCAAGCCCACAGAGCCGCTGCCGCTGTTCTCTCTGCTGCTGCTGCGGCTGCTGCTGCTGGGGTGGCTGCCTCCACTGCTGCCACTGCTAATGACGTCACACAGCCCATCACATAACCCATCAGATAACCCACACCACACCCGCTGGCATTGGTTCTTAAGTCATTTACCGTCTAGATTAGAGGTTACATACTTTGTAGGGCCAGTTTCCCAGACACAGATTAAGTTAGTCCTGGACTAAAAAGTACTGTGATTTTTTGTCCAGCGCTAGGTTTAATCTGTGTGCAGAAAACTCAGTCCTTAGAGCCCTATTGGTATCAAGCACAACCTACCAAACCAGAGTTTCTCCTGGACCAAAATCCTGCCCCCACCCACCCAGCACTGACTGGATCTAAATGAACAGCTCTGCTTTGAGATGACATGTACAGCAATAAAGAAATGAACAACAAAACATTACAAATTACAACGTGACATTTAGCGGTGGTCGATTAGTGAGACATGACGTGACAAAGACAGAGAGGCGCGACAAAGCTGGAGGCATCTGAAGAAAACCAAGGCGAGAATAAAGACGAGGAGACTGGAGACAGGGAATGTGTGAGAAACTGGAAGGATGGATGGATGGAACGACCAACGCATAGATAGAGAGGTTGAGCTGAAAGAACAGTGTTTAATTTAAGCCAAGGTCAACCATTGCTACTATTAGTTTCAATGTCAGTTTCAAAACGTAATAATGAGCTCAGAAGGAAAGTGAGAGGGTTCTGACAGAGAAAAGGGATCAGTTGTATTATAAAGCCCAAGCTTCAATTCTCTAGTGGCAGATACTCTGCCATGTAGTCCTAAAGATCTTGTTCTCACTGCCTGGTAGGAGCCTCAGTGACACCCAGAGCTGCTGGCGCTTATCTAATCTGAATTTCCTCTGCTGTTACGCAGGTGCTAAAAATACATTCCTTGGAAAAGAGAAACATATTTGAATAAATGTCTATCTGAGCTGTACGTTTGTTCTCTGTGCTTGGTGTAGTGCCTATTCAAAGTGCGGGTAGGTTTGGGAAAAAAAGAAGTTTAGTGCCATGTAGCTACAGTGTCCACAAGCTATTGCAGCAGATCTTCCCTACAGGGCAGTAGAATCAAAGCGTGTCTGTTCAGTGAGTCCAGGGCCGCTCGAAGTGTGTTCTAGGCCTGTTTTTAGCTAGCGGTGTGCTGAGAGCATGCGGGGCGGGGCGGGGTACCTGTACGTGCGGTTCCTCTGATTAACAGATGCAGTGCGTGCAGGGCTCTGCTGTGGGGGGCGCCATGTTGCCATGGCGCGTCGGGCTCCGAGACGTAGTCGTTAGGGGACAACGGGAGGACGCACCGGCTCGAGCGTCCTATAGGGGGAGTGGCGCCTGCGGGGAGGGGTATGAGAGGAGTTTAACATCCACAAGTGAAGAGGGGGAGGGGGGAGAAAGAAAAGGAGGACAAAAATGAAATAAAAGAGAACCAGTGCAAACTCAAAATGGGGTGTAGGTGGGAAAAGGCTTTCAATGCATCAGTCGTGTCCACAGCTGCTGCTTCAGTTCTTACACAGCCCGACATCAACCGAGGACAATGATGTCTATTGATGTGCTTCAGTGGAATAAAAAGCCTCAAAGTATGGATGAGCTGCCAAGTATATTCTCTCTATTCTATATTATATTATTATATTATATTATATATATTATTATATATTCTCCCCCTGTTCTTGTTTACAGGATGGAACTTTGAGAGCTGTTGCCATGGAAGTCGCTCTGGATAAGAGCGTCTGCTAAATGACTAAAATGTACATGTAAATGTGAGAGCATGAACAGCCTGAATTCGAGTTGAGGGGGGAGGAGTCACGACATCACACATATGGGGGGGTGGGGGGGGACAAAAGCAACCAAAACACCACAGACAGATGCCTCCTCTACACCAGAGACTGGACTAGGGCAGTGTGTCATTAACGACCGACATGCGTCTCATTTCAGGGAGGACATGTTTGAAGGTCACACACACACACTTTAGGAGAGACATAAAACACAATGTTATAAACCATTTCATACATTACTGTTATGGACAGGTCTGTAGAGGGGGATACAAACTGGACAGGGACACAACAGGACAGAGCAGCAATAACAGTAGCCCATAATATCAATATACAGATTTTAAGATACCCATTCACTGGAATGTCCACACACACATACATCATCAAACAGCATATAATTTGCCAGAGGCTAGCTTTGACCTTTTCAAAGAGGTCTGCTTCGGACCTTAAATAAATGTCACTAAAGGTCGCTGCTGGGAGTTGTAAGGGGTGGTGAGTGGGAAGCCTGGTCCATAGCCCACCATAGGGGGCTTAGGAGGAGCACAGGGACACTAAAGGAGTCTGTAGTACAAAGGGACACCTGGTGCCTGTATGATCACATCTTGCCCATTGATGAACATGTATAAAGATGTCTGAACGTGGTTGCCGAGACTTAAAGCATGTTTTTCTCGAGGACATGAGCAGCATGGACAGGGGCTGTGGTACCTGCCACGTTTACATACCCAATGGTTCCCTTCCCTGACATGGGTGGGCTGGGTGGCTTCTGTGTAGGTGGGTTGGTGCGAGGGAGACCTGCGGCTCCGGCCTTCACGTTCTGAGCACTGGCCTACAGGACACGGTGAGAGAGGTTACAAAACAACAACAGGGAAGTACTAGTCAACAGAGCAACACAACATAACCTGGGATCAGACAACACACTCTGGTCATACACGCATACTAACTTTGTTTTTAGGGTTTACATTTCTTTAGAAATCCTTACCTTAAACCTTAGCAACCACTAGGTTCATTTTAAAGGCAAATAAGTGAAGCAAAGAGAGAGAAAGAGAAAGGAGGATTAGTGACTAAGTGAGAAAATAGGTAGAAAATGCACATGAACAGAAACACATGTAGCAATGTTATAGGCAAGCAACGAACAATTCACACACTGTCCTATTCAAAGTGACTCACACCATTACCACCACACCCTTGTGCTTATCCCAAGGGCCTACTACTGTCTTTGTATCAAACAGGGGGGGAGTTTCTCAAAATGTTTGTCGCACTAAGATCATTGTTTGTCCGTGATCTTAGTGCTACAAAAGGTTGATAAACTCACTCCAGTACATAAAAATAATATGTACTACTATCATCAGGAATCCAGTCGGTAACCGTCAATGCCCGGACTCCACTGCTCCCTACCTTGACTCCGTGGCCCATGTCATCCAGCAGGCTGTAGTCGATTGGCTTGCGGATGTAGCGCACCGGCCTCTCTGGATTGGCCGGAGCAATGATCTTATGTGTGCGAGAGGTGTTCTTATTGGTGGTCAGGATGCCAATCTCCCGCCTGGCCACTTTCTCTTTGTGGATGTCCACTGTCTGGGGCCGCACAAGGGGGGAAGAAATACAGTTAGCCTATTTCTTAAGAGAGACTTGAACAAGACACCTTTTTGAACTAGGCCTATCGTTTCGAATCAGGTATTCTTAGGCTAATGGATGTGTGTGTATACAGTGCGTGTTCCACTTCCAGGCAGCCGTACCTGTGAGATGTGGTTGATGGAGGACTCCATGCGGCGTAGCTGGGAGGCCTGAATGTCAAGCATCTGCAGGACATTGTTGGCCAATGTGTTGATCAGGTAGGCTACGCTGGCCAGGGACTGGGTGGTGTAGTTCTTAGTCTCCTCCAACGCTCTGTGCTTATCTGGTGACTGAGAAGGGAGAGAAGAGAAAAATAAGGGAGAGGGAGAGAGAGAGAGGATAAACAGATAGACATCAGTAACAGAGAAGAGCGAGTAGAGGCTATAGCAAAACAAGCCAAAAAGGAAAGCATCGACATCATATAAATAGGATCTTGCAGGGGCTGAAGGATGACTAGGCAAGTCAAGGCCATCTGTTTTCAGAGGGAAACAGAGTTTCCTGGAGATGAACCTTTCCTTCCTTTTCTGACCAGGACTTCCCTTGTTGTCAGTATGTCATGCATGACATTACTTTTCTCAAAGGCCAACCCTCTACCCTCCCCATCTGCCCTCAATTCCATGGATGGTAGATCAGTCATCACACCCTTCATTTTGAAGTGTTAAATATCGACTGAACGCACGGATTCTGGCATGTGTTTCTCTGCTGCTCATTAAGAAAATAATAGATTTCGGTCTTGGGGGTGTGGTTCGATGTGGCAGCTACTGATGATTGTCCCCCATGAGACACCATAGGAACAAAGCCAGTATTACTTCTTCAAAATAGTAAATGATTCTAAGATAACTTCAATTAATTACATATTTCTTGAGTTTTTGCTGAGGTTTTAGTCGCGCAAGTTTACATCTAGCTAAGGTGTTTGGTGCAGTATTTCTCAAGTAAAAAGATATGCGACGTGTTGTCTTATGTAAACAAAGTCAGATCCGGTGCACTGACGGGTAGGTCTGTCTCACTGTCTGCAGTAGGATTGGATAGAGCGCAATCACCACAGCTGTGTATCCTGTGTTAGAGGGCAAGTGAACATTGTTGAAATCAAAACCCAACCCTCAAGAAAATCATGACGAACTCACTTACAAAACTCAGTTTTGGACGAGACTGACTTTATGAACAAAATTATCCTATTTACACTTTGTAGTCAATTTTGACACTAGAATAAATGTGTCTGACTAATATCGATGCCACATAGGCCGTTTTCTATCAGAGAAGTTGTTTATTGCCTTCAGATGCGCTTTAACAACAGTGAAAACTAGGCAGCCTCAGTCGCCAATTCCACAGTCCACAAATACACCTGCATGCCTTACGGGGGAGTCAAAAGCACCACTAAGGAATTACATCCATTCTCAAGCATGAAGACAGACAGGTTATCTGTCAGTAATCAAAGAAAGGTGCAGTTGTAGTGCACTGGGATGACAAGAGCACACAACCTTTCACACTTATAGTAGTCTCAAGATCAACTGACAGCATTCATCAGATCATTTTTGATTTATAGCCAACCTGCAATTAACTCAGGTGGAGGAAAATAGGCGTTGCTTATACAAATCACTCAAACTTTAGCAAAGAATAACTGACAAATAGGCCTACATCAGGCAGACCAGAGGACTTCAATCTAACCTCTCCCTAACTGTGTGGCTTCACACAGTTCCAACTCCATCAAGTTTGCTGACTACACGACAGTAGTAGGCCTGATTACCAACAACGACGAGACAGCCTAGAGAGGAGGTAGGCACTCGGACGGCGTGGTGCCATGTAAACAACCTTCAGCAAAACAAAGGAGCTGATTGTGGACTTCAGGAGGAACCAGGCTGTCCTCATCAATGGAGATGGTCAAAACATCACAGAAATGGTCAAACTACACAGACACCGTGGTGAAAAAGGTACGACAGCGACTCTTCAACCTCAGGAGGAGGAAATTCGGCCAGTCCCAGAGGGCCCTTACAGTTTTCTACAGGAGCACCATCGAGAGCATACTGTCAGCCCCCCACAACAGACATTTACGCTGCCCCCACCCCCCTATGGACATTTATCATTGCTACAGTTGTAAATATGTATATTATTATTATTTCATTCACTTCTCTTTTTTTACCTGCACTGTTGGTGCTCGGAGCTTAAGAATTTCACTGTACCCTGCAATTACATCTGCGACCCTGTGCACGTGACTAATCTAATCTAAAACAAAAGAACAGTGATCCATTCTGTGACCAACTATATAGGCTAGGCCTATTGGGGAACCAGCAGACTTTTATTGAACAATCTCAGATTAGCCTAATTAAATATATTGAGTCCTGGGTGGCGCAGCGGTCAAAAGCACTGCACCGTAGTGCTGAGTCGTGTCACAACCGGCCGTGACCGCCAAGCGCCGGTCCGGGGGTAGGGGAATTTTAGCCGGTGGGGCATTCCTTGGCTCATCATGCTCTAGCCCTTGTGACAGGGCCAGACGCCTGCAAGGTCGTCAGTCGAACTGTGTTTCCTCCGACACATTGGTGCGCCTGACATCCGGGGTTAAGCGAGCAGTGTGATAAGACGTAGGCGGCCGGAGGACGCATTACCTCGACCTTCGCCTCTCCCGAGTCCATTGAGGAGTTGCAGAGATGAGCCAAGGGACCCTAATTGAGGGAGAACATTTTTTTACTAAATATATGCTTGTGGCCATACCACCCAGAACACGCCTGTTCAGGGGTTGGGCCTGGATTAGTACAGGGACGGGAGACCGCCTGGGAATACCAGGTGCCATAAGCTCCCAAAAATATTTAAAAATAAATACATCAAATAGTGAGTCTGTGCTTGAGCCGTGTGTGTGAGAATGAGAGTCATGATCACAGCTGGGCAGAAGCAGAAGAAAGATCACAAGTCAAGACATCTTTAGTCATGTTAATTATTAACTATACCCAATAATGTGATTGCGATCAGTGCCAGGACGATTGAACACTGGTCACTTTAATAATGTTTACATACCATTTTACCCACTTTATATGTATAATACTGTATTCTAGTCATGGCTCATCCTATTTAACTACTGCTGTACACACTTTTGCTATTCATATACTGTCCATACACACCATTACACATATTATTTATATACATATACACCGGACTGACATTGCTCATTCTGATATTTGTGTGTACTGTTTTGTGTTGTTAGCTATACTGCACTGTTGGAGCTAGAAACATAAGCATTTCGCTGCCCTGCGATAACATCTGCAAAATACACAGTGGCCGTTCATGAAAATGGTTCGCTCCTACAGACAGTGAGTCACGTGGCCGTGGCTTGCTATATAATGCAGGCAGACAGGCATCGAGGCATTCAGTTACTGTTCGATTGAACTTTAGAATGGGAAAAACAAGTGGCCTAAGCAACTGAGCGTGGTATGATCATCAGTGCCAGGTGCGTCAGGTCCAGTATCTCAGAAACGGCCGGCCTCCTAGGCTTTTCACGCACGACAGTGTCTAGGGTTTACAGAGACAGGTCTGACAAACAAAAAACATCCAATCAACGCGGCAGTCCTGTGGCGAAAACAGCTTGTTGATGAGAGGTCGAGAGGCAACAATCGTGCAAGCTAACAGGCGGGCCACAAACAGGCAAATAACGGCCCAGTACAACAGTGGTGTGCAGAACACTCTCGGAAGGCACAACTTCGTCAGTCCTTGTCACGGATGGGCTATTGCAGCTATGACCAAACCGGGTTCCACTCCTATCTGCTAAAAACAAGAAGAAGCGGCTCCAGTGGGCACACGATCACCAACACTGGACAATTGAGGAGTGGAACAACATTGCCTGGTCCAGAATCCTGGTTCCTGTTGCGTCATGCTGATGGCAGAGTCAGGATTTGGTTATAAGCAGCATGAGTCCATGGCGCCATCCTGCCTGGTGTCAATGGTACAGGCTGGTGGCGGTGGTGTAATGGTGTGGGGAATGTTTTCCTGGCAAATGTTAGATCCCTTGATACCAACTGAGTAACGTTTACATTCCCACAAAGAACTCCGGCTGTTCTGGAGGCAAAGGGGGTCCCACCAAGTACTAGACGAGAGTACCTAATAAACTGAGCCACTGAATGTATGTGTACCGTGACCAATAATATTTGATTTGACCATGAATGTGGTCGTGGTGGTTGGTGACTACACTGACAGCAGTCCGGAAAATGTTGTAGGGCAAGAGGGATGGATGTTTCAGGTAGAGGTCTTCTACAGATCCACCTGTGCCCGAATACCCGAGAAGGTCCGGATCCAGAATTTTTTTATAATTTCACAGGTCTGGGTCGGATCTGATTGATTGTCACGGGTCTCGGATATGTGTAATTTTAACTGACTTGTTAGGAAGGACCATTACAGATCCGAAACGCGACTGCTGCTGTAGAGAGAGAAATTGTATAATTTATGCATATGGCTTGTTGTTGGCCAATCAATCATAAGTCAGTCAAAGTGGCAATAGGCTACAGTCATAGAGCCTTGCTCTGTGTGTTGCAAAGTTACAGAATATCCGAATCAATGGAAGATGGAATGGAAATTATGGAATAAAAAGTTAAAGGAGAAGAATAGGTTACAACGACCAAGAGCCAACAGGCAGGCAGGCCTGCTACTTAATATTCTGAATGGAGTTATTTGTAACTGTAGGATGAGAAAGTGCATGCACTGCAGCCTCAGTTAGCTCCTCTCCCGGTTTAATGCAGTCCAAGACAGGTACTACATAATCATATTTGATGATACATAACCTTGCTATGGCAGCTATTAGTCTACTATAGCGCGAGTCAGCTTGGATGGTTGCTGTCTCATCTCTCCCCTCCCCTCCCCATGTCACTCGCTCACAGTATGCCCCTCCCCCGCCTGCTAGCAGCACCTCTCTCCCTCTTCTTGGCTTTTATCAGCTCCAGTTAATTAAACATGATTTTCTGCTGCTTCCCATCACTTGGATCAGATTGGACCTGGAATCGACCGGTCTATATGGAACGGTCTAGTTATCCTCGGGTCCGTTCAGAACGGGTCTCTATATTTTTTAATGAATTTATGCATATCGGGTCAGGGTGGAAAGCCCCAGGTCCATTTCGGAACAGGTCCAACTTTTTGGACCCGTAATACCTCTAGTTCCAGGGCTGTGGCACGAATGACAAATTGCCAAACGTTTCACACTCAGTGTCAGAACATCACTTTACATTAGGAAAAATGTACTTCATGGTATGACTAACGTTAACAATTTTTGCTTGTTCTGCCACTGTCAGAGCCACCAGTACAGTTCTATAAAACACACATTTTCCCACTCTACAGTCAGTAGTACAAGAATTCTGCATTCATGATACAGGATGTCCTTTCCAATCTGCAGTGACTTATTTTGGCACACATCATAAGGCTGTAACGTTACGTATTGGCAGGAGAAGAACGCTTAAAAGTGCCACACAGGATAGATATATTTTCTTCACGACCAATGTTGACAGCTATTCTTTAAATGTTGACACAAGTCCGGAATTTCAAAATCCTACCACTGGAGAATTTGACAGCAATGGCTGCTAGCGGTGCAGCTAACTCAGAAACCGTGGCTAGTTGGAATTAGCTACCTAGCCCGTTTGCTATAGTCATAACGTTTACTTGTAGCTTCTTCGATCTACTTCTGGTATCAGATCATTGTCCCATCATTTGATATTCAATTAAATTCATTACTTATTTACCTTAGCTGAATACCTTGTTGTGTATCCCCATCACGACACTGTCAATCATGAAACCAGCTGTACCTGGTGTGCCCGAGATCATTCGTACTACGCTCAACTAGTTAGCACAGCTAACTAACTAGCAAGCATCATTTGGTTGGAGGTAAATAGCTAATGAAGTCAAGTTAGTCAAAAATACTAGCGACTAAATAAACGTTTGATACATGTATGACGGTTGGAGAACGGCAACCAATGTTTTCATATTAGGAAAAACATAGCTAGCTATCTACGTTCCACATGAAGTAGCCAACTAAGGTTAGCTAGCTAGATATACCCTACTTGCTCGTGCTAACAGGAGCACCCCTTGCAGTTGAGTCGCTGCACCCTCACATCGGCATAGCTCGTAGCCATCACTTCGCCCACCGTCAAAGATGATACTCGTAGAATGTATAATTGATAATGTTCCATAAAATGATTATTACCTGAACATAACGTTGCTTTCGCAATACTCGGCAACTCTTTCCAAATTAGTAAAACTATCTAATAATGCACTACGTCCAGCTGGAATCTCCTCTTCCAAAAGCATTTGTAACTCCCGCCATTTTCACATCTTTATCCAATCAATGCAAGCCAGATCCCGGCCTCTCCACCGCTCATGCAGAGGTGGCGTTGGGCATCCCAACTATGACGGAGAGTGTGACAATCCGTGACAAATTGAATAATAAACAAGTGGATATACCTAGAACTCTGCTCTTTCAATTCCTTGCCCTATTTACATTGTGACTGGTGTAAATTATGAGAAAACCTCAAGATTCTGTTTTGAAGGAAACAATACCACATGGAAAAAGGCTGTTAATAAATCCAGATGTTACTGATGTCTATTTAAATGTTAAAGTATTACACATTTTAAACAATCAATGCTAACAAAGCGATACCAGGAAACAGGGCTGGGGGATTGAATCAGAGACCCTGCAGTACGAGTGAGCACTTGTTGACAATAATGGCTTAGACCTCTTGACAGATGCAGGATCACGCTCACAACCGGGTGGCTGCAACAAATGTGCAAAATATTATATTCCTATCCTAACACACAAGTAGTGTAAACTTTATTAAAGGATGAACTGTCTAAATGCCATGTATCTGGGGGAGTGGAGACCACGTGTTTTGGAAGGCAGTTCAGCTGGAATGTTGTTCAGAAGTCCAAGAGCAGAGATAAAATAGCCTTCACTTGGGCAGCATGTGGTTTAAGGCAAGGTTTAAGACAAAAATATCAATGGTCATGCAGCTTGAAAAGATAGGTAATGATCCTCATATTGAAATAGGGGACAAAAAAGCTACTTCAGGTGGTAACAGTCAAATTACCGTGTCGCCATTGTTACTGACTTGAGCTACTCAAAACCATCTTCAAGAGCTGACTGGACAAGTAGCCCCACAAAGCTCACCATCATGTTTACAGTTATTTTAACAGTTCCACTCGAGTCTAGAACCTGAGCTAACTGACAAGTACTTTCCCAAATAACTCCGTTCCTCTTCCAAAGATGGAGTTTGAGACAAATGTCCACTGTTAGTTAGCTTCTTCTGCTCACAGTGATCCATGTGTCATCTTTAGGCGTGGACACCAGCTCAGATCTGGCCTCTACCACATGTCCCTTCCACCTGATGCAGCTTCAGTTGGCGCACCAGCAGTGCTGAGGAGGACAGTAGCCACTGTGCACGCAAACCTAAAAGGTGGAGAAATGGTGTTGTGTAAAAGTTAATAACAAGCCCACATCATTATTATTTGCCTGGTAGTGACAGTCCCTCTCCATTTCCTTTCCTTTGATGTTGATAAGTTGCTCCTGTGTAATTACAACCAGAAAATGCCCTAGCCCCCTTAGGTTGAAATCTCAAGCGCACCTACTATAGCTTTCTCATCCCCACGTTACCTCAGCTCGGGACAGGCCTGGTTCCCTGAGAATCCAAAAGCAGAGAGAAGCTTTTCCTGGCTGAGATCTTCTGTGAATCGGTCTGGGTCAAACCTGAATGGACAAAGTGCAAGAATTCAAACTTGGTACCAAAAACCCCGACAAAAATGGCCTCTAATAGGTGGCAAAAGGTTCCAAGGAAAATACATATGAACACACTTGTAGGAACGGTTCCAGGTGTCTGCATCCTGTAGGACTACCCCAAGGGCATAGATCACCAGTGTCTGAAAAGAAAACATAGGAATAAAGTGTTTTCATTATTCACTTTAACTTCAAAATTCAGTTGTTAATTTTAATCCACAAGCACTTGCTGACTGTGACAGTGAAAGATGTAGATAATAAAGGGACTAAGTACGGAAGAGGGAATAAGATACCTCTTTAGGAATAATGTGCTGATCGACTTTCCCTTCATTTTCCTGGAGCCGGGCTGCGATGGGCGTCAATTTGGCTGTCCGCACAGTCTCGTTCAAAACCTGCTGGAAGTACCTATAGTATAGAAGATACATTTTATCATGCCTATCAAATATATGTCTATAAATATACCTTGAAGACAGCTACCATGAGGATACCTGCCCTTCTGCTGTGACCGACCAGGGTTCGAACCCGGGTGTCTTGTGGGCCACAAGGCTGTTAGCCCCCTGTTAGCTTAGGCATTAGCTCAGGAAGCACACCAGTCTTCAGGTCTCCAGATAAGGTACACTCATGCAAGATGGATCTGGAGTCACCTCTATTTCACTGCATCACATCGTTGATGTTACCTGCTGTCAGACAGAGTCAAGTTCACCTGAGCTGTGGGGATCTTATCCGGAGATACAGGCTCAGAGCCCGAACATAACTTCCAGCTCCTGATGCAAGCTTCTCTTAACTTCCTCTGATGCTGACAGAGTTACCACTGCCCAGATGCACACTGAAAATATTACAACCACAACGAAAAACCATAAACACTTTGTGAGAGAGAGAGTTTTCCTACCAAAATACTAACCAAATTATATTTTATTCTCTCAGAAAAAAAATTTGACGATTATACCCATGAGGCCGCAGAGTTATGACATAATAGCACTCCTTATAATCTATTTATTACTAGTACTCACAATTAGCTGTGATGACCCCACCTTCTGCCAGTGTGAATACATGCTGTCCTCCATCACCTACAAGAAACATAAAACAATCATTCATTAAAACAAAAGTAGGAGAGGAAGTTTCATTTTTCCTCTACACTTAATCACAACACACTCTATCTCTGCCTCAATGAGTCTGTTGTCTTATAATCAAATAATCTGTGCATCACCTGTCTCTCTGTGAGTTGGACTGGAGAGTTCCACTACCTGTCTGACTCCTTTGTCCTTTCCTCTCTTTAGCCACAGCCACATCACACTGTTTCCATTTCTGCCCGCTGTAAACAAGACATTTTAGCATAGGACAGAAGAATTTATACCTAGTATTTTTTCACACATTCAGTAAGGAAGTGGAAGTTTTCTTAATGCAGATGTACAGGTAACACATATATCCATGCAGTAACTAGATCTCACTCTACCGCTCTCATAGTACTCCTTTCTGCTGGGCTCTTCTCCCATGAATCCAAAATGCCTTTTCCGATCTCCACCAGATTAATCAAGGAATTATCGTGAAACCTCTCAACAACCGTTATATCTTTTCCCAAATGACTGCTCTCACTGCCTCGTGGTTCTTTCGGAAGCCATACCTTCAGCATCATTCGGGACTCACCCAAGCGAGTTGAGTGGCACGCCTTCATAGCCCCAATCCTACAGATGGGCACGGGTGTGCTGGTCCTTAGGAAACACCTTCCCCACTAACTCCTCCACCAGCTAGAACGGGACACAGGGAGGGGGGGGGGGGGGGGAGGAGAGGGGGTGTGTGTGTCAATAATATACATCCCAGGAAGTGCACAAAAAGCTTTTGGATAATTCTTTCACAAAAACATAAATATTGCAGAATACTAACATATTTTTAAAGCAGCCAAATGAGCCATTGTGCAAAAGGCAAACCTTCAGCAGGGTTTTTCTCCAGGGTGTTGTTGATCACTCTCTACACTTATTCCTCATTACTGTCTCTGTGGCCCTCCACCCATTCTGACTTCCTTTTCTCAAATGAGTCCCTACAAGTAAGGGTAAAGATGTCACAGTGAAAATATGTTACAATTTCTTATTTCAAACAACACTGTAAAAATGTATACAAATCACTTGAATCTCTTACAATGTCTATCTATCCCTCATTCCACCTACAATGGTCAATCAATTAACATATTTTAAATTGTATGTTATAAAAAGCACCTGTTTCCTTTGCCCCAATAGTTTCCCTCCCTCCCAAGTACTCACTATCTGTTGGGTTATGTGCTGCCGTAGCTATCCACTATCCCAACAGGCGTCCTCTCCAAACCAAAGGATCCACAGACCAAACTGTCCATTAACTTGCCGAACTCATGCAACTGCCTCGTTCACTATGTCTTTAATTCCTCTATTAAATAATATTCCGTGGCCACTATTCCTTCTCCAGTGTAAAATCTGATCTGATCAGTTTACCTTTATGTGAGAGTATGAATAGACAGGGGGATCTGAATTCCTGGATCAGTACTCCTACAGGGCCTTTATAAATACCGGCTCAGGTCAAGTGTGTTTACCTTAGCTGAGTGCTAAAGAGAGACAGCACTCAGAAAGTCATAAAACATATCTGTCATGCAGACCTACTCACTTCTCTTCTGCTAGGGGTTAACCTGCCCTTCTTTACTTGATAAAAAATAATCTTTACTTTCATTTCAGATCATATCATACATTAAACATACAAGAAATGCTTTTTTTATTCTAAGTCCATGTCATTAACCTCTAAAAACGATGACTTCAAAAAAGTCTATTTATCCAATCCACATCCACACCTTTGCCATATATTCTTAAATTCCCTACTGCTGAACATTTGAGTCTAAAAGGTAGATACATAAAATGTCCAGGGATCAACACCTGTCATGTCACTATAAAACTGTGTTTCACTACATTAAACTTAATACACATATACCATGCTAATCTTTTGCTAAAATAAGCATAGCATTTACTTACTGATACAAATAACTCTCCACAGAATGATTACCAAAGATCACTGCAAATATCGCATGTCCAAGCATATTTATTTAGTGTTTCAAAAAAACGTTAAGATAACTAACTAAAAAAAACTACACATACGTTATATCTACCCGTCTACAGCAGCGTCATCACATCCTCCGTGTTCTAGCAAGCCTGCACAGTTAGTAAAGAGGCCAGAGCAATGCATCTCTGGGCGCATGGATAAATCAGAACGCACAGAACCAGAAAAATTATCTATCACAAAAGGTTATGCTACTGAAGCAGCCATTGATCTGGCACAACACAATTGGCTAAATCAATTCGGTGGAACGCTGATTACTACCTATCCAGATAACTCAGTGATTAGAGGGAGGAAGCAATGGTGCATACAAAAAGAATAATCAACAGCACTATTTTGGGCAATGACAAAACTGGAGGTGAATCATAAGTAGTACAAATAATGATAAAGACAGGAAATCGTTCACATTTTCAGTGTATCCATACTGCATTTACTGTCATTGTGTTGAGGTTAAAAAGGCTTCTGAAGTTTGTAATCCACTTTTCCCAAATATCAACTAAATATCAAACCCTTCAAACATTCCCATTAGTTATAATCATAATTCAGTTACCACTGTTGCTGCGGATCATTTCCTGCTGTAGCAAACTGGCAATGATGTCATTCCATTACTGGGTAGCACTTAAAATCCACTTCATTTACTGCGTTCAATAATCAAAAGAGATGTTTTCAAACTCAAGTGTCGCCAATAAACCACTGGCAACTAACACCCCATTCTTCTGCAAACATCTTTCAATCAGATTCGGAGCAGATATTTAAGTGTTTTTATAATCGTGGTCGCATAAAAAACGAATTTTACCATGTAACCCTTCCTCCGCCCCCTTAGTTTACTTATTTGCAACCTCGGACACATTTTGAGGAAACCCATTTCCCCCTTCTTTGAAATTCCCTCACAATGATCGCAAACTGTGTTTTATATACATTTTAACACACAACAATCACTGCTAATCAGAAC